>NW_026060936.1:743333-1115000 GCF_929443795.1 Astur gentilis
GCCGGACGTGTGCCTTTTCGGAATCAGGCTCTGCCGAGGACGAGAGCCATGAGATGTTCCTCCTCTCAGCAAGCCCGGGTCCCAGATCCTGTTGTACCTGTGAATAGGCTGCAGGGGGACGGTGAAGACCAGCAACAGCTTTCAGGGCTGCCACCTTCCGTGTGGGACAAGGAGCCGGACGTGTGCCTTTTCGGAATCAGGCTCTGCCGAGGACGAGATCCATGAGATGTTCCTCCTTGGGCATGCCCGGGTCCCAGATCCTGTTGTGCTTGTGAATAGGCTGCAGGGGGACGGTGAAGACCAGCAACAGCTTTCAGGGCTGCCACCTTCCGTGTGGGACAAGGAGCCGGACGTGTGCCTTTTCAGAATCAGGCTCTGCCGAGGACGAGAGCCATGAGATGTTCCTTCTCTGGGCATGCCCGGGTCCTGAATCCTGTTGTGCCTCTGAATAGGCTTCAGGGGGACGGTAAAGACCAGCAACAGCTTTCAGGGCTGCCACCTTCCGTGTGGGACAAGGAGCCGGACGTGTGCCTTTTCGGAATCAGGCTCTGCCGAGGACGAGATCCATGAGATGTTCCTCCTCTGGGCATGCCCGGGTCCCAGATCCTGTTGTGCCTGTGAATAGGCTGCAGGGGGACGGTGAAGACCAGCAACAACTTTCAGGGCTGCCACGTTCCGTGTGGGACAAGGAGACGGACGTGTGCCTTTTCGGAATCAGGCTCTGCCGAGGACGAGAGCCATGAGATGTTCCTCCTCTGGGCAAGCCCGGGTCCCAGATCCTGTTGTACCTGTGAATAGGTTTCAGGGGGACGGTGAAGACCAGCAACAGCTTTCAGGGCTGCCACCTTCCGTGTGGGACAAGGAGTCGTACGTGTGCCTTTTCGGAATCAGGCTCTGCCGAGGACGAGAGCCATGAGATGTTCCTCCTCTGGGCAAGCCCGGGTCTCAGATCCTGTTGTACCTGTGAATAGGTTTCAGGGGGACGGTGAAGACCAGCAACATCTTTCAGGGCTGCCACCTTCCGTGTGGGACAAGGAGCCGGACGTGTGCCTTTTCAGAATCAGGCTCTGCCGAGGACGAGAGCCATGAGATGTTCCTTCTCTGGGCATGCCCGGGTCCTGAATCCTGTTGTGCCTCTGAATAGGCTTCAGGGGGACGGTAAAGACCAGCAACAGCTTTCAGGGCTGCCACCTTCCGTGTGGGACAAGGAGCCGGACATGTGCCTTTTCGGAATCAGGCTCTGCCGAGGACGAGAGCCATGAGATGTTCCTCCTCTGGGCAAGCCCAGGTCCCAGATCCTGTTGTGCCTGTGAATAGGCTGCAGGGGGACGGTGAAGACCAGCAACAACTTTCAGGGCTGCCACGTTCCGTGTGGGACAAGGAGACGGACGTGTGCCTTTTCGGAATCAGGCTCTGCCGAGGACGAGAGCCATGAAATGTTCCTCCTCTCAGCAAGCCCGGGTCCCAGATCCTGTTGTGCCTGTGAATAGGCTGCAGGGGGACGGTGAAGACCAGCAACAGCTTTCAGGGCTGCCACCTTCCGTGTGGGACAAGGAGCCGGACGTGTGCCTTTTCGTAATCAGGCTCTGCCGAGGACGAGAGCCATGAGATGTTCCTCCTCTCAGCAAGCCCGGGTCCCAGATCCTGTTGTACCTGTGAATAGGCTTCAGGGGGACGGTGAAGACCAGCAACAGCTTTCAGGGCTGCCACCTTCCGTGTGGGACAAGGAGCCGGACGTGTGCCTTTTCGGAATCAGGCTCTGCCGAGGACGAGAGCCATGAGATGTTCCTCCTCTGGGCAAGCCCGGGTCCCAGATCCTGTTGTACCTGTGAATAGGCTTCAGGGGGACGGTGAAGACCAGCAACAGCTTTCAGGGCTGCCACCTTCCGTGTGGGACAAGGAGCCGGACGTGTGCCTTTTCGGAATCAGGCTCTGCCGAGGACGAGAGCCATGAGATGTTCCTCCTCTGGGCATGCCCGGGTCCCAGATCCTGTTGTGCCTGTGAATAGGCTGCAGGGGGACGGTGAAGACCAGCAA
Organism: Astur gentilis; assembly: GCF_929443795.1. Lineage (NCBI taxonomy): Eukaryota > Metazoa > Chordata > Aves > Accipitriformes > Accipitridae > Astur > Astur gentilis. The sequence goes on from NW_026060936.1 coordinate 745,371, forward strand.
CAGCTTTCAGGGCTGCCACCTTCCGTGTGGGACAAGGAGCCGGACATGTGCCTTTTCGGAATCAGGCTCTGCCGAGGACGAGAGCCATGAGATGTTCCTCCTCTGGGCAAGCCCAGGTCCCAGATCCTGTTGTGCCTGTGAATAGGCTGCAGGGGGACGGTGAAGACCAGCAACAACTTTCAGGGCTGCCACGTTCCGTGTGGGACAAGGAGACGGACGTGTGCCTTTTCGGAATCAGGCTCTGCCGAGGACGAGAGCCATGAGATGTTCCTCCTCTGGGCAAGCCCGGGTCCCAGATTCTGTTGTACCTATGAATAGGCTGCAGGGGGACGGTGAAGACCAGCAACAGCTTTCAGGGCTGCCACCTTCCGTGTGGGACAAGGAGCCGGACGTGTGCCTTTTCGGAATCAGGCTCTGCCGAGGACGAGAGCCATGAGATGTTCCTCCTCTTGGCACGCCCGGGTCCCAGATCCTGTTGTGCCTGTGAATAGGCTGCAGGGGGACGGTGAAGACCAGCAACAGCTTTCAGGGCTGCCACGTTCCGTGTGGGACAAGGAGACGGACGTGTGCCTTTTCGGAATCAGGCTCTGCCGAGGACGAGAGCCATGAGATGTTCCTCCTCTGGGCAAGCCCGGGTCCCAGATCCTGTTGTACCTGTGAATAGGTTTCAGGGGGACGGTGAAGACCAGCAACAGCTTTCAGGGCTGCCACCTTCCGTGTGGGACAAGGAGCCGGACGTGTGCCTTTTCGGAATCAGGCTCTGCCGAGGACGAGAGCCATGAGATGTTCCTCCTCTCAGCAAGCCCGGGTCCCAGATCCTGTTGTACCTGTGAATAGGCTGCAGGGGGACGGTGAAGACCAGCAACAGCTTTCAGGGCTGCCACCTTCCGTGTGGGACAAGGAGCCGGACGTGTACCTTTTCGGAATCAGGCTCTGCCGAGGACGAGTTCCATGATATGTTCCTTCTCTGGGCATGCCTGCGTCCTGAATCCTATTGTGCCTCTGAATAGGCTGCAGGGGGACGGTGAAGACCAGCAACAGCTTTCAGGGCTGCCACCTTCCGTGTGGGACAAGGAGCCGGACGTGTGCCTTTTCGGAATCAGGCTCTGCCGAGGACGAGAGCCATGAGATGTTCCTCCTCTGGGCAAGCCCGGGTCCCAGATCCTCTTGTACCTGTGAATAGGCTTCAGGGGGACGGTGAAGACCAGCAACATCTTTCAGGGCTGCCACCTTCCGTGTGGGACAAGGAGCCGGACGTGTGCCTTTTCGGAATCAGGCTCTGCCGAGGACGAGAGCCATGAGATGTTCCTCCTCTCAGCAAGCCCGGGTCCCAGATCCTGTTGTGCCTCTGAATAGGCTGCAGGGGGACGGTGAAGACCAGCAACAGCTTTCAGGGCTGCCACCTTCCGTGTGGGACAAGGAGCCGGACGTGTGCCTTTTCGGAATCAGGCTCTGCCGAGGACGAGAGCCATGAGATGTTCCTCCTCTGGGCAAGCCCAGGTCCCAGATCCTGTTGTACCTGTGAATAGGCTTCAGGGGGACGGTGAAGACCAGCAACAGCTTTCAGGGCTGCCACCTTCCGTGTGGGACAAGGAGCCGGACGTGTGCCTTTTCAGAATCAGGCTCTGCCGAGGACGAGAGCCATGAGATGTTCCTTCTCTGGGCAAGCCCGGGTCCTGAATCCTGTTGTGCCTCTGAATAGGCTTCAGGGGGACGGTAAAGACCAGCAACAGCTTTCAGGGCTGCCACCTTCCGTGTGGGACAAGGAGCCGGACATGTGCCTTTTCGGAATCAGGCTCTGCCTAGGACGAGAGCCATGAGATGTTCCTCCTCTGGGCAAGCCCAGGTCCCAGATCCTGTTGTGCCTGTGAATAGGCTGCAGGGGGACGGTGAAGACCAGCAACAACTTTCAGGGCTGCCACGTTCCGTGTGGGACAAGGAGACGGACGTGTGCCTTTTCGGAATCAGGCTCTGCCGAGGACGAGAGCCATGAGATGTTCCTCCTCTCAGCAAGCCCGGGTCCCAGATCCTGTTGTGCCTGTGAATAGGCTGCAGGGGGACGGTGAAGACCAGCAACAGCTTTCAGGGCTGCCACCTTCCGTGTGGGACAAGGAGCCGGACGTGTGCCTTTTCGGAATCAGGCTCTGCCGAGGACGAGAGCCATGAGATGTTCCTCCTCTCAGCAAGCCCGGGTCCCAGATCCTGTTGTACCTGTGAATAGGCTTCAGGGGGACGGTGAAGACCAGCAACAGCTATCAGGGCTGCCACCTTCCGTGTGGGACAAGGAGCCGGACGTGTGCCTTTTCAGAATCAGGCTCTGCCGAGGACGAGAGCCATGAGATGTTCCTTCTCTGGGCATGCCCGGGTCCTGAATCCTGTTGTGCCTCTGAATAGGCTTCAGGGGGACGGTAAAGACCAGCAACAGCTCTCAGGGCTGCCACCTTCCGTGTGGGACAAGGAGCCGGACGTGTGCCTTTTCGGAATCAGGCTCTGCCGAGGACGAGATCCATGAGATGTTCCTCCTCTGGGCATGCCCGGGTCCCAGATCCTGTTGTGCCTGTGAATAGGCTGCAGGGGGATGGTGAAGACCAGCAACAGCTTTCAGGGCTGCCACCTTCCGTGTGGGACAAGGAGCCGGACATGTGCCTTTTCGGAATCAGGCTCTGCCGAGGACGAGAGCCATGAGATGTTCCTCCTCTGGGCAAGCCCAGGTCCCAGATCCTGTTGTGCCTGTGAGTAGGCTGCAGGGGGACGGTGAAGACCAGCAACAACTTTCAGGGCTGCCACGTTCCGTGTGGGACAAGGAGACGGACGTGTGCCTTTTCGGAATCAGGCTCTGCCGAGGACGAGAGCCATGAGATGTTCCTCCTCTGGGCAAGCCCGGGTCCCAGATTCTGTTGTACCTATGAATAGGCTGCAGGGGGACGGTGAAGACCAGCAACAGCTTTCAGGGCTGCCACCTTCCGTGTGGGACAAGGAGCCGGACGTGTGCCTTTTCGGAATCAGGGTCTGCCGAGGACGAGAGCCATGAGATGTTCCTCCTCTGGGCAAGCCCGGGTCCCAGATCCTGTTGTACCTGTGAATAGGTTTCAGGGGGACGGTGAAGACCAGCAACAGCTTTCAGGGCTGCCACCTTCCGTGTGGGACAAGGAGCCGGACGTGTGCCTTTTCGGAATCAGGCTCTGCCGAGGACGAGAGCCATGAGATGTTCCTCCTCTGGGCAAGCCCGGCTCCCAGATCCTGTTGTACCTGTGAATAGGTTTCAGGGGGACGGTGAAGACCAGCAACAGCTTTCAGGGCTGCCACCTTCCGTGTGGGACAAGGAGCCGGACGTGTGCCTTTTCGGAATCAGGCTCTGCCGAGGACGAGAGCCATGAGATGTTCCTCCTCTGGGCATGCCCGGGTCCTGAATACTGTTGTGCCTCTGAATAGGCTGCAGGGGGACGGTGAAGACCAGCAACAGCTTTCAGGGCTGCCACCTTCCGTGTGGGACAAGGAGCCGGACGTGTGCCTTTTCGGAATCAGGCTCTGCCGAGGACGAGATCCATGAGATGTTCCTCATCTGGGCATGCCCGGGTCCCAGATCCTGTTGTGCTTGTGAATAGTCTGCAGTGGAACGGTGAAGACCAGCAACAGCTTTCAGGGCTGCCACCTTCTGTGTGGGACAAGGAGGCGGACGTGTTCCTTTTCGGAATCAGGCTCTGCCGAGGACGAGAGCCATGAGATGTTCCTCCTCTGGGGAAGCCCGGGTCCCAGATCCTGTTGTGCCTGTGAATAGGCTGCAGGGGGACGGTGAAGACCAGCAACAGCTTTCAGGGCTGCCACCTTCCGTGTGGGACAAGGAGCCGGACGTGTGCCTTTTCGGAATCAGGCTCTGCCGAGGACGAGAGCCATGAGATGTTCCTCCTCTCAGCAAGCCCGGGTCCCAGATCCTGTTGTACCTGTGAATAGGCTGCAGGGGGACGGTAAAAACCAGCAACAGCTTTCAGGGCTGCCACCTTCCGTGTGGGACAAGGAGCCGGACGTGTGCCTTTTCGGAATCAGGCTCTGCCGAGGACGAGAGCCATGAGATGTTCCTCCTCTTGGCACGCCCGGGTCCCAGATCCTGTTGTACCTGTGAATAGGCTGCAGGGGGACGGTGAAGACCAGCAACAGCTTTCAGGGCTGCCACCTTCCGTGTGGGACAAGGAGCCGGACGTGTGCCTTCTCGGAATCAGGCTCTGCCGAGGACGAGAGCCATGAGATGTTCCTCCTCTGGGCAAGCCCAGGTCCCAGATCCTGTTGTACCTGTGAATAGGCTGCAGGGGGACGGTGAAGACCAGCAACAGCTTTCAGGGCTGCCACCTTCCGTGTGGGACAAGGAGCCGGACGTGTGCCTTTTCAGAATCAGGCTCTGCCGAGGACGAGAGCCATGAGATGTTCCTTCTCTGGGCATGCCCGGGTCCTGAATCCTGTTGTGCCTCTGAATAGGCTTCAGGGGGACGGTAAAGACCAGCAACAGCTCTCAGGGCTGCCACCTTCCGTGTGGGACAAGGAGCCGGACGTGTGCCTTTTCGGAATCAGGCTCTGCCGAGGACGAGATCCATGAGATGTTCCTCCTCTGGGCATGCCCGGGTCCCAGATCCTGTTGTGCCTGTGAATAGGCTGCAGGGGGATGGTGAAGACCAGCAACAGCTTTCAGGGCTGCCACCTTCCGTGTGGGACAAGGAGCCGGACGTGTGCCTTTTCGGAATCAGGCTCTGCCGAGGACGAGAGCCATGAGATGTTCCTCCTCTGGGCAAGCCCAGGTCCCAGATCCTGTTGTGCCTGTGAATAGGCTGCAGGGGGACCGTGAAGACCAGCAACAACTTTCAGGGCTGCCACGTTCCGTGTGGGACAAGGAGACGGACGTGTGCCTTTTCGGAATCAGGCTCTGCCGAGGACGAGAGCCATGAGATGTTCCTCCTCTGGGCAAGCCCGGGTCCCAGATTCTGTTGTACCTATGAATAGGCTGCAGGGGGACGGTGAAGACCAGCAACAGCTTTCAGGGCTGCCACCTTCCGTGTGGGACAAGGAGCCGGACGTGTGCCTTTTCGGAATCAGGCTCTGCCGAGGACGAGATCCATGAGATGTTCCTCCTCTTGGCACGCCCGGGTCCCAGATCCTGTTGTGCCTGTGAATAGGCTGCAGGGGGACGGTGAAGACCAGCAACAGCTTTCAGGGCTGCCACCTTCCGTGTGGGCCAAGGAGTCGTACGTGTGCCTTTTCGGAATCAGGGTCTGCCGAGGACGAGAGCCATGAGATGTTCCTCCTCTGGGCAAGCCCGGGTCCCAGATCCTGTTGTACCTGTGAATAGGTTTCAGGGGGACGGTGAAGACCAGCAACAGCTTTCAGGGCTGCCACCTTCCGTGTGGGACAAGGAGCCGGACGTGTGCCTTTTCGGAATCAGGCTCTGCCGAGGACGAGAGCCATGAGATGTTCCTCCTCTGGGCAAGCCCGGCTCCCAGATCCTGTTGTACCTGTGAATAGGTTTCAGGGGGACGGTGAAGACCAGCAACAGCTTTCAGGGCTGCCACCTTCCGTGTGGGACAAGGAGCCGGACGTGTGCCTTTTCGGAATCAGGCTCTGCCGAGGACGAGAGCCATGAGATGTTCCTCCTCTGGGCATGCCCGGGTCCTGAATACTGTTGTGCCTCTGAATAGGCTGCAGGGGGACGGTGAAGACCAGCAACAGCTTTCAGGGCTGCCACCTTCCGTGTGGGACAAGGAGCCGGACGTGTGCCTTTTCGGAATCAGGCTCTGCCGAGGACGAGAGCCATGAGATGTTCCTCATCTGGGCATGCCCGGGTCCCAGATCCTGTTGTGCTTGTGAATAGTCTGCAGTGGAACGGTGAAGACCAGCAACAGCTTTCAGGGCTGCCACCTTCTGTGTGGGACAAGGAGGCGGACGTGTTCCTTTTCGGAATCAGGCTCTGCCGCGGACGAGAGCCATGAGATGTTCCTCCTCTGGGGAAGCCCGGGTCCCAGATCCTGTTGTGCCTGTGAATAGGCTGCAGGGGGACGGTGAAGACCAGCAACAGCTTTCAGGGCTGCCACCTTCCGTGTGGGACAAGGAGCCGGACGTGTGCCTTTTCGGAATCAGGCTCTGCCGAGGACGAGAGCCATGAGATGTTCCTCCTCTCAGCAAGCCCGGGTCCCAGATCCTGTTGTACCTGTGAATAGGCTGCAGGGGGACGGTAAAAACCAGCAACAGCTTTCAGGGCTGCCACCTTCCGTGTGGGACAAGGAGCCGGACGTGTGCCTTTTCGGAATCAGGCTCTGCCGAGGACGAGAGCCATGAGATGTTCCTCCTCTTGGCACGCCCGGGTCCCAGATCCTGTTGTACCTGTGAATAGGCTGCAGGGGGACGGTGAAGACCAGCAACAGCTTTCAGGGCTGCCACCTTCCGTGTGGGACAAGGAGCCGGACGTGTGCCTTTTCGGAATCAGGCTCTGCCGAGGACGAGAGCCATGAGATGTTCCTCCTCTGGGCAAGCCCAGGTCCCAGATCCTGTTGTGCCTGTGAATAGGCTGCAGGGGGACGGTGAAGACCAGCAACAGCTTTCAGGGCTGCCACCTTCCGTGTGGGACAAGGAGCCGGACGTGTGCCTTTACGGAATCAGGCTCTGCCGAGGACGAGAGCCATGAGATGTTCCTCCTCTGGGCACGCCCGGGTCCCAGATCCTGTTGTACCTGTGAATAGGCTGCAGGGGGACGGTGAAGACCAGCAACAGCTTTCAGGGCTGCCACCTTCCGTGTGGGACAAGGAGCCGGACGTGTGCCTTTTCGGAATCAGGCTCTGCCGAGGACGAGATCCATGAGATGTTCCTCCTTGGGCATGCCCGGGTCCCAGATCCTGTTGTGCTTGTGAATAGGCTGCAGGGGGACGGTGAAGACCAGCAACAGCTTTCAGGGCTGCCACCTTCCGTGTGGGACAAGGAGCCGGACGTGTGCCTTTTCGGAATCAGGCTCTGCCGAGGACGAGATCCATGAGATGTTCCTCCTCTGGGCATGCCCGGGTCCCAGATCCTGTTGTGCTTGTGAATAGGCTGCAGGGGGACGGTGAAGACCAGCAACAGCTTTCAGGGCTGCCACCTTCTGTGTGGGACAAGGAGGCGGACGTGTTCCTTTTCGGAATCAGGCTCTGCCGAGGACGAGAGCCATGAGATGTTCCTCCTCTGGGCAAGCCCGGGTCCCAGATCCTGTTGTACCTGTGAATAGGCTTCAGGGGGACGGTGAAGACCAGCAACAGCTTTCAGGGCTGCCACCTTCCGTGTGGGACAAGGAGCCGGACGTGTGCCTTTTCGGAATCAGGCTCTGCCGAGGACGAGAGCCATGAGATGTTCCTCCTCTGGGCAAGCCCAGGTCCCAGATCCTGTTGTGCCTGTGAATAGGCTGCAGGGGGACGGTGAAGACCAGCAACATCTTTCAGGGCTGCCACCTTCCGTGTGGGACAAGGAGCCGGACGTGTGCCTTTTCGGAATCAGGGTCTGCGAGGACGAGAGCCATGAGATGTTCCTCCTCTCAGCAAGCCCGGGTCCCAGATCCTGTTGTACCTGTGAATAGGCTGCAGGGGGACGGTGAAGACCAGCAACAGCTTTCAGGGCTGCCACCTTCCGTGTGGGACAAGGAGCCGGACGTGTGCCTTTTCAGAATCAGGCTCTGCCGAGGACGAGAGCCATGAGATGTTCCTTCTCTGGGCATGCCCGGGTCCTGAATCCTGTTGTGCCTGTGAATAGGCTTCAGGGGGACGGTGAAGACCAGCAACAGCTTTCAGGGCTGCCACCTTCCGTGTGGGACAAGGAGCCGGACGTGTGCCTTTTCGGAATCAGGCTCTGCCGAGGACGAGATCCATGAGATGTTCCTCCTCTGGGCAAGCCCGGGTCCCAGATCCTGTTGTACCTGTGAATAGGCTGCAGGGGGACGGTGAAGACCAGCAACAGCTTTCAGGGCTGCCACCTTCCGTGTGGGACAAGGAGCCGGACGTGTACCTTTTCGGAATCAGGCTCTGCCGAGGACGAGATCCATGATATGTTCCTTCTCTGGGCATGCCTGGGTCCCAGATCCTGTTGTGCCTGTGAATAGGCTGCAGGGGGACGGTGAAGACCAGCAACAGCTTTCAGGGCTGCCACCTTCCGTGTGGGACAAGGAGCCGGACGTGTGCCTTTACGGAATCAGGCTCTGCCGAGGACGAGAGCCATGAGATGTTCCTCCTCTGGGCACGCCCGGGTCCCAGATCCTGTTGTACCTGTGAATAGGCTGCAGGGGGACGGTGAAGACCAGCAACAGCTTTCAGGGCTGCCACCTTCCGTGTGGGACAAGGAGCCGGACGTGTGCCTTTTCGGAATCAGGCTCTGCCGAGGACGAGATCCATGAGATGTTCCTCCTCTGGGCATGCCCGGGTCCCAGATCCTGTTGTGCTTGTGAATAGGCTGCAGGGGGACGGTGAAGACCAGCAACAGCTTTCAGGGCTGCCACCATCTGTGTGGGACAAGGAGGCGGACGTGTTCCTTTTCGGAATCAGGCTCTGCCGAGGAGGAGAGCCATGAGATGTTCCTCCTCTGGGCAAGCCCGGGTCCCAGATCCTGTTGTACCTGTGAATAGGCTTCAGGGGGACGGTGAAGACCAGCAACAGCTTTCAGGGCTGCCACCTTCCGTGTGGGACAAGGAGCCGGACGTGTGCCTTTTCGGAATCAGGCTCTGCCGAGGACGAGAGCCATGAGATGTTCCTCCTCTCAGCAAGCCCGGGTCCCAGATCCTGTTGTACCTGTGAATAGGCTGCAGGGGGACGGTAAAAAACAGCAACAGCTTTCAGGGCTGCCACCTTCCGTGTGGGACAAGGAGCCGGACTTGTGCCTTTTCGGAATCAGGCTCTGCCGAGGACGAGAGCCATGAGATGTTCCTCCTCTGGGCAAGCCCAGGTCCCAGATCCTGTTGTGCCTGTGAATAGGCTGCAGGGGGACGGTGAAGACCAGCAACATCTTTCAGGGCTGCCACCTTCCGTGTGGGACAAGGAGCCGGACGTGTGCCTTTTCGGAATCAGGCTCTGCCGAGGACGAGAGCCATGAGATGTTCCTCCTCTCAGCAAGCCCGGGTCCCAGATCCTGTTGTACCTGTGAATAGGCTGCAGGGGGACGGTGAAGACCAGCAACAGCTTTCAGGGCTGCCACCTTCTGTGTGGGACAAGGAGCCGGACGTGTGCCTTTTCAGAATCAGGCTATGCCGAGGACGAGAGCCATGAGATGTTCCTTCTCTGGGCATGCCCGGGTCCTGAATCCTGTTGTGCCTCTGAATAGGCTTCAGGGGGACGGTAAAGACCAGCAACAGCTTTCAGGGCTGCCACCTTCCGTGTGGGACAAGGAGCCGGACGTGTGCCTTTTCGGAATCAGGCTCTGCCGAGGACGAGAGCCATGAGATGTTCCTCCTCTGGGCAAGCCCGGGTCCCAGATCCTGTTGTACCTGTGAATAGGCTGCAGGGGGACGGTGAAGACCAGCAACAGCTTTCAGGGCTGCCACCTTCCGTGTGGGACAAGGAGCCGGACGTGTACCTTTTCGGAATCAGGCTCTGCCGAGGACGAGAGCCATGAGATGTTCCTTCTCTGGGCATGCCTGGTTCCTGAATCCTATTGTGCCTCTGAATAGGCTGCAGGGGGACGGTGAAGACCAGCAACAGCTTTCAGGGCTGCCACCTTCCGTGTGGGACAAGGAGCCGGATGTGTGCCTTTTCGGAATCAGGCTCTGCCGAGGACGAGAGCCATGAGATGTTCCTCCTCTGGGCAAGCCCGGGTCCCAGATCCTGTTGTACCTGTGAATAGGCTTCAGGGGGACGGTGAAGACCAGCAACATCTTTCAGGGCTGCCACCTTCCGTGTGGGACAAGGAGCCGGACGTGTGCCTTTTCGGAATCAGGCTCTGCCGAGGACGAGAGCCATGAGATGTTCCTCCTCTCAGCAAGCCTGGGTCCCAGATCCTGTTGTGCCTGTGAATAGGCTGCAGGGGGACGGTGAAGACCAGCAACAGCTTTCAGGGCTGCCACCTTCCGTGTGGGACAAGGAGCCGGACGTGTGCCTTTTCGGAATCAGGCTCTGCCGAGGACGAGAGCCATGAGATGTTCCTCCTCTCAGCAAGCCCGGGTCCCAGATCCTGTTGTACCTGTGAATAGGCTTCAGGGGGACGGTGAAGACCAGCAACAGCTTTCAGGGCTGCCACCTTCCGTGTGGGACAAGGAGCCGGACGTGTGCCTTTTCAGAATCAGGCTCTGCCGAGGACGAGAGCCATGAGATGTTCCTTCTCTGGGCATGCCCGGGTCCTGAATCCTGTTGTGCCTCTGAATAGGCTTCAGGGGCACGGTAAAGACCAGCAACAGCTTTCAGGGCTGCCACCTTCCGTGTGGGACAAGGAGCCGGACGTGTGCCTTTTCGGAATCAGGCTCTGCCGAGGACGAGATCCATGAGATGTTCCTCCTCTGGGCATGCCCGGGTCCCAGATCCTGTTGTGCCTGTGAATAGGCTGCAGGGGGACGGTGAAGACCAGCAACAGCTTTCAGGGCTGCCACCTTCCGTGTGGGACAAGGAGGCGGACATGTGCCTATTCGGAATCAGGCTCTGCCGAGGACGAGAGCCATGAGATGTTCCTCCTCTGGGCAAGCCCAGGTCCCAGATCCTGTTGTGCCTGTGAATAGGCTGCAGGGGGACGGTGAAGACCAGCAACAACTTTCAGGGCTGCCACGTTCCGTGTGGGACAAGGAGCCGGACGTGTGCCTTTTCGGAATCAGGCTCTGCCGAGGACGAGAGCCATGAGATGTTCCTCCTCTCAGCAAGCCCGGGTCCCAGATCCTGTTGTGCCTGTGAATAGGCTGCAGGGGGACGGTGAAGACCAGCAACAGCTTTCAGGGCTGCCACCTTCCGTGTGGGACAAGGAGCCGGACGTGTTCCTTTTCGGAATCAGGCTCTGCCGAGGACGAGAGCCATGAGATGTTCCTCCTCTGGGCAAGCCCGGGTCCCAGATCCTGTTGTACCTGTGAATAGGCTTCAGGGGGACGGTGAAGACCAGCAACAGCTTTCAGGGCTGCCACCTTCCGTGTGGGACAAGGAGCCGGACGTGTGCCTTTTCAGAATCAGGCTCTGCCGAGGACGAGAGCCATGAGATGTTCCTTCTCTGGGCATGCCCGGGTCCTGAATCCTGTTGTGCCTCTGAATAGGCTTCAGGGGGACGGTAAAGACCAGCAACAGCTTTCAGGGCTGCCACCTTCCGTGTGGGACAAGGAGCCGGACGTGTGCCTTTTCGGAATCAGGCTCTGCCGAGGACGAGATCCATGAGATGTTCCTCCTCTGGGCAAGCCCGGGTCCCAGATCCTGTTGTGCCTGTGAATAGGCTGCAGGGGGACGGTGAAGACCAGCAACAGCTTTCAGGGCTGCCACCTTCCGTGTGGGACAAGGAGCCGGACATGTGCCTTTTCGGAATCAGGCTCTGCCGAGGACGAGAGCCATGAGATGTTCCTCCTCTGGGCAAGCCCAGGTCCCAGATCCTGTTGTGCCTGTGAATAGGCTGCAGGGGGACGGTGAAGACCAGCAACAACTTTCAGGGCTGCCACGTTCCGTGTGGGACAAGGAGACGGACGTGTGCCTTTTCGGAATCAGGCTCTGCCGAGGACGAGAGCCATGAGATGTTCCTCCTCTGGGCAAGCCCGGGTCCCAGATTCTGTTGTACCTAGGAATAGGCTGCAGGGGGACGGTGAAGACCAGCAACAGCTTTCAGGGCTGCCACCTTCCGTGTGGGACAAGGAGCCGGACGTGTGCCTTTTCGGAATCAGGCTCTGCCGAGGACGAGAGCCATGAGATGTTCCTCCTCTGGGCATGCCCGGGTCCTGAATAATGTTGTGCCTCTGAATAGGCTGCAGGGGGACGGTGAAGACCAGCAACAGCTTTCAGGGCTGCCACCTTCCGTGTGGGACAAGGAGCCGGACGTGTGCCTTTTCGAAATCAGGCTCTGCCGAGGACGAGATCCATGAGATGTTCCTCATCTGGGCATGCCCGGGTCCCAGATCCTGTTGTGCTTGTGAATAGTCTGCAGGGGAACGGTGAAGACCAGCAACAGCTTTCAGGGCTGCCACCTTCTGTGTGGGACAAGGAGGAGGACGTGTTCCTTTTCGGAATCAGGCTCTGCCGAGGACGAGAGCCATGAGATGTTCCTCCTCTGGGGAAGCCCGGTTCCCAGATCCTGTTGTGCCTGTGAATAGGCTGCAGGGGGACGGTGAAGACCAGCAACAGCTTTCAGGGCTGCCACCTTCCGTGTGGGACAAGGAGCCGGACGTGTGCCTTTTCGGAATCAGGCTCTGCCGAGGACGAGAGCCATGAGATGTTCCTCCTCTCAGCAAGCCCGGGTCCCAGATCCTGTTGTACCTGTGAATAGGCTGCAGGGGGACGGTAAAAACCAGCAACAGCTTTCAGGGCTGCCACCTTCCGTGTGGGACAAGGAGCCGGACGTGTGCCTTTTCGGAATCAGGCTCTGCCGAGGACGAGAGCCATGAGATGTTCCTCCTCTGGGCAAGCCCAGGTCCCAGATCCTGTTGTGCCTGTGAATAGGCTGCAGGGGGACGGTGAAGACCAGCAACAGCTTTCAGGGCTGCCACCTTCCGTGTGGGACAAGGAGCCGGACGTGTGCCTTTTCGGAATCAGGCTCTGCCGAGGACGAGAGCCATGAGATGTTCCTCCTCTGGGCACGCCCGGGTCCCAGATCCTGTTGTACCTGTGAATAGGCTGCAGGGGGACGGTGAAGACCAGCAACAGCTTTCAGGGCTGCCACCTTCCGTGTGGGACAAGGAGCCGGACGTGTGCCTTTTCGGAATCAGGCTCTGCCGAGGACGAGATCCATGAGATGTTCCTCCTCTCAGCAAGCCCAGGTCCCAGATCCTGTTGTACCTGTGAATAGGCTGCAGGGGGACGGTAAAAAACAGCAACAGCTTTCAGGGCTGCCACCTTCCGTGTGGGACAAGGAGCCGGACGTGTGCCTTTTCGGAATCAGGCTCTGCCGAGGACGAGAGCCATGAGATGTTCCTCCTCTGGGCAAGCCCAGGTCCCAGATCCTGTTGTGCCTGTGAATAGGCTGCAGGGGGACGGTGAAGACCAGCAACATCTTTCAGGGCTGCCACCTTCCGTGTGGGACAAGGAGGCGGACGTGTGCCTTTTCGGAATCAGGCTCTGCCGAGGACGAGAGCCATGAGATGTTCCTCCTCTCAGCAAGCCCGGGCCCCAGATCCTGTTGTACCTGTGAATAGGCTTCAGGGGGACGGTGAAGACCAGCAACAGCTTTCAGGGCTGCCACCTTCCGTGTGGGACAAGGAGCCGGACGTGTGCCTTTTCAGAATCAGGCTCTGCCGAGGACGAGAGCCATGAGATGTTCCTTCTCTGGGCATGCCCGGGTCCTGAATCCTGTTGTGCCTCTGAATAGGCTTCAGGGGGACGGTAAAGACCAGCAACAGCTTTCAGGGCTGCCACCTTCCGTGTGGGACAAGGAGCCGGACGTGTGCCTTTTCGGAATCAGGCTCTGCCGAGGACGAGATCCATGAGATGTTCCTTCTCCGGGCATGCCTGGGTCCTGAATCCTATTGTGCCTCTGAATAGGCTGCAGGGGGACGGTGAAGACCAGCAACAGCTTTCAGGGCTGCCACCTTCCGTGTGGGACAAGGAGCCGGACGTGTGCCTTTTCGGAATCAGGCTCTGCCGAGGACGAGAGCCATGAGATGTTCCTCCTCTGGGCAAGCCCGGGTCCCAGATCCTGTTGTAACTGTGAATAGGCTTCAGGGGGACGGTGAAGACCAGCAACATCTTTCAGGGCTGCCACCTTCCGTGTGGGACAAGGAGCCGGACGTGTGCCTTTTCGGAATCAGGCTCTGCCGAGGACGAGAGCCATGAGATGTTCCTCCTCTGGGCAAGCCCAGGTCCCAGATCCTGTTGTGCCTGTGAATAGGCTGCAGGGGGACGGTGAAGACCAGCAACAGCTTTCAGGGCTGCCACCTTCCGTGTGGGACAAGGAGCCGGACGTGTGCCTTTACGGAATCAGGCTCTGCCGAGGACGAGAGCCATGAGATGTTCCTCCTCTCAGCAAGCCCGGGTCCCAGATCCTGTTGTACCTGTGAATAGGCTGCAGGGGGACGGTGAAGACCAGCAACAGCTTTCAGGGCTGCCACCTTCCGTGTGGGACAAGGAGCCGGACGTGTGCCTTTTCAGAATCAGGCTCTGCCGAGGACGAGAGCCATGAGATGTTCCTTCTCTGGGCATGCCCGGGTCCTGAATCCTGTTGTGCCTCTGAATAGGCTGCAGGGGGACGGTAAAGACCAGCAACAGCTTTCAGGGCTGCCACCTTCCGTGTGGGACAAGGAGCCGGACGTGTGCCTTTTCGGAATCAGGCTCTGCCGAGGACGAGATCCATGAGATGTTCCTCCTCTGGGCATGCCCGGGTCCCAGATCCTGTTGTGCCTGTGAATAGGCTGCAGGGGGACGGTGAAGACCAGCAACAGCTTTCAGGGCTGCCACCTTCCGTGTGGGACAAGGAGCCGGACATGTGCCTATTCGGAATCAGGCTCTGCCGAGGACGAGAGCCATGAGATGTTCCTCCTCTGGGCAAGCCCGGGTCCCAGATCCTGTTGTGCCTGTGAATAGGCTGCAGGGGGACGGTGAAGACCAGCAACAACTTTCAGGGCTGCCACGTTCCGTGTGGGACAAGGAGCCGGACGTGTGCCTTTTCGGAATCAGGCTCTGCCGAGGAGGAGAGCCATGAGATGTTCCTCCTCTCAGCAAGCCCGGGTCCCAGATCCTGTTGTGCCTGTGAATAGGCTGCAGGGGGACGGTGAAGACCAGCAACAGCTTTCAGGGCTGCCACCTTCCGTGTGGGACAAGGAGCCGGACGTGTTCCTTTTCGGAATCAGGCTCTGCCGAGGACGAGAGCCATGAGATGTTCCTCCTCTGGGCAAGCCCGGGTCCCAGATCCTGTTGTACCTGTGAATAGGCTTCAGGGGGACGGTGAAGACCAGCAACAGCTTTCAGGGCTGCCACCTTCCGTGTGGGACAAGGAGCCGGACGTGTGCCTTTTCAGAATCAGGCTCTGCCGAGGACGAGAGCCATGAGATGTTCCTTCTCTGGGCATGCCCGGGTCCTGAATCCTGTTGTGCCTCTGAATAGGCTTCAGGGGGACGGTAAAGACCAGCAACAGCTTTCAGGGCTGCCACCTTCCGTGTGGGACAAGGAGCCGGACGTGTGCCTTTTCGGAATCAGGCTCTGCCGAGGACGAGATCCATGAGATGTTCCTCCTCTGGGCATGCCCGGGTCCCAGATCCTGTTGTGCCTGTGAATAGGCTGCAGGGGGACGGTGAAGACCAGCAACAGCTTTCAGGGCTGCCACCTTCCGTGTGGGACAAGGAGCCGGACATGTGCCTTTTCGGAATCAGGCTCTGCCGAGGACGAGAGCCATGAGATGTTCCTCCTCTGGGCAAGCCCAGGTCCCAGATCCTGTTGTGCCTGTGAATAGGCTGCAGGGGGACGGTGAAGACCAGCAACAACTTTCAGGGCTGCCACGTTCCGTGTGGGACAAGGAGACGGACGTGTGCCTTTTCGGAATCAGGCTCTGCCGAGGACGAGAGCCATGAGATGTTCCTCCTCTGGGCAAGCCCGGGTCCCAGATTCTGTTGTACCTAGGAATAGGCTGCAGGGGGACGGTGAAGACCAGCAACAGCTTTCAGGGCTGCCACCTTCCGTGTGGGACAAGGAGCCGGACGTGTGCCTTTTCGGAATCAGGCTCTGCCGAGGACGAGAGCCATGAGATGTTCCTCCTCTGGGCAAGCCCAGGTCCCAGATCCTGTTGTGCCTGTGAATAGGCTGCAGGGGGACGGTGAAGACCAGCAACATCTTTCAGGGCTGCCACCTTCCGTGTGGGACAAGGAGCCGGACGTGTGCCTTTTCGGAATCAGGCTCTGCCGAGGACGAGAGCCATGAGATGTTCCTCCTCTCAGCAAGCCCGGGTCCCAGATCCTGTTGTACCTGTGAATAGGCTTCAGGGGGACGGTGAAGACCAGCAACAGCTTTCAGGGCTGCCACCTTCTGTGTGGGACAAGGAGCCGGACGTGTGCCTTTTCAGAATCAGGCTCTGCCGAGGACGAGAGCCATGAGATGTTCCTTCTCTGGGCATGCCCGGGTCCTGAATCCTGTTGTTCCTCTGAATAGGCTTCAGGGG
Organism: Astur gentilis; assembly: GCF_929443795.1. Lineage (NCBI taxonomy): Eukaryota > Metazoa > Chordata > Aves > Accipitriformes > Accipitridae > Astur > Astur gentilis. The sequence goes on from NW_026060936.1 coordinate 761,613, forward strand.
GACGGTAAAGACCAGCAACAGCTTTCAGGGCTGCCACCTTCCGTGTGGGACAAGGAGCCGGACGTGTGCCTTTTCGGAATCAGGCTCTGCCGAGGACGAGATCCATGAGATGTTCCTTCTCTGGGCATGCCTGGGTCCTGAATCCTATTGTGCCTCTGAATAGGCTGCAGGGGGACGGTGAAGACCAGCAACAGCTTTCAGGGCTGCCACCTTCCGTGTGGGACAAGGAGCCGGACATGTGCCTTTTCGGAATCAGGCTCTGCCGAGGACGAGAGCCATGAGATGTTCCTCCTCTGGGCAAGCCCAGGTCCCAGATCCTGTTGTGCCTGTGAATAGGCTGCAGGGGGACGGTGAAGACCAGCAACAACTTTCAGGGCTTCCACGTTCCGTGTGGGACAAGGAGACGGACGTGTGCCTTTTCGGAATCAGGCTCTGCCGAGGACGAGAGCCATGAGATGTTCCTCCTCTGGGCAAGCCCGGGTCCCAGATTCTGTTGTACCTAGGAATAGGCTGCAGGGGGACGGTGAAGACCAGCAACAGCTTTCAGGGCTGCCACCTTCCGTGTGGGACAAGGAGCCGGACGTGTGCCTTTTCGGAATCAGGCTCTGCCGAGGACGAGAGCCATGAGATGTTCCTCCTCTTGGCACGCCCGGGTCCCAGATCCTGTTGTGCCTGTGAATAGGCTGCAGGGGGACGGTGAAGACCAGCAACAGCTTTCAGGGCTGCCACCTTCCGTGTGGGACAAGGAGCCGGACGTGTGCCTTTTCGGAATCAGGCTCTGCCGAGGACGAGAGCCATGAGATGTTCCTCCTCTGGGCATGCCCGGGTCCTGAATAATGTTGTGCCTCTGAATAGGCTGCAGGGGGACGGTGAAGACCAGCAACAGCTTTCAGGGCTGCCACCTTCCGTGTGGGCCAAGGAGTCGTACGTGTGCCTTTTCGGAATCAGGCTCTGCCGAGGACGAGAGCCATGAGATGTTCCTCCTCTGGGCAAGCCCGGGTCCCAGATCCTGTTGTACCTGTGAATAGGTTTCAGGGGGACGGTGAAGACCAGCAACAGCTTTCAGGGCTGCCACCTTCCGTGTGGGACAAGGAGCCGGACGTGTGCCTTTTCGGAATCAGGCTCTGCCGAGGACGAGAGCCATGAGATGTTCCTCCTCTGGGCAAGCCCGGGTCCCAGATCCTGTTGTACCTGTGAATAGGTTTCAGGGGGACGGTGAAGACCAGCAACAGCTTTCAGGGCTGCCACCTTCCGTGTGGGACAAGGAGCCGGACGTGTGCCTTTTCGGAATCAGGCTCTGCCGAGGACGAGAGCCATGATATGTTCCTCCTCTGGGCATGCCCGGGTCCTGAATAATGTTGTGCCTGTGAATAGGCTGCAGGGGGACGGTGAAGACCAGCAACAGCTTTCAGGGCTGCCACCTTCCGTGTGGGACAAGGAGCCGGACGTGTGCCTTTTCGGAATCAGGCTCTGCCTAGGACGAGAGCCATGAGATGTTCCTCCTCTGGGCAAGCCCAGGTCCCAGATCCTGTTGTGCCTGTGAATAGGCTGCAGGGGGACGGTGAAGACCAGCAACAACTTTCAGGGCTGCCACGTTCCGTGTGGGACAAGGAGACGGACGTGTGCCTTTTCGGAATCAGGCTCTGCCGAGGACGAGAGCCATGAGATGTTCCTCCTCTCAGCAAGCCCGGGTCCCAGATCCTGTTGTGCCTGTGAATAGGCTGCAGGGGGACGGTGAAGACCAGCAACAGCTTTCAGGGCTGCCACCTTCCGTGTGGGACAAGGAGCCGGACGTGTGCCTTTTCGGAATCAGGCTCTGCCGAGGACGAGAGCCATGAGATGTTCCTCCTCTGGGCAAGCCCGGGTCCCAGATCCTGTTGTACCTGTGAATAGGCTTCAGGGGGACGGTGAAGACCAGCAACAGCTTTCAGGGCTGCCACCTTCCGTGTGGGACAAGGAGCCGGACGTGTGCCTTTTCAGAATCAGGCTCTGCCGAGGACGAGAGCCATGAGATGTTCCTTCTCTGGGCATGCCCGGGTCCCAGATCCTGTTGTACCTGTGAATAGGCTTCAGGGGGACGGTGAAGACCAGCAACAGCTTTCAGGGCTGCCACCTTCCGTGTGGGACAAGGAGCCGGACGTGTGCCTTTTCAGAATCAGGCTCTGCCGAGGACGAGATCCATGAGATGTTCCTCCTCTGGGCAAGCCCGGGTCCCAGATCCTGTTGTGCCTGTGAATAGGCTGCAGGGGGACGGTGAAGACCAGCAACAGCTTTCAGGGCTGCCACCTTCCGTGTGGGACAAGGAGCCGGACATGTGCCTTTTCGGAATCAGGCTCTGCCGAGGACGAGAGCCATGAGATGTTCCTCCTCTGGGCAAGCCCAGGTCCCAGATCCTGTTGTGCCTGTGAATAGGCTGCAGGGGGACGGTGAAGACCAGCAACAACTTTCAGGGCTGCCACGTTCCGTGTGGGACAAGGAGACGGACGTGTGCCTTTTCGGAATCAGGCTCTGCCGAGGACGAGAGCCATGAGATGTTCCTCCTCTCAGCAAGCCCGGGTCCCAGATCCTGTTGTGCCTGTGAATAGGCTGCAGGGGGACGGTGAAGACCAGCAACAGCTTTCAGGGCTGCCACCTTCCGTGTGGGACAAGGAGCCGGACATGTGCCTTTTCGGAATCAGGCTCTGCCGAGGACGAGAGCCATGAGATGTTCCTCCTCTGGGCAAGCCCAGGTCCCAGATCCTGTTGTGCCTGTGAATAGGCTGCAGGGGGACGGTGAAGACCAGCAACAACTTTCAGGGCTGCCACGTTCCGTGTGGGACAAGGAGACGGACGTGTGCCTTTTCGGAATCAGGCTCTGCCGAGGACGAGAGCCATGAGATGTTCCTTCTCTGGGCATGCCCGGGTCCTGAATCCTGTTGTGCCTCTGAATAGGCTTCAGGGGGACGGTAAAGACCAGCAACATCTTTCAGGGCTGCCACCTTCCGTGTGGGACAAGGAGCCGGACGTGTGCCTTTTCGGAATCAGGCTCTGCCGAGGACGAGAGCCATGAGATGTTCCTCCTCTGGGCAAGCCCAGGTCCCAGATCCTGTTGTGCCTGTGAATAGGCTGCAGGGGGACGGTGAAGACCAGCAACAGCTTTCAGGGCTGCCACCTTCCGTGTGGGACAAGGAGCCGGACGTGTGCCTTTACGGAATCAGGCTCTGCCGAGGACGAGAGCCATGAGATGTTCCTCCTCTCAGCAAGCCCGGGTCCCAGATCCTGTTGTACCTGTGAATAGGCTGCAGGGGGACGGTGAAGACCAGCAACAGCTTTCAGGGCTGCCACCTTCCGTGTGGGACAAGGAGCCGGACGTGTGCCTTTTCAGAATCAGGCTCTGCCGAGGACGAGAGCCATGAGATGTTCCTTCTCTGGGCATGCCCGGGTCCTGAATCCTGTTGTGCCTCTGAATAGGCTGCAGGGGGACGGTAAAGACCAGCAACAGCTTTCAGGGCTGCCACCTTCCGTGTGGGACAAGGAGCCGGACGTGTGCCTTTTCGGAATCAGGCTCTGCCGAGGACGAGATCCATGAGATGTTCCTCCTCTGGGCATGCCCGGGTCCCAGATCCTGTTGTGCCTGTGAATAGGCTGCAGGGGGACGGTGAAGACCAGCAACAGCTTTCAGGGCTGCCACCTTCCGTGTGGGACAAGGAGCCGGACATGTGCCTATTCGGAATCAGGCTCTGCCGAGGACGAGAGCCATGAGATGTTCCTCCTCTGGGCAAGCCCGGGTCCCAGATCCTGTTGTGCCTGTGAATAGGCTGCAGGGGGACGGTGAAGACCAGCAACAACTTTCAGGGCTGCCACGTTCCGTGTGGGACAAGGAGCCGGACGTGTGCCTTTTCGGAATCAGGCTCTGCCGAGGAGGAGAGCCATGAGATGTTCCTCCTCTCAGCAAGCCCGGGTCCCAGATCCTGTTGTGCCTGTGAATAGGCTGCAGGGGGACGGTGAAGACCAGCAACAGCTTTCAGGGCTGCCACCTTCCGTGTGGGACAAGGAGCCGGACGTGTTCCTTTTCGGAATCAGGCTCTGCCGAGGACGAGAGCCATGAGATGTTCCTCCTCTGGGCAAGCCCGGGTCCCAGATCCTGTTGTACCTGTGAATAGGCTTCAGGGGGACGGTGAAGACCAGCAACAGCTTTCAGGGCTGCCACCTTCCGTGTGGGACAAGGAGCCGGACGTGTGCCTTTTCAGAATCAGGCTCTGCCGAGGACGAGAGCCATGAGATGTTCCTTCTCTGGGCATGCCCGGGTCCTGAATCCTGTTGTGCCTCTGAATAGGCTTCAGGGGGACGGTAAAGACCAGCAACAGCTTTCAGGGCTGCCACCTTCCGTGTGGGACAAGGAGCCGGACGTGTGCCTTTTCGGAATCAGGCTCTGCCGAGGACGAGATCCATGAGATGTTCCTCCTCTGGGCATGCCCGGGTCCCAGATCCTGTTGTGCCTGTGAATAGGCTGCAGGGGGACGGTGAAGACCAGCAACAGCTTTCAGGGCTGCCACCTTCCGTGTGGGACAAGGAGCCGGACATGTGCCTTTTCGGAATCAGGCTCTGCCGAGGACGAGAGCCATGAGATGTTCCTCCTCTGGGCAAGCCCAGGTCCCAGATCCTGTTGTGCCTGTGAATAGGCTGCAGGGGGACGGTGAAGACCAGCAACAACTTTCAGGGCTGCCACGTTCCGTGTGGGACAAGGAGACGGACGTGTGCCTTTTCGGAATCAGGCTCTGCCGAGGACGAGAGCCATGAGATGTTCCTCCTCTGGGCAAGCCCGGGTCCCAGATTCTGTTGTACCTAGGAATAGGCTGCAGGGGGACGGTGAAGACCAGCAACAGCTTTCAGGGCTGCCACCTTCCGTGTGGGACAAGGAGCCGGACGTGTGCCTTTTCGGAATCAGGCTCTGCCGAGGACGAGAGCCATGAGATGTTCCTCCTCTGGGCAAGCCCAGGTCCCAGATCCTGTTGTGCCTGTGAATAGGCTGCAGGGGGACGGTGAAGACCAGCAACATCTTTCAGGGCTGCCACCTTCCGTGTGGGACAAGGAGCCGGACGTGTGCCTTTTCGGAATCAGGCTCTGCCGAGGACGAGAGCCATGAGATGTTCCTCCTCTCAGCAAGCCCGGGTCCCAGATCCTGTTGTACCTGTGAATAGGCTTCAGGGGGACGGTGAAGACCAGCAACAGCTTTCAGGGCTGCCACCTTCCGTGTGGGACAAGGAGCCGGACGTGTGCCTTTTCGGAATCAGGCTCTGCCGAGGACGAGAGCCATGAGATGTTCCTACTCTGGGCATGCCCGGGTCCTGAATCCTGTTGTTCCTCTGAATAGGCTTCAGGGGGACGGTAAAGACCAGCAACAGCTTTCAGGGCTGCCACCTTCCGTGTGGGACAAGGAGCCGGACGTGTGCCTTTTCGGAATCAGGCTCTGCCGAGGACGAGATCCATGAGATGTTCCTTCTCTGGGCATGCCTGGGTCCTGAATCCTATTGTGCCTCTGAATAGGCTGCAGGGGGACGGTGAAGACCAGCAACAGCTTTCAGGGCTGCCACCTTCCGTGTGGGACAAGGAGCCGGACATGTGCCTTTTCGGAATCAGGCTCTGCCGAGGACGAGAGCCATGAGATGTTCCTCCTCTGGGCAAGCCCAGGTCCCAGATCCTGTTGTGCCTGTGAATAGGCTGCAGGGGGACGGTGAAGACCAGCAACAACTTTCAGGGCTGCCACGTTCCGTGTGGGACAAGGAGACGGACGTGTGCCTTTTCGGAATCAGGCTCTGCCGAGGACGAGAGCCATGAGATGTTCCTCCTCTGGGCAAGCCCGGGTCCCAGATTCTGTTGTACCTAGGAATAGGCTGCAGGGGGACGGTGAAGACCAGCAACAGCTTTCAGGGCTGCCACCTTCCGTGTGGGACAAGGAGCCGGACGTGTGCCTTTTCGGAATCAGGCTCTGCCGAGGACGAGAGCCATGAGATGTTCCTCCTCTTGGCACGCCCGGGTCCCAGATCCTGTTGTGCCTGTGAATAGGCTGCAGGGGGACGGTGAAGACCAGCAACAGCTTTCAGGGCTGCCACCTTCCGTGTGGGACAAGGAGCCGGACGTGTGCCTTTTCGGAATCAGGCTCTGCCGAGGACGAGAGCCATGATATGTTCCTCCTCTGGGCATGCCCGGGTCCTGAATAATGTTGTGCCTCTGAATAGGCTGCAGGGGGACGGTGAAGACCAGCAACAGCTTTCAGGGCTGCCACCTTCCGTGTGGGCCAAGGAGTCGTACGTGTGCCTTTTCGGAATCAGGCTCTGCCGAGGACGAGAGCCATGAGATGTTCCTCCTCTGGGCAAGCCCGGGTCCCAGATCCTGTTGTACCTGTGAATAGGTTTCAGGGGGACGGTGAAGACCAGCAACAGCTTTCAGGGCTGCCACCTTCCGTGTGGGACAAGGAGCCGGACGTGTGCCTTTTCGGAATCAGGCTCTGCCGAGGACGAGAGCCATGAGATGTTCCTCCTCTGGGCAAGCCCGGGTCCCAGATCCTGTTGTACCTGTGAATAGGTTTCAGGGGGACGGTGAAGACCAGCAACAGCTTTCAGGGCTGCCACCTTCCGTGTGGGACAAGGAGCCGGACGTGTGCCTTTTCGGAATCAGGCTCTGCCGAGGACGAGAGCCATGATATGTTCCTCCTCTGGGCATGCCCGGGTCCTGAATAATGTTGTGCCTCTGAATAGGCTGCAGGGGGACGGTGAAGACCAGCAACAGCTTTCAGGGCTGCCACCTTCCGTGTGGGACAAGGAGCCGGACGTGTGCCTTTTCGGAATCAGGCTCTGCCTAGGACGAGAGCCATGAGATGTTCCTCCTCTGGGCAAGCCCAGGTCCCAGATCCTGTTGTGCCTGTGAATAGGCTGCAGGGGGACGGTGAAGACCAGCAACAACTTTCAGGGCTGCCACGTTCCGTGTGGGACAAGGAGACGGACGTGTGCCTTTTCGGAATCAGGCTCTGCCGAGGACGAGAGCCATGAGATGTTCCTCCTCTCAGCAAGCCCGGGTCCCAGATCCTGTTGTGCCTGTGAATAGGCTGCAGGGGGACGGTGAAGACCAGCAACAGCTTTCAGGGCTGCCACCTTCCGTGTGGGACAAGGAGCCGGACGTGTGCCTTTTCGGAATCAGGCTCTGCCGAGGACGAGAGCCATGAGATGTTCCTCCTCTGGGCAAGCCCGGGTCCCAGATCCTGTTGTACCTGTGAATAGGCTTCAGGGGGACGGTGAAGACCAGCAACAGCTTTCAGGGCTGCCACCTTCTGTGTGGGACAAGGAGCCGGACGTGTGCCTTTTCAGAATCAGGCTCTGCCGAGGACGAGAGCCATGAGATGTTCCTTCTCTGGGCATGCCCGGGTCCCAGATCCTGTTGTACCTGTGAATAGGCTTCAGGGGGACGGTGAAGACCAGCAACAGCTTTCAGGGCTGCCACCTTCCGTGTGGGACAAGGAGCCGGACGTGTGCCTTTTCAGAATCAGGCTCTGCCGAGGACGAGATCCATGAGATGTTCCTCCTCTGGGCAAGCCCGGGTCCCAGATCCTGTTGTGCCTGTGAATAGGCTGCAGGGGGACGGTGAAGACCAGCAACAGCTTTCAGGGCTGCCACCTTCCGTGTGGGACAAGGAGCCGGACATGTGCCTTTTCGGAATCAGGCTCTGCCGAGGACGAGAGCCATGAGATGTTCCTCCTCTGGGCAAGCCCAGGTCCCAGATCCTGTTGTGCCTGTGAATAGGCTGCAGGGGGACGGTGAAGACCAGCAACAACTTTCAGGGCTGCCACGTTCCGTGTGGGACAAGGAGACGGACGTGTGCCTTTTCGGAATCAGGCTCTGCCGAGGACGAGAGCCATGAGATGTTCCTCCTCTCAGCAAGCCCGGGTCCCAGATCCTGTTGTGCCTGTGAATAGGCTGCAGGGGGACGGTGAAGACCAGCAACAGCTTTCAGGGCTGCCACCTTCCGTGTGGGACAAGGAGCCGGACATGTGCCTTTTCGGAATCAGGCTCTGCCGAGGACGAGAGCCATGAGATGTTCCTCCTCTGGGCAAGCCCAGGTCCCAGATCCTGTTGTGCCTGTGAATAGGCTGCAGGGGGACGGTGAAGACCAGCAACAACTTTCAGGGCTGCCACGTTCCGTGTGGGACAAGGAGACGGACGTGTGCCTTTTCGGAATCAGGCTCTGCCGAGGACGAGAGCCATGAGATGTTCCTCCTCTGGGCAAGCCCGGGTCCCAGATTCTGTTGTACCTAGGAATAGGCTGCAGGGGGACGGTGAAGACCAGCAACAGCTTTCAGGGCTGCCACCTTCCGTGTGGGACAAGGAGCCGGACGTGTGCCTTTTCGGAATCAGGCTCTGCCGAGGACGAGATCCATGAGATGTTCCTCCTCTTGGCACGCCCGGGTCCCAGATCCTGTTGTGCCTGTGAATAGGCTGCAGGGGGACGGTGAAGACCAGCAACAGCTTTCAGGGCTGCCACCTTCCGTGTGGGCCAAGGAGTCGTACGTGTGCCTTTTCGGAATCAGGCTCTGCCGAGGACGAGAGCCATGAGATGTTCCTCCTCTGGGCAAGCCCGGGTCCCAGATCCTGTTGTACCTGTGAATAGGTTTCAGGGGGACGGTGAAGACCAGCAACAGCTTTCAGGGCTGCCACCTTCCGTGTGGGACAAGGAGCCGGACGTGTGCCTTTTCGGAATCAGGCTCTGCCGAGGACGAGAGCCATGAGATGTTCCTCCTCTGGGCAAGCCCGGGTCCCAGATCCTGTTGTACCTGTGAATAGGTTTCAGGGGGACGGTGAAGACCAGCAACAGCTTTCAGGGCTGCCACCTTCCGTGTGGGACAAGGAGCCGGACGTGTGCCTTTTCGGAATCAGGCTCTGCCGAGGACGAGAGCCATGATATGTTCCTCCTCTGGGCATGCCCGGGTCCTGAATAATGTTGTGCCTCTGAATAGGCTGCAGGGGGACGGTGAAGACCAGCAACAGCTTTCAGGGCTGCCACCTTCCGTGTGGGACAAGGAGCCGGACGTGTGCCTTTTCGGAATCAGGCTCTGCCGAGGACGAGAGCCATGAGATGTTCCTCCTCTGGGCAAGCCCAGGTCCCAGATCCTGTTGTGCCTGTGAATAGGCTGCAGGGGGACGGTGAAGACCAGCAACATCTTTCAGGGCTGCCACCTTCCGTGTGGGACAAGGAGCCGGACGTGTGCCTTTTCGGAATCAGGCTCTGCCGAGGACGAGAGCCATGAGATGTTCCTCCTCTCAGCAAGCCCGGGTCCCAGATCCTGTTGTACCTGTGAATAGGCTTCAGGGGGACGGTGAAGACCAGCAACAGCTTTCAGGGCTGCCACCTTCTGTGTGGGACAAGGAGCTGGACGTGTGCCTTTTCAGAATCAGGCTCTGCCGAGGACGAGAGCCATGAGATGTTCCTTCTCTGGGCATGCCCGGGTCCTGAATCCTGTTGTTCCTCTGAATAGGCTTCAGGGGGACGGTAAAGACCAGCAACAGCTTTCAGGGCTGCCACCTTCCGTGTGGGACAAGGAGCCGGACGTGTGCCTTTTCGGAATCAGGCTCTGCCGAGGACGAGATCCATGAGATGTTCCTTCTCTGGGCATGCCTGGGTCCTGAATCCTATTGTGCCTCTGAATAGGCTGCAGGGGGACGGTGAAGACCAGCAACAGCTTTCAGGGCTGCCACCTTCCGTGTGGGACAAGGAGCCGGACGTGTGCCTTTTCGGAATCAGGCTCTGCCGAGGACGAGATCCATGAGATGTTCCTCCTCTGGGCAAGCCCGGGTCCCAGATCCTGTTGTACCTGTGAATAGGCTTCAGGGGGACGGTGAAGACCAGCAACATCTTTCAGGGCTGCCACCTTCCTTGTGGGACAAGGAGCCGGACGTGTGCCTTTACGGAATCAGGCTCTGCCGAGGACGACAGCCATGAGATGTTCCTCCTCTCAGCAAGCCCGGGTCCCAGATCCTGTTGTACCTGTGAATAGGCTTCAGGGGGACGGTGAAGACCAGCAACAGCTTTCAGGGCTGCCACCTTCCGTGTGGGACAAGGAGCCGGACGTGTGCCTTTTCAGAATCAGGCTCTGCCGAGGACGAGATCCATGAGATGTTCCTCCTCTGGGCATGCCCGGGTCCCAGATCCTGTTGTGCCTGTGAATAGGCTGCAGGGGGACGGTGAAGACCAGCAACAGCTTTCAGGGCTGCCACCTTCCGTGTGGGACAAGGAGCCGGACATGTGCCTTTTCGGAATCAGGCTCTGCCGAGGACGAGAGCCATGAGATGTTCCTCCTCTGGGCAAGCCCGGGTCCTGAATCCTGTTGTGCCTCTGAATAGGCTGCAGGGGGACGGTGAAGACCAGCAACAACTTTCAGGGCTGCCACGTTCCGTGTGGGACAAGGAGACGGACGTGTGCCTTTTCGGAATCAGGCTCTGCCGAGGACGAGAGCCATGAGATGTTCCTCCTCTCAGCAAGCCCGGGTCCCAGATCCTGTTGTGCCTGTGAATAGGCTGCAGGGGGACGGTGAAGACCAGCAACAGCTTTCAGGGCTGCCACCTTCCGTGTGGGACAAGGAGCCGGACGTGTTCCTTTTCGGAATCAGGCTCTGCCGAGGACGAGAGCCATGAGATGTTCCTCCTCTGGGCAAGCCCGGGTCCCAGATCCTGTTGTACCTGTGAATAGGCTTCAGGGGGACGGTGAAGACCAGCAACAGCTTTCAGGGCTGCCACCTTCCGTGTGGGACAAGGAGCCGGACGTGTGCCTTTTCAGAATCAGGCTCTGCCGAGGACGAGAGCCATGAGATGTTCCTTCTCTGGGCATGCCCGGGTCCTGAATCCTGTTGTGCCTCTGAATAGGCTTCAGGGGGACGGTAAAGACCAGCAACAGCTTTCAGGGCTGCCACCTTCCGTGTGGGACAAGGAGCCGGACGTGTGCCTTTTCGGAATCAGGCTCTGCCGAGGACGAGATCCATGAGATGTTCCTCCTCTGGGCATGCCCGGGTCCCAGATCCTGTTGTGCCTGTGAATAGGCTGCAGGGGGACGGTGAAGACCAGCAACAGCTTTCAGGGCTGCCACCTTCCGTGTGGGACAAGGAGCCGGACATGTGCCTTTTCGGAATCAGGCTCTGCCGAGGACGAGAGCCATGAGATGTTCCTCCTCTGGTCAAGCCCAGGTCCCAGATCCTGTTGTGCCTGTGAATAGGCTGCAGGGGGAGGGTGAAGAGCAGCAACAACTTTCAGGGCTGCCACGTTCCGTGTGGGACAAGGAGACGGACGTGTGCCTTTTCGGAATCAGGCTCTGCCGAGGACGAGAGCCATGAGATGTTCCTCCTCTGGGCAAGCCCGGGTCCCAGATTCTGTTGTACCTAGGAATAGGCTGCAGGGGGACGGTGAAGACCAGCAACAGCTTTCAGGGCTGCCACCTTCCGTGTGGGACAAGGAGCCGGACGTGTGCCTTTTCGGAATCAGGCTCTGCCGAGGACGAGAGCCATGAGATGTTCCTCCTCTTGGCAAGCCCGGGTCCCAGATCCTGTTGTGCCTGTGAATAGGCTGCAGGGGGACGGTGAAGACCAGCAACAGCTTTCAGGGCTGCCACCTTCCGTGTGGGCCAAGGAGTCGTACGTGTGCCTTTTCGGAATCAGGCTCTGCCGAGGACGAGAGCCATGAGATGTTCCTCCTCTGGGCAAGCCCGGGTCCCAGATCCTGTTGTACCTGTGAATAGGTTTCAGGGGGACGGTGAAGACCAGCAACAGCTTTCAGGGCTGCCACCTTCCGTGTGGGACAAGGAGCCGGACGTGTGCCTTTTCGGAATCAGGCTCTGCCGAGGACGAGAGCCATGAGATGTTCCTCCTCTGGGCAAGCCCGGGTCCCAGATCCTGTTGTACCTGTGAATAGGTTTCAGGGGGACGGTGAAGACCAGCAACAGCTTTCAGGGCTGCCACCTTCCGTGTGGGACAAGGAGCCGGACGTGTGCCTTTTCGGAATCAGGCTCTGCCGAGGACGAGAGCCATGAGATGTTCCTCCTCTGGGCATGCCCGGGTCCTGAATAATGTTGTGCCTCTGAATAGGCTGCAGGGGGATGGTGAAGACCAGCAACAGCTTTCAGGGCTGCCACCTTCCGTGTGGGACAAGGAGCCGGACGTGTGCCTTTTCGGAATCAGGCTCTGCCGAGGACGAGATCCATGAGATGTTCCTCATCTGGGCATGCCCGGGTCCCAGATCCTGTTGTGCTTGTGAATAGTCTGCAGGGGAACGGTGAAGACCAGCAACAGCTTTCAGGGCTGCCACCTTCTGTGTGGGACAAGGAGGCGGACGTGTTCCTTTTCGGAATCAGGCTCTGCCGAGGACGAGAGCCATGAGATGTTCCTCCTCTGGGGAAGCCCGGGTCCCAGATCCTGTTGTGCCTGTGAATAGGCTGCAGGGGGACGGTGAAGACCAGCAACAGCTTTCAGGGCTGCCACCTTCCGTGTGGGACAAGGAGCCGGACGTGTGCCTTTTCGGAATCAGGCTCTGCCGAGGACGAGAGCCATGAGATGTTCCTCCTCTCAGCAAGCCCGGGTCCCAGATCCTGTTGTACCTGTGAATAGGCTGCAGGGGGACGGTAAAAACCAGCAACAGCTTTCAGGGCTGCCACCTTCCGTGTGGGACAAGGAGCCGGACGTGTGCCTTTTCAGAATCAGGCTCTGCCGAGGACGAGAGCCATGAGATGTTCCTCCTCTCAGCAAGCCCGGGTCCCAGATCCTGTTGTGCCTGTGAATAGGCTGCAGGGGGACGGTGAAGACCAGCAACAGCTTTCAGGGCTGCCACCTTCCGTGTGGGACAAGGAGCCGGACGTGTGCCTTTACGGAATCAGGCTCTGCCGAGGACGAGAGCCATGAGATGTTCCTCCTCTGGGCACGCCCGGGTCCCAGATCCTGTTGTACCTGTGAATAGGCTTCAGGGGGACGGTGAAGACCAGCAACAGCTTTCAGGGCTGCCACCTTCCGTGTGGGACAAGGAGCCGGACGTGTGCCTTTACGGAATCAGGCTCTGCCGAGGACGAGAGCCATGAGATGTTCCTCCTCTGGGCACGCCCGGGTCCCAGATCCTGTTGTACCTGTGAATAGGCTGCAGGGGGACGGTGAAGACCAGCAACAGCTTTCAGGGCTGCCACCTTCCGTGTGGGACAAGGAGCCGGACGTGTGCCTTTTCGGAATCAGGCTCTGCCGAGGACGAGAGCCATGAGATGTTCCTCCTCTGGGCAAGCCCGGGTCCCAGATCCTGTTGTACCTGTGAATAGGCTTCAGGGGGACGGTGAAGACCAGCAACAGCTTTCAGGGCTGCCACCTTCCGTGTGGGACAAGGAGCCGGACGTGTGCCTTTTCAGAATCAGGCTCTGCCGAGGACGAGAGCCATGAGATGTTCCTTCTCTGGGCATGCCCGGGTCCCAGATCCTGTTGTACCTGTGAATAGGCTTCAGGGGGACGGTGAAGACCAGCAACAGCTTTCAGGGCTGCCACCTTCCGTGTGGGACAAGGAGCCGGACGTGTGCCTTTTCAGAATCAGGCTCTGCCGAGGACGAGATCCATGAGATGTTCCTCCTCTGGGCAAGCCCGGGTCCCAGATCCTGTTGTGCCTGTGAATAGGCTGCAGGGGGACGGTGAAGACCAGCAACAGCTTTCAGGGCTGCCACCTTCCGTGTGGGACAAGGAGCCGGACATGTGCCTTTTCGGAATCAGGCTCTGCCGAGGACGAGAGCCATGAGATGTTCCTCCTCTGGGCAAGCCCAGGTCCCAGATCCTGTTGTGCCTGTGAATAGGCTGCAGGGGGACGGTGAAGACCAGCAACAACTTTCAGGGCTGCCACGTTCCGTGTGGGACAAGGAGACGGACGTGTGCCTTTTCGGAATCAGGCTCTGCCGAGGACGAGAGCCATGAGATGTTCCTCCTCTCAGCAAGCCCAGGTCCCAGATCCTGTTGTGCCTGTGAATAGGCTGCAGGGGGACGGTGAAGACCAGCAACAGCTTTCAGGGCTGCCACCTTCCGTGTGGGACAAGGAGCCGGACATGTGCCTTTTCGGAATCAGGCTCTGCCGAGGACGAGAGCCATGAGATGTTCCTCCTCTGGGCAAGCCCAGGTCCCAGATCCTGTTGTGCCTGTGAATAGGCTGCAGGGGGACGGTGAAGACCAGCAACAACTTTCAGGGCTGCCACGTTCCGTGTGGGACAAGGAGACGGACGTGTGCCTTTTCGGAATCAGGCTCTGCCGAGGACGAGAGCCATGAGATGTTCCTCCTCTGGGCAAGCCCGGGTCCCAGATTCTGTTGTACCTAGGAATAGGCTGCAGGGGGACGGTGAAGACCAGCAACAGCTTTCAGGGCTGCCACCTTCCGTGTGGGACAAGGAGCCGGACGTGTGCCTTTTCGGAATCAGGCTCTGCCGAGGACGAGATCCATGAGATGTTCCTCCTCTTGGCACGCCCGGGTCCCAGATCCTGTTGTGCCTGTGAATAGGCTGCAGGGGGACGGTGAAGACCAGCAACAGCTTTCAGGGCTGCCACCTTCCGTGTGGGCCAAGGAGTCGTACGTGTGCCTTTTCGGAATCAGGCTCTGCCGAGGACGAGAGCCATGAGATGTTCCTCCTCTGGGCAAGCCCGGGTCCCAGATCCTGTTGTACCTGTGAATAGGTTTCAGGGGGACGGTGAAGACCAGCAACAGCTTTCAGGGCTGCCACCTTCCGTGTGGGACAAGGAGCCGGACGTGTGCCTTTTCGGAATCAGGCTCTGCCGAGGACGAGAGCCATGAGATGTTCCTCCTCTGGGCAAGCCCGGGTCCCAGATCCTGTTGTACCTGTGAATAGGTTTCAGGGGGACGGTGAAGACCAGCAACAGCTTTCAGGGCTGCCACCTTCCGTGTGGGACAAGGAGCCGGACGTGTGCCTTTTCGGAATCAGGCTCTGCCGAGGACGAGAGCCATGATATGTTCCTCCTCTGGGCATGCCCGGGTCCTGAATAATGTTGTGCCTCTGAATAGGCTGCAGGGGGACGGTGAAGACCAGCAACAGCTTTCAGGGCTGCCACCTTCCGTGTGGGACAAGGAGCCGGACGTGTGCCTTTTCGGAATCAGGCTCTGCCGAGGACGAGAGCCATGAGATGTTCCTCCTCTGGGCAAGCCCAGGTCCCAGATCCTGTTGTGCCTGTGAATAGGCTGCAGGGGGACGGTGAAGACCAGCAACATCTTTCAGGGCTGCCACCTTCCGTGTGGGACAAGGAGCCGGACGTGTGCCTTTTCGGAATCAGGCTCTGCCGAGGACGAGAGCCATGAGATGTTCCTCCTCTCAGCAAGCCCGGGTCCCAGATCCTGTTGTACCTGTGAATAGGCTTCAGGGGGATGGTGAAGACCAGCAACAGCTTTCAGGGCTGCCACCTTCTGTGTGGGACAAGGAGCTGGACGTGTGCCTTTTCAGAATCAGGCTCTGCCGAGGACGAGAGCCATGAGATGTTCCTTCTCTGGGCATGCCCGGGTCCTGAATCCTGTTGTTCCTCTGAATAGGCTTCAGGGGGACGGTAAAGACCAGCAACAGCTTTCAGGGCTGCCACCTTCCGTGTGGGACAAGGAGCCGGACGTGTGCCTTTTCGGAATCAGGCTCTGCCGAGGACGAGATCCATGAGATGTTCCTTCTCTGGGCATGCCTGGGTCCTGAATCCTATTGTGCCTCTGAATAGGCTGCAGGGGGACGGTGAAGACCAGCAACAGCTTTCAGGGCTGCCACCTTCCGTGTGGGACAAGGAGCCGGACGTGTGCCTTTTCGGAATCAGGCTCTGCCGAGGACGAGAGCCATGAGATGTTCCTCCTCTGGGCAAGCCCGGGTCCCAGATCCTGTTGTACCTGTGAATAGGCTTCAGGGGGACGGTGAAGACCAGCAACATCTTTCAGGGCTGCCACCTTCCTTGTGGGACAAGGAGCCGGACGTGTGCCTTTACGGAATCAGGCTCTGCCGAGGACGACAGCCATGAGATGTTCCTCCTCTCAGCAAGCCCGGGTCCCAGATCCTGTTGTACCTGTGAATAGGCTTCAGGGGGACGGTGAAGACCAGCAACAGCTTTCAGGGCTGCCACCTTCCGTGTGGGACAAGGAGCCGGACGTGTGCCTTTTCAGAATCAGGCTCTGCCGAGGACGAGATCCATGAGATGTTCCTCCTCTGGGCATGCCCGGGTCCCAGATCCTGTTGTGCCTGTGAATAGGCTGCAGGGGGACGGTGAAGACCAGCAACAGCTTTCAGGGCTGCCACCTTCCGTGTGGGACAAGGAGCCGGACATGTGCCTTTTCGGAATCAGGCTCTGCCGAGGACGAGAGCCATGAGATGTTCCTCCTCTGGGCAAGCCCGGGTCCTGAATCCTGTTGTGCCTCTGAATAGGCTGCAGGGGGACGGTGAAGACCAGCAACAACTTTCAGGGCTGCCACGTTCCGTGTGGGACAAGGAGACGGACGTGTGCCTTTTCGGAATCAGGCTCTGCCGAGGACGAGAGCCATGAGATGTTCCTCCTCTCAGCAAGCCCGGGTCCCAGATCCTGTTGTGCCTGTGAATAGGCTGCAGGGGGACGGTGAAGACCAGCAACAGCTTTCAGGGCTGCCACCTTCCGTGTGGGACAAGGAGCCGGACGTGTTCCTTTTCGGAATCAGGCTCTGCCGAGGACGAGAGCCATGAGATGTTCCTCCTCTGGGCAAGCCCGGGTCCCAGATCCTGTTGTACCTGTGAATAGGCTTCAGGGGGACGGTGAAGACCAGCAACAGCTTTCAGGGCTGCCACCTTCCGTGTGGGACAAGGAGCCGGACGTGTGCCTTTTCAGAATCAGGCTCTGCCGAGGACGAGAGCCATGAGATGTTCCTTCTCTGGGCATGCCCGGGTCCTGAATCCTGTTGTGCCTCTGAATAGGCTTCAGGGGGACGGTAAAGACCAGCAACAGCTTTCAGGGCTGCCACCTTCCGTGTGGGACAAGGAGCCGGACGTGTGCCTTTTCGGAATCAGGCTCTGCCGAGGACGAGATCCATGAGATGTTCCTCCTCTGGGCATGCCCGGGTCCCAGATCCTGTTGTGCCTGTGAATAGGCTGCAGGGGGACGGTGAAGACCAGCAACAGCTTTCAGGGCTGCCACCTTCCGTGTGGGACAAGGAGCCGGACATGTGCCTTTTCGGAATCAGGCTCTGCCGAGGACGAGAGCCATGAGATGTTCCTCCTCTGGGCAAGCCCAGGTCCCAGATCCTGTTGTGCCTGTGAATAGGCTGCAGGGGGAGGGTGAAGAGCAGCAACAACTTTCAGGGCTGCCACCTTCCGTGTGGGACAAGGAGACGGACGTGTGCCTTTTCGGAATCAGGCTCTGCCGAGGACGAGAGCCATGAGATGTTCCTCCTCTGGGCAAGCCCGGGTCCCAGATTCTGTTGTACCTAGGAATAGGCTGCAGGGGGACGGTGAAGACCAGCAACAGCTTTCAGGGCTGCCACCTTCCGTGTGGGACAAGGAGCCGGACGTGTGCCTTTTCGGAATCAGGCTCTGCCGAGGACGAGAGCCATGAGATGTTCCTCCTCTTGGCACGCCCGGGTCCCAGATCCTGTTGTGCCTGTGAATAGGCTGCAGGGGGACGGTGAAGACCAGCAACAGCTTTCAGGGCTGCCACCTTCCGTGTGGGCCAAGGAGTCGTACGTGTGCCTTTTCGGAATCAGGCTCTGCCGAGGACGAGAGCCATGAGATGTTCCTCCTCTGGGCAAGCCCGGGTCCCAGATCCTGTTGTACCTGTGAATAGGTTTCAGGGGGACGGTGAAGACCAGCAACAGCTTTCAGGGCTGCCACCTTCCGTGTGGGACAAGGAGCCGGACGTGTGCCTTTTCGGAATCAGGCTCTGCCGAGGACGAGAGCCATGAGATGTTCCTCCTCTGGGCAAGCCCGGGTCCCAGATCCTGTTGTACCTGTGAATAGGTTTCAGGGGGACGGTGAAGACCAGCAACAGCTTTCAGGGCTGCCACCTTCCGTGTGGGACAAGGAGCCGGACGTGTGCCTTTTCGGAATCAGGCTCTGCCGAGGACGAGAGCCATGAGATGTTCCTCCTCTGGGCATGCCCGGGTCCTGAATAATGTTGTGCCTCTGAATAGGCTGCAGGGGGATGGTGAAGACCAGCAACAGCTTTCAGGGCTGCCACCTTCCGTGTGGGACAAGGAGCCGGACGTGTGCCTTTTCGGAATCAGGCTCTGCCGAGGACGAGATCCATGAGATGTTCCTCATCTGGGCATGCCCGGGTCCCAGATCCTGTTGTGCTTGTGAATAGTCTGCAGGGGAACGGTGAAGACCAGCAACAGCTTTCAGGGCTGCCACCTTCTGTGTGGGACAAGGAGGCGGACGTGTTCCTTTTCGGAATCAGGCTCTGCCGAGGACGAGAGCCATGAGATGTTCCTCCTCTGGGGAAGCCCGGGTCCCAGATCCTGTTGTGCCTGTGAATAGGCTGCAGGGGGACGGTGAAGACCAGCAACAGCTTTCAGGGCTGCCACCTTCCGTGTGGGACAAGGAGCCGGACGTGTGCCTTTTCGGAATCAGGCTCTGCCGAGGACGAGAGCCATGAGATGTTCCTCCTCTCAGCAAGCCCGGGTCCCAGATCCTGTTGTACCTGTGAATAGGCTGCAGGGGGACGGTAAAAACCAGCAACAGCTTTCAGGGCTGCCACCTTCCGTGTGGGACAAGGAGCCGGACGTGTGCCTTTTCAGAATCAGGCTCTGCCGAGGACGAGAGCCATGAGATGTTCCTCCTCTCAGCAAGCCCGGGTCCCAGATCCTGTTGTGCCTGTGAATAGGCTGCAGGGGGACGGTGAAGACCAGCAACAGCTTTCAGGGCTGCCACCTTCCGTGTGGGACAAGGAGCCGGACGTGTGCCTTTACGGAATCAGGCTCTGCCGAGGACGAGAGCCATGAGATGTTCCTCCTCTGGGCACGCCCGGGTCCCAGATCCTGTTGTACCTGTGAATAGGCTTCAGGGGGACGGTGAAGACCAGCAACAGCTTTCAGGGCTGCCACCTTCCGTGTGGGACAAGGAGCCGGACGTGTGCCTTTTCGGAATCAGGCTCTGCCGAGGACGAGAGCCATGAGATGTTCCTCTTCTGGGCATGCCCGGGTCCTGAATACTGTTGTGCCTCTGAATAGGCTGCAGGGGGACGGTGAAGACCAGCAACAGCTTTCAGGGCTGCCACCTTCCGTGTGGGACAAGGAGCCGGACGTGTGCCTTTTCGGAATCAGGCTCTGCCGAGGACGAGATCCATGAGATGTTCCTCCTCTGGGCATGCCCGGGTCCCAGATCCTGTTGTGCTTGTGAATAGGCTGCAGGGGGACGGTGAAGACCAGCAACAGCTTTCAGGGCTGCCACCTTCTGTGTGGGACAAGGAGGCGGACGTGTGCCTTTTCGGAATCAGGCTCTGCCGAGGACGAGAGCCATGAGATGTTCCTCCTCTGGGCAAGCCCGGGTCCCAGATTCTGTTGTACCTAGGAATAGGCTGCAGGGGGACGGTGAAGACCAGCAACAGCTTTCAGGGCTGCCACCTTCCGTGTGGGACAAGGAGCCGGACGTGTGCCTTTTCGGAATCAGGCTCTGCCGAGGACGAGAGCCATGAGATGTTCCTCCTCTTGGCACGCCCGGGTCCCAGATCCTGTTGTGCCTGTGAATAGGCTGCAGGGGGACGGTGAAGACCAGCAACAGCTTTCAGGGCTGCCACCTTCCGTGTGGGCCAAGGAGTCGTACGTGTGCCTTTTCGGAATCAGGCTCTGCCGAGGACGAGAGCCATGAGATGTTCCTCCTCTGGGCAAGCCCGGGTCCCAGATCCTGTTGTACCTGTGAATAGGTTTCAGGGGGACGGTGAAGACCAGCAACAGCTTTCAGGGCTGCCACCTTCCGTGTGGGACAAGGAGCCGGACGTGTGCCTTTTCGGAATCAGGCTCTGCCGAGGACGAGAGCCATGAGATGTTCCTCCTCTGGGCAAGCCCGGGTCCCAGATCCTGTTGTACCTGTGAATAGGTTTCAGGGGGACGGTGAAGACCAGCAACAGCTTTCAGGGCTGCCACCTTCCGTGTGGGACAAGGAGCCGGACGTGTGCCTTTTCGGAATCAGGCTCTGCCGAGGACGAGAGCCATGAGATGTTCCTCCTCTTGGCACGCCCGGGTCCCAGATCCTGTTGTGCCTGTGAATAGGCTGCAGGGGGACGGTGAAGACCAGCAACAGCTTTCAGGGCTGCCACCTTCCGTGTGGGCCAAGGAGTCGTACGTGTGCCTTTTCGGAATCAGGCTCTGCCGAGGACGAGAGCCATGAGATGTTCCTCCTCTGGGCAAGCCCGGGTCCCAGATCCTGTTGTACCTGTGAATAGGTTTCAGGGGGACGGTGAAGACCAGCAACAGCTTTCAGGGCTGCCACCTTCCGTGTGGGACAAGGAGCCGGACGTGTGCCTTTTCGGAATCAGGCTCTGCCGAGGACGAGAGCCATGAGATGTTCCTCCTCTGGGCAAGCCCGGGTCCCAGATCCTGTTGTACCTGTGAATAGGTTTCAGGGGGACGGTGAAGACCAGCAACAGCTTTCAGGGCTGCCACCTTCCGTGTGGGACAAGGAGCCGGACGTGTGCCTTTTCGGAATCAGGCTCTGCCGAGGACGAGAGCCATGAGATGTTCCTCCTCTGGGCATGCCCGGGTCCTGAATAATGTTGTGCCTCTGAATAGGCTGCAGGGGGACGGTGAAGACCAGCAACAGCTTTCAGGGCTGCCACCTTCCGTGTGGGACAAGGAGCCGGACGTGTGCCTTTTCGGAATCAGGCTCTGCCGAGGACGAGAGCCATGAGATGTTCCTCCTCTGGGCAAGCCCAGGTCCCATATCCTGTTGTGCCTGTGAATAGGCTGCAGGGGGACGGTGAAGACCAGCAACATCTTTCAGGGCTGCCACCTTCCGTGTGGGACAAGGAGCCGGACGTGTGCCTTTTCGGAATCAGGCTCTGCCGAGGACGAGAGCCATGAGATGTTCCTCCTCTGGGCAAGCCCGGGTCCCAGATCCTGTTGTACCTGTGAATAGGCTTCAGGGGGACGGTGAAGACCAGCAACAGCTTTCAGGGCTGCCACCTTCTGTGTGGGACAAGGAGCCGGACGTGTGCCTTTTCAGAATCAGGCTCTGCCGAGGACGAGAGCCATGAAATGTTCCTTCTCTGGGCATGCCCGGGTCCTGAATCCTGTTGTTCCTCTGAATAGGCTTCAGGGGGACGGTAAAGACCAGCAACAGCTTTCAGGGCTGCCACCTTCCGTGTGGGACAAGGAGCCGGACGTGTGCCTTTTCGGAATCAGGCTCTGCCGAGGACGAGATCCATGAGATGTTCCTTCTCTGGGCATGCCTGGGTCCTGAATCCTATTGTGCCTCTGAATAGGCTGCAGGGGGACGGTGAAGACCAGCAACAGCTTTCAGGGCTGCCACCTTCCGTGTGGGACAAGGAGCCGGACGTGTGCCTTTTCGGAATCAGGCTCTGCCGAGGACGAGAGCCATGAGATGTTCCTCCTCTGGGCAAGCCCGGGTCCCAGATCCTGTTGTACCTGTGAATAGGCTGCAGGGGGACGGTGAAGACCAGCAACAGCTTTCAGGGCTGCCACCTACCGTGTGGGACAAGGAGCCGGACGTGTGCCTTTTCGGAATCAGGCTCTGCCGAGGACGAGAGCCATGAGATGTTCCTCCTCTCAGCAAGCCTGGGTCCCAGATCCTGTTGTGCCTGTGAATAGGGTGCAGGGGGACGGTGAAGACCAGCAACAGCTTTCAGGGCTGCCACCTTCCGTGTGGGACAAGGAGCCGGACGTGTGCCTTTTCGGAATCAGGCTCTGCCGAGGACGAGAGCCATGAGATGTTCCTCCTCTCAGCAAGCCCGGGTCCCAGATCCTGTTGTACCTGTGAATAGGCTTCAGGGGGACGGTGAAGACCAGCAACAGCTTTCAGGGCTGCCACCTTCCGTGTGGGACAAGGAGCCGGACGTGTGCCTTTTCAGAATCAGGCTCTGCCGAGGACGAGATCCATGAGATGTTCCTCCTCTGGGCATGCCCGGGTCCCAGATCCTGTTGTGCCTGTGAATAGGCTGCAGGGGGACGGTGAAGACCAGCAACAGCGTTCAGGGCTGCCACCTTCCGTGTGGGACAAGGAGCCGGACATGTGCCTTTTCGGAATCAGGCTCTGCCGAGGACGAGAGCCATGAGATGTTCCTCCTCTGGGCAAGCCCAGGTCCCAGATCCTGTTGTGCCTGTGAATAGGCTGCAGGGGGACGGTGAAGACCAGCAACAACTTTCAGGGCTGCCACGTTCCGTGTGGGACAAGGAGACGGACGTGTGCCTTTTCGGAATCAGGCTCTGCCGAGGACGAGAGCCATGAGATGTTCCTCCTCTCAGCAAGCCCGGGTCCCAGATCCTGTTGTGCCTGTGAATAGGCTGCAGGGGGACGGTGAAGACCAGCAACAGCTTTCAGGGCTGCCACCTTCCGTGTGGGACAAGGAGCCGGACGTGTTCCTTTTCGGAATCAGGCTCTGCCGAGGACGAGAGCCATGAGATGTTCCTCCTCTGGGCAAGCCCGGGTCCCAGATCCTGTTGTACCTGTGAATAGGCTTCAGGGGGACGGTGAAGACCAGCAACAGCTTTCAGGGCTGCCACCTTCCGTGTGGGACAAGGAGCCGGACGTGTGCCTTTTCAGAATCAGGCTCTGCCGAGGACGAGAGCCATGAGATGTTCCTTCTCTGGGCATGCCCGGGTCCTGAATCCTGTTGTGCCTCTGAATAGGCTTCAGGGGGACGGTAAAGACCAGCAACAGCTTTCAGGGCTGCCACCTTCCGTGTGGGACAAGGAGCCGGACGTGTGCCTTTTCGGAATCAGGCTCTGCCGAGGACGAGATCCATGAGATGTTCCTCCTCTGGGCATGCCCGGGTCCCAGATCCTGTTGTGCCTGTGAATAGGCTGCAGGGGGACGGTGAAGACCAGCAACAGCTTTCAGGGCTGCCACCTTCCGTGTGGGACAAGGAGCCGGACGTGTGCCTTTTCAGAATCAGGCTCTGCCGAGGACGAGAGCCATGAGATGTTCCTCCTCTGGGCAAGCCCAGCTCCCAGATCCTGTTGTGCCTGTGAATAGGCTGCAGGGGGAGGGTGAAGAGCAGCAACAACTTTCAGGGCTGCCACGTTCCGTGTGGGACAAGGAGACGGACGTGTGCCTTTTCGGAATCAGGCTCTGCCGAGGACGAGAGCCATGAGATGTTCCTCCTCTGGGCAAGCCCGGGTCCCAGATTCTGTTGTACCTAGGAATAGGCTGCAGGGGGACGGTGAAGACCAGCAACAGCTTTCAGGGCTGCCACCTTCCGTGTGGGACAAGGAGCCGGACGTGTGCCTTTTCGGAATCAGGCTCTGCCGAGGACGAGAGCCATGAGATGTTCCTCCTCTTGGCACGCCCGGGTCCCAGATCCTGTTGTGCCTGTGAATAGGCTGCAGGGGGACGGTGAAGACCAGCAACAGCTTTCAGGGCTGCCACCTTCCGTGTGGGACAAGGAGGCGGACGTGTGCCTTTTCGGAATCAGGCTCTGCCGAGGACGAGAGCCATGAGATGTTCCTCCTCTGGGCAAGCCCGGGTCCCAGATCCTGTTGTACCTGTGAATAGGTTTCAGGGGGACGGTGAAGACCAGCAACAGCTTTCAGGGCTGCCACCTTCCGTGTGGGACAAGGAGCCGGACGTGTGCCTTTTCGGAATCAGGCTCTGCCGAGGACGAGAGCCATGAGATGTTCCTCCTCTGGGCAAGCCCGGGTCCCAGATCCTGTTGTACCTGTGAATAGGTTTCAGGGGGACGGTGAAGACCAGCAACAGCTTTCAGGGCTGCCACCTTCCGTGTGGGACAAGGAGCCGGACGTGTGCCTTTTCGGAATCAGGCTCTGCCGAGGACGAGAGCCATGAGATGTTCCTCCTCTGGGCATGCCCGGGTCCTGAATAATGTTGTGCCTCTGAATAGGCTGCAGGGGGATGGTGAAGACCAGCAACAGCTTTCAGGGCTGCCACCTTCCGTGTGGGACAAGGAGCCGGACGTGTGCCTTTTCGGAATCAGGCTCTGCCGAGGACGAGATCCATGAGATGTTCCTCATCTGGGCATGCCCGGGTCCCAGATCCTGTTGTGCTTGTGAATAGTCTGCAGGGGAACGGTGAAGACCAGCAACAGCTTTCAGGGCTGCCACCTTCTGTGTGGGACAAGGAGGCGGACGTGTTCCTTTTCGGAATCAGGCTCTGCCGAGGACGAGAGCCATGAGATGTTCCTCCTCTGGGGAAGCCCAGTTCCCAGATCCTGTTGTGCCTGTGAATAGGCTGCAGGGGGACGGTGAAGACCAGCAACAGCTTTCAGGGCTGCCACCTTCCGTGTGGGACAAGGAGCCGGACGTGTGCCTTTTCGGAATCAGGCTCTGCCGAGGACGAGAGCCATGAGATGTTCCTCCTCTCAGCAAGCCCGGGTCCCAGATCCTGTTGTACCTGTGAATAGGCTGCAGGGGGACGGTAAAAACCAGCAACAGCTTTCAGGGCTGCCACCTTCCGTGTGGGACAAGGAGCCGGACGTGTGCCTTTTCGGAATCAGGCTCTGCCGAGGACGAGAGCCATGAGATGTTCCTCCTCTCAGCAAGCCCGGGTCCCAGATCCTGTTGTGCCTGTGAATAGGCTGCAGGGGGACGGTGAAGACCAGCAACAGCTTTCAGGGCTGCCACCTTCCGTGTGGGACAAGGAGCCGGACGTGTGCCTTTACGGAATCAGGCTCTGCCGAGGACGAGAGCCATGAGATGTTCCTCCTCTGGGCACGCCCGGGTCCCAGATCCTGTTGTACCTGTGAATAGGCTGCAGGGGGACGGTGAAGACCAGCAACAGCTTTCAGGGCTGCCACCTTCCGTGTGGGACAAGGAGCCGGACGTGTGCCTTTTCGGAATCAGGCTCTGCCGAGGACGAGAGCCATGAGATGTTCCTCTTCTGGGCATGCCCGGGTCCTGAATACTGTTGTGCCTCTGAATAGGCTGCAGGGGGACGGTGAAGACCAGCAACAGCTTTCAGGGCTGCCACCTTCCGTGTGGGACAAGGAGCCGGACGTGTGCCTTTTCGGAATCAGGCTCTGCCGAGGACGAGATCCATGAGATGTTCCTCCTCTGGGCATGCCCGGGTCCCAGATCCTGTTGTGCTTGTGAATAGGCTGCAGGGGGACGGTGAAGACCAGCAACAGCTTTCAGGGCTGCCACCTTCTGTGTGGGACAAGGAGGCGGACGTGTGCCTTTTCGGAATCAGGCTCTGCCGAGGACGAGAGCCATGAGATGTTCCTCCTCTGGGCAAGCCCGGGTCCCAGATTCTGTTGTACCTAGGAATAGGCTGCAGGGGGACGGTGAAGACCAGCAACAGCTTTCAGGGCTGCCACCTTCCGTGTGGGACAAGGAGCCGGACGTGTGCCTTTTCGGAATCAGGCTCTGCCGAGGACGAGAGCCATGAGATGTTCCTCCTCTTGGCACGCCCGGGTCCCAGATCCTGTTGTGCCTGTGAATAGGCTGCAGGGGGACGGTGAAGACCAGCAACAGCTTTCAGGGCTGCCACCTTCCGTGTGGGCCAAGGAGTCGTACGTGTGCCTTTTCGGAATCAGGCTCTGCCGAGGACGAGAGCCATGAGATGTTCCTCCTCTGGGCAAGCCCGGGTCCCAGATCCTGTTGTACCTGTGAATAGGTTTCAGGGGGACGGTGAAGACCAGCAACAGCTTTCAGGGCTGCCACCTTCCGTGTGGGACAAGGAGCCGGACGTGTGCCTTTTCGGAATCAGGCTCTGCCGAGGACGAGAGCCATGAGATGTTCCTCCTCTGGGCAAGCCCGGGTCCCAGATCCTGTTGTACCTGTGAATAGGTTTCAGGGGGACGGTGAAGACCAGCAACAGCTTTCAGGGCTGCCACCTTCCGTGTGGGACAAGGAGCCGGACGTGTGCCTTTTCGGAATCAGGCTCTGCCGAGGACGAGAGCCATGAGATGTTCCTCCTCTGGGCATGCCCGGGTCCTGAATAATGTTGTGCCTCTGAATAGGCTGCAGGGGGATGGTGAAGACCAGCAACAGCTTTCAGGGCTGCCACCTTCCGTGTGGGACAAGGAGCCGGACGTGTGCCTTTTCGGAATCAGGCTCTGCCGAGGACGAGATCCATGAGATGTTCCTCATCTGGGCATGCCCGGGTCCCAGATCCTGTTGTGCTTGTGAATAGTCTGCAGGGGAACGGTGAAGACCAGCAACAGCTTTCAGGGCTGCCACCTTCTGTGTGGGACAAGGAGGCGGACGTGTTCCTTTTCGGAATCAGGCTCTGCCGAGGACGAGAGCCATGAGATGTTCCTCCTCTGGGGAAGCCCGGTTCCCAGATCCTGTTGTGCCTGTGAATAGGCTGCAGGGGGACGGTGAAGACCAGCAACAGCTTTCAGGGCTGCCACCTTCCGTGTGGGACAAGGAGCCGGACGTGTGCCTTTTCGGAATCAGGCTCTGCCGAGGACGAGAGCCATGAGATGTTCCTCCTCTCAGCAAGCCCGGGTCCCAGATCCTGTTGTACCTGTGAATAGGCTGCAGGGGGACGGTAAAAACCAGCAACAGCTTTCAGGGCTGCCACCTTCCGTGTGGGACAAGGAGCCGGACGTGTGCCTTTTCGGAATCAGGCTCTGCCGAGGACGAGAGCCATGAGATGTTCCTCCTCTGGGCAAGCCCGGGTCCCAGATCCTGTTGTGCCTGTGAATAGGCTGCAGGGGGACGGTGAAGACCAGCAACAGCTTTCAGGGCTGCCACCTTCCGTGTGGGACAAGGAGCCGGACGTGTGCCTTTACGGAATCAGGCTCTGCCGAGGACGAGAGCCATGAGATGTTCCTCCTCTGGGCACGCCCGGGTCCCAGATCCTGTTGTACCTGTGAATAGGCTGCAGGGGGACGGTGAAGACCAGCAACAGCTTTCAGGGCTGCCACCTTCCGTGTGGGACAAGGAGCCGGACGTGTGCCTTTTCGGAATCAGGCTCTGCCGCGGACGAGAGCCATGAGATGTTCCTCTTCTGGGCATGCCCGGGTCCTGAATACTGTTGTGCCTCTGAATAGGCTGCAGGGGGACGGTGAAGACCAGCAACAGCTTTCAGGGCTGCCACCTTCCGTGTGGGACAAGGAGCCGGACGTGTGCCTTTTCGGAATCAGGCTCTGCCGAGGACGAGAGCCATGAGATGTTCCTCCTCTCAGCAAGCCCGGGTCCCAGATCCTGTTGTACCTGTGAATAGGCTGCAGGGGGACGGTAAAAACCAGCAACAGCTTTCAGGGCTGCCACCTTCCGTGTGGGACAAGGAGCCGGACGTGTGCCTTTTCGGAATCAGGCTCTGCCGAGGACGAGAGCCATGAGATGTTCCTCCTCTGGGCAAGCCCAGGTCCCAGATCCTGTTGTGCCTGTGAATAGGCTGCAGGGGGACGGTGAAGACCAGCAACAGCTTTCAGGGCTGCCACCTTCCGTGTGGGACAAGGAGCCGGACGTGTGCCTTTACGGAATCAGGCTCTGCCGAGGACGAGAGCCATGAGATGTTCCTCCTCTGGGCACGCCCGGGTCCCAGATCCTGTTGTGCCTCTGAATAGGCTGCAGGGGGACGGTGAAGACCAGCAACAGCTTTCAGGGCTGCCACCTTCCGTGTGGGACAAGGAGCCGGACGTGTGCCTTTTCGGAATCAGGCTCTGCCGAGGACGAGATCCATGAGATGTTCCTCCTCTGGGCATGCCCGGGTCCCAGATCCTGTTGTGCTTGTGAATAGGCTGCAGGGGGACGGTGAAGACCAGCAACAGCTTTCAGGGCTGCCACCTTCTGTGTGGGACAAGGAGGCGGACGTGTTCCTTTTCGGAATCAGGCTCTGCCGAGGACGAGAGCCATGAGATGTTCCTCCTCTGGGCAAGCCCGGGTCCCAGATCCTGTTGTACCTGTGAATAGGCTTCAGGGGGACGGTGAAGACCAGCAACAGCTTTCAGGGCTGCCACCTTCCGTGTGGGACAAGGAGCCGGACGTGTGCCTTTTCGGAATCAGGCTCTGCCGAGGACGAGATCCATGAGATGTTCCTCCTCTGGGCATGCCCGGGTCCCAGATCCTGTTGTGCCTGTGAATAGGCTGCAGGGGGACGGTGAAGACCAGCAACAGCTTTCAGGGCTGCCACCTTCCGTGTGGGACAAGGAGCCGGACATGTGCCTTTTCGGAATCAGGCTCTGCCGAGGACGAGAGCCATGAGATGTTCCTCCTCTGGGCAAGCCCAGGTCCCAGATCCTGTTGTGCCTGTGAATAGGCTGCAGGGGGACGGTGAAGACCAGCAACAACTTTCAGGGCTGCCACGTTCCGTGTGGGACAAGGAGACGGACGTGTGCCTTTTCGGAATCAGGCTCTGCCGAGGACGAGAGCCATGAGATGTTCCTCCTCTGGGCAAGCCCGGGTCCCAGATTCTGTTGTACCTAGGAATAGGCTGCAGGGGGACGGTGAAGACCAGCAACAGCTTTCAGGGCTGCCACCTTCCGTGTGGGACAAGGAGCCGGACGTGTGCCTTTTTGGAATCAGGCTCTGCCGAGGACGAGAGCCATGAGATGTTCCTCCTCTTGGCACGCCCGGGTCCCAGATCCTGTTGTGCCTGTGAATAGGCTGCAGGGGGACGGTGAAGACCAGCAACAGCTTTCAGGGCTGCCACCTTCCGTGTGGGCCAAGGAGCCGGACGTGTGCCTTTTCGGAATCAGGCTCTGCCGAGGACGAGAGCCATGAGATGTTCCTCCTCTGGGCAAGCCCGGGTCCCAGATCCTGTTGTACCTGTGAATAGGTTTCAGGGGGACGGTGAAGACCAGCAACAGCTTTCAGGGCTGCCACCTTCCGTGTGGGACAAGGAGCCGGACGTGTGCCTTTTCGGAATCAGGCTCTGCCGAGGACGAGAGCCATGAGATGTTCCTCCTCTGGGCAAGCCCGGGTCCCAGATCCTGTTGTACCTGTGAATAGGCTGAAGGGGGACGGTAAAAACCAGCAACAGCTTTCAGGGCTGCCACCTTCCGTGTGGGACAAGGAGCCGGACGTGTGCCTTTTCGGAATCAGGCTCTGCCGAGGACGAGAGCCATGATATGTTCCTCCTCTGGGCATGCCCGGGTCCTGAATAATGTTGTGCCTCTGAATAGGCTGCAGGGGGACGGTGAAGACCAGCAACAGCTTTCAGGGCTGCCACCTTCCGTGTGGGACAAGGAGCCGGACGTGTGCCTTTTCGGAATCAGGCTCTGCCGAGGACGAGAGCCATGAGATGTTCCTCCTCTGGGCAAGCCCAGGTCCCAGATCCTGTTGTGCCTGTGAATAGGCTGCAGGGGGACGGTGAAGACCAGCAACATCTTTCAGGGCTGCCACCTTCCGTGTGGGACAAGGAGCCGGACGTGTGCCTTTTCGGAATCAGGCTCTGCCGAGGACGAGAGCCATGAGATGTTCCTCCTCTCAGCAAGCCCGGGTCCCAGATCCTGTTGTACCTGTGAATAGGCTTCAGGGGGACGGTGAAGACCAGCAACAGCTTTCAGGGCTGCCACCTTCTGTGTGGGACAAGGAGCCGGACGTGTGCCTTTTCAGAATCAGGCTCTGCCGAGGACGAGAGCCATGAGATGTTCCTTCTCTGGGCATGCCCGGGTCCTGAATCCTGTTGTGCCTCTGAATAGGCTTCAGGGGGACGGTAAAGACCAGCAACAGCTTTCAGGGCTGCCACCTTCCGTGTGGGACAAGGAGCCGGACGTGTGCCTTTTCGGAATCAGGCTCTGCCGAGGACGAGATCCATGAGATGTTCCTCCTCTGGGCATGCCCGGGTCCCAGATCCTGTTGTGCCTGTGAATAGGCTGCAGGGGGACGGTGAAGACCAGCAACAGCTTTCAGGGCTGCCACCTTCCGTGTGGGACAAGGAGCCGGACATGTGCCTTTTCGGAATCAGGCTCTGCCGAGGACGAGAGCCATGAGATGTTCCTCCTCTGGGCAAGCCCAGGTCCCAGATCCTGTTGTGCCTGTGAATAGGCTGCAGGGGGACGGTGAAGACCAGCAACAACTTTCAGGGCTGCCACGTTCCGTGTGGGACAAGGAGACGGACGTGTGCCTTTTCGGAATCAGGCTCTGCCGAGGACGAGAGCCATGAGATGTTCCTCCTCTGGGCAAGCCCGGGTCCCAGATTCTGTTGTACCTAGGAATAGGCTGCAGGGGGACGGTGAAGACCAGCAACAGCTTTCAGGGCTGCCACCTTCCGTGTGGGACAAGGAGCCGGACGTGTGCCTTTTTGGAATCAGGCTCTGCCGAGGACGAGAGCCATGAGATGTTCCTCCTCTTGGCACGCCCGGGTCCCAGATCCTGTTGTGCCTGTGAATAGGCTGCAGGGGGACGGTGAAGACCAGCAACAGCTTTCAGGGCTGCCACCTTCCGTGTGGGACAAGGAGCCGGACGTGTGCCTTTTCGGAATCAGGCTCTGCCGAGGACGAGAGCCATGAGATGTTCCTCCTCTGGGCAAGCCCGGGTCCCAGATCCTGTTGTACCTGTGAATAGGTTTCAGGGGGACGGTGAAGACCAGCAACAGCTTTCAGGGCTGCCACCTTCCGTGTGGGACAAGGAGCCGGACGTGTGCCTTTTCGGAATCAGGCTCTGCCGAGGACGAGAGCCATGAGATGTTCCTCCTCTGGGCAAGCCCGGGTCCCAGATCCTGTTGTACCTGTGAATAGGCTGCAGGGGGACGGTAAAAACCAGCAACAGCTTTCAGGGCTGCCACCTTCCTTGTGGGACAAGGAGCCGGACGTGTGCCTTTTCGGAATCAGGCTCTGCCGAGGACGAGAGCCATGATATGTTCCTCCTCTGGGCATGCCCGGGTCCTGAATAATGTTGTGCCTCTGAATAGGCTGCAGGGGGACGGTGAAGACCAGCAACAGCTTTCAGGGCTGCCACCTTCCGTGTGGGACAAGGAGCCGGACGTGTGCCTTTTCGGAATCAGGCTCTGCCGAGGACGAGAGCCATGAGATGTTCCTCCTCTGGGCAAGCCCAGGTCCCAGATCCTGTTGTGCCTGTGAATAGGCTGCAGGGGGACGGTGAAGACCAGCAACATCTTTCAGGGCTGCCACCTTCCGTGTGGGACAAGGAGCCGGACGTGTGCCTTTTCGGAATCGGCTCTGCCGAGGACGAGAGCCATGAGATGTTCCTCCTCTCAGCAAGCCCGGGTCCCAGATCCTGTTGTACCTGTGAATAGGCTTCAGGGGGACGGTGAAGACCAGCAACAGCTTTCAGGGCTGCCACCTTCTGTGTGGGACAAGGAGCCGGACGTGTGCCTTTTCAGAATCAGGCTCTGCCGAGGACGAGAGCCATGAGATGTTCCTTCTCTGGGCATGCCCGGGTCCTGAATCCTGTTGTGCCTCTGAATAGGCTTCAGGGGGACGGTAAAGACCAGCAACAGCTTTCAGGGCTGCCACCTTCCGTGTGGGACAAGGAGCCGGACGTGTGCCTTTTCGGAATCAGGCTCTGCCGAGGACGAGATCCATGAGATGTTCCTTCTCTGGGCATGCCTGCGTCCTGAATCCTATTGTGCCTCTGAATAGGCTGCAGGGGGACGGTGAAGACCAGCAACAGCTTTCAGGGCTGCCACCTTCCGTGTGGGACAAGGAGCCGGACGTGTGCCTTTTCGGAATCAGGCTCTGCCGAGGACGAGAGCCATGAGATGTTCCTCCTCTGGGCAAGCCCGGGTCCCAGATCCTGTTGTACCTGTGAATAGGCTGCAGGGGGACGGTGAAGACCAGCAACATCTTTCAGGGCTGCCACCTTCCGTGTGGGACAAGGAGCCGGACGTGTGCCTTTTCGGAATCAGGCTCTGCCGAGGACGAGAGCCATGAGATGTTCCTCCTCTGGGCATGCCAGGGTCCCAGATCCTGTTGTGCCTGTGAATAGGCTGCAGGGGGACGGTGAAGACCAGCAACAACTTTCAGGGCTGCCACGTTCCGTGTGGGACAAGGAGACGGACGTGTGCCTTTTCGGAATCAGGCTCTGCCGAGGACGAGAGCCATGAGATGTTCCTCCTCTCAGCAAGCCCAGGTCCCAGATCCTGTTGTGCCTGTGAATAGGCTGCAGGGGGATGGTGAAGACCAGCAACAGCTTTCAGGGCTGCCACCTTCCGTGTGGGACAAGGAGCCGGACGTGTTCCTTTTCGGAATCAGGCTCTGCCGAGGACGAGAGCCATGAGATGTTCCTCCTCTGGGCAAGCCCGGGTCCCAGATCCTGTTGTCCCTGTGAATAGGCTTCAGGGGGACGGTGAAGACCAGCAACAGCTTTCAGGGCTGCCACCTTCCGTGTGGGACAAGGAGCCGGACGTGTGCCTTTTCAGAATCAGGCTCTGCCGAGGACGAGAGCCATGAGATGTTCCTTCTCTGGGCATGCCCGGGTCCTGAATCCTGTTGTGCCTCTGAATAGGCTTCAGGGGGACGGTAAAGACCAGCAACAGCTTTCAGGGCTGCCACCTTCCGTGTGGGACAAGGAGCCGGACGTGTGCCTTTTCGGAATCAGGCTCTGCCGAGGACGAGATCCATGAGATGTTCCTCCTCTGGGCATGCCCGGGTCCCAGATCCTGTTGTGCCTGTGAATAGGCTGCAGGGGGACGGTGAAGACCAGCAACAGCTTTCAGGGCTGCCACCTTCCGTGTGGGACAAGGAGCCGGACATGTGCCTTTTCGGAATCAGGCTCTGCCGAGGACGAGAGCCATGAGATGTTCCTCCTCTGGGCAAGCCCAGGTCCCAGATCCTGTTGTGCCTGTGAATAGGCTGCAGGGGGACGGTGAAGACCAGCAACAACTTTCAGGGCTGCCACGTTCCGTGTGGGACAAGGAGACGGACGTGTGCCTTTTCGGAATCAGGCTCTGCCGAGGACGAGAGCCATGAGATGTTCCTCCTCTGGGCAAGCCCGGGTCCCAGATTCTGTTGTACCTAGGAATAGGCTGCAGGGGGACGGTGAAGACCAGCAACAGCTTTCAGGGCTGCCACCTTCCGTGTGGGACAAGGAGCCGGACGTGTGCCTTTTCGGAATCAGGCTCTGCCGAGGACGAGAGCCATGAGATGTTCCTCCTCTGGGCATGCCCGGGTCCTGAATAATGTTGTGCCTCTGAATAGGCTGCAGGGGGACGGTGAAGACCAGCAACAGCTTTCAGGGCTGCCACCTTCCGTGTGGGACAAGGAGCCGGACGTGTGCCTTTTCGGAATCAGGCTCTGCCGAGGACGAGAGCCATGAGATGTTCCTCCTCTGGGCAAGCCCAGGTCCCAGATCCTGTTGTGCCTGTGAATAGGCTGCAGGGGGACGGTGAAGACCAGCAACATCTTTCAGGGCTGCCACCTTCCGTGTGGGACAAGGAGCCGGACGTGTGCCTTTTCGGAATCAGGCTCTGCCGAGGACGAGAGCCATGAGATGTTCCTCCTCTCAGCAAGCCCGGGTCCCAGATCCTGTTGTACCTGTGAATAGGCTTCAGGGGGACGGTGAAGACCAGCAACAGCTTTCAGGGCTGCCACCTTCTGTGTGGGACAAGGAGCCGGACGTGTGCCTTTTCAGAATCAGGCTCTGCCGAGGACGAGAGCCATGAGATGTTCCTTCTCTGGGCATGCCCGGGTCCTGAATCCTGTTGTGCCTCTGAATAGGCTTCAGGGGGACGGTAAAGACCAGCAACAGCTTTCAGGGCTGCCACCTTCCGTGTGGGACAAGGAGCCGGACGTGTGCCTTTTCGGAATCAGGCTCTGCCGAGGACGAGATCCATGAGATGTTCCTCCTCTGGGCATGCCCGGGTCCCAGATCCTGTTGTGCCTGTGAATAGGCTGCAGGGGGACGGTGAAGACCAGCAACAGCTTTCAGGGCTGCCACCTTCCGTGTGGGACAAGGAGCCGGACATGTGCCTTTTCGGAATCAGGCTCTGCCGAGGACGAGAGCCATGAGATGTTCCTCCTCTGGGCAAGCCCAGGTCCCAGATCCTGTTGTGCCTGTGAATAGGCTGCAGGGGGACGGTGAAGACCAGCAACAACTTTCAGGGCTGCCACGTTCCGTGTGGGACAAGGAGACGGACGTGTGCCTTTTCGGAATCAGGCTCTGCCGAGGACGAGAGCCATGAGATGTTCCTCCTCTGGGCAAGCCCGGGTCCCAGATTCTGTTGTACCTAGGAATAGGCTGCAGGGGGACGGTGAAGACCAGCAACAGCTTTCAGGGCTGCCACCTTCCGTGTGGGACAAGGAGCCGGACGTGTGCCTTTTTGGAATCAGGCTCTGCCGAGGACGAGAGCCATGAGATGTTCCTCCTCTTGGCACGCCCGGGTCCCAGATCCTGTTGTGCCTGTGAATAGGCTGCAGGGGGACGGTGAAGACCAGCAACAGCTTTCAGGGCTGCCACCTTCCGTGTGGGACAAGGAGCCGGACGTGTGCCTTTTCGGAATCAGGCTCTGCCGAGGACGAGAGCCATGAGATGTTCCTCCTCTGGGCAAGCCCGGGTCCCAGATCCTGTTGTACCTGTGAATAGGTTTCAGGGGGACGGTGAAGACCAGCAACAGCTTTCAGGGCTGCCACCTTCCGTGTGGGACAAGGAGCCGGACGTGTGCCTTTTCGGAATCAGGCTCTGCCGAGGACGAGAGCCATGAGATGTTCCTCCTCTGGGCAAGCCCGGGTCCCAGATCCTGTTGTACCTGTGAATAGGCTGCAGGGGGACGGTAAAAACCAGCAACAGCTTTCAGGGCTGCCACCTTCCTTGTGGGACAAGGAGCCGGACGTGTGCCTTTTCGGAATCAGGCTCTGCCGAGGACGAGAGCCATGATATGTTCCTCCTCTGGGCATGCCCGGGTCCTGAATAATGTTGTGCCTCTGAATAGGCTGCAGGGGGACGGTGAAGACCAGCAACAGCTTTCAGGGCTGCCACCTTCCGTGTGGGACAAGGAGCCGGACGTGTGCCTTTTCGGAATCAGGCTCTGCCGAGGACGAGAGCCATGAGATGTTCCTCCTCTGGGCAAGCCCAGGTCCCAGATCCTGTTGTGCCTGTGAATAGGCTGCAGGGGGACGGTGAAGACCAGCAACATCTTTCAGGGCTGCCACCTTCCGTGTGGGACAAGGAGCCGGACGTGTGCCTTTTCGGAATCAGGCTCTGCCGAGGACGAGAGCCATGAGATGTTCCTCCTCTCAGCAAGCCCGGGTCCCAGATCCTGTTGTACCTGTGAATAGGCTTCAGGGGGACGGTGAAGACCAGCAACAGCTTTCAGGGCTGCCACCTTCTGTGTGGGACAAGGAGCCGGACGTGTGCCTTTTCAGAATCAGGCTCTGCCGAGGACGAGAGCCATGAGATGTTCCTTCTCTGGGCATGCCCGGGTCCTGAATCCTGTTGTGCCTCTGAATAGGCTTCAGGGGGACGGTAAAGACCAGCAACAGCTTTCAGGGCTGCCACCTTCCGTGTGGGACAAGGAGCCGGACGTGTGCCTTTTCGGAATCAGGCTCTGCCGAGGACGAGATCCATGAGATGTTCCTTCTCTGGGCATGCCTGCGTCCTGAATCCTATTGTGCCTCTGAATAGGCTGCAGGGGGACGGTGAAGACCAGCAACAGCTTTCAGGGCTGCCACCTTCCGTGTGGGACAAGGAGCCGGACGTGTGCCTTTTCGGAATCAGGCTCTGCCGAGGACGAGAGCCATGAGATGTTCCTCCTCTGGGCAAGCCCGGGTCCCAGATCCTGTTGTACCTGTGAATAGGCTGCAGGGGGACGGTGAAGACCAGCAACATCTTTCAGGGCTGCCACCTTCCGTGTGGGACAAGGAGCCGGACGTGTGCCTTTTCGGAATCAGGCTCTGCCGAGGACGAGAGCCATGAGATGTTCCTCCTCTGGGCATGCCTGGGTCCCAGATCCTGTTGTGCCTGTGAATAGGCTGCAGGGGGACGGTGAAGACCAGCAACAACTTTCAGGGCTGCCACGTTCCGTGTGGGACAAGGAGACGGACGTGTGCCTTTTCGGAATCAGGCTCTGCCGAGGACGAGAGCCATGAGATGTTCCTCCTCTCAGCAAGCCCAGGTCCCAGATCCTGTTGTGCCTGTGAATAGGCTGCAGGGGGATGGTGAAGACCAGCAACAGCTTTCAGGGCTGCCACCTTCCGTGTGGGACAAGGAGCCGGACGTGTTCCTTTTCGGAATCAGGCTCTGCCGAGGACGAGAGCCATGAGATGTTCCTCCTCTGGGCAAGCCCGGGTCCCAGATCCTGTTGTACCTGTGAATAGGCTTCAGGGGGACGGTGAAGACCAGCAACAGCTTTCAGGGCTGCCACCTTCCGTGTGGGACAAGGAGCCGGACGTGTGCCTTTTCAGAATCAGGCTCTGCCGAGGACGAGAGCCATGAGATGTTCCTTCTCTGGGCATGCCCGGGTCCTGAATCCTGTTTTGCCTCTGAATAGGCTTCAGGGGGACGGTAAAGACCAGCAACAGCTTTCAGGGCTGCCACCTTCCGTGTGGGACAAGGAGCCGGACGTGTGCCTTTTCGGAATCAGGCTCTGCCGAGGACGAGATCCATGAGATGTTCCTCCTCTGGGCATGCCCGGGTCCCAGATCCTGTTGTGCCTGTGAATAGGCTGCAGGGGGACGGTGAAGACCAGCAACAGCTTTCAGGGCTGCCACCTTCCGTGTGGGACAAGGAGCCGGACATGTGCCTTTTCGGAATCAGGCTCTGCCGAGGACGAGAGCCATGAGATGTTCCTCCTCTGGGCAAGCCCAGGTCCCAGATCCTGTTGTGCCTGTGAATAGGCTGCAGGGGGACGGTGAAGACCAGCAACAACTTTCAGGGCTGCCACGTTCCGTGTGGGACAAGGAGACGGACGTGTGCCTTTTCGGAATCAGGCTCTGCCGAGGACGAGAGCCATGAGATGTTCCTCCTCTGGGCAAGCCCGGGTCCCAGATTCTGTTGTACCTAGGAATAGGCTGCAGGGGGACGGTGAAGACCAGCAACAGCTTTCAGGGCTGCCACCTTCCGTGTGGGACAAGGAGCCGGACGTGTGCCTTTTCGGAATCAGGCTCTGCCGAGGACGAGAGCCATGAGATGTTCCTCCTCTTGGCACGCCCGGGTCCCAGATCCTGTTGTGCCTGTGAATAGGCTGCAGGGGGACGGTGAAGACCAGCAACAGCTTTCAGGGCTGCCACCTTCCGTGTGGGCCAAGGAGTCGTACGTGTGCCTTTTCGGAATCAGGCTCTGCCGAGGACGAGAGCCATGAGATGTTCCTCCTCTGGGCATGCCCGGGTCCTGAATAATGTTGTGCCTCTGAATAGGCTGCAGGGGGACGGTGAAGACCAGCAACAGCTTTCAGGGCTGCCACCTTCCGTGTGGGACAAGGAGCCGATCGTGTGCCTTTTCGGAATCAGGCTCTGCCGAGGACGAGAGCCATGAGATGTTCCTCCTCTGGGCAAGCCCAGGTCCCAGATCCTGTTGTGCCTGTGAATAGGCTGCAGGGGGACGGTGAAGACCAGCAACATCTTTCAGGGCTGCCACCTTCCGTGTGGGACAAGGAGCCGGACGTGTGCCTTTTCGGAATCAGGCTCTGCCGAGGACGAGAGCCATGAGATGTTCCTCCTCTCAGCAAGCCCGGGTCCCAGATCCTGTTGTACCTGTGAATAGGCTTCAGGGGGACGGTGAAGACCAGCAACAGCTTTCAGGGCTGCCACCTTCTGTGTGGGACAAGGAGCCGGACGTGTGCCTTTTCAGAATCAGGCTCTGCCGAGGACGAGAGCCATGAGATGTTCCTTCTCTGGGCATGCCCGGGTCCTGAATCCTGTTGTTCCTCTGAATAGGCTTCAGGGGGACGGTAAAGACCAGCAACAGCTTTCAGGGCTGCCACCTTCCGTGTGGGACAAGGAGCCGGACGTGTGCCTTTTCGGAATCAGGCTCTGCCGAGGACGAGATCCATGATATGTTCCTTCTCTGGGCATGCCTGGGTCCTGAATCCTATTGTGCCTCTGAATAGGCTGCAGGGGGACGGTGAAGACCAGCAACAGCTTTCAGGGCTGCCACCTTCCGTGTGGGACAAGGAGCCGGACGTGTGCCTTTTCGGAATCAGGCTCTGCCGAGGACGAGAGCCATGAGATGTTCCTCCTCTGGGCAAGCCCGGGTCCCAGATCCTGTTGTACCTGTGAATAGGCTTCAGGGGGACGGTGAAGACCAGCAACATCTTTCAGGGCTGCCACCTTCCGTGTGGGACAAGGAGCCGGACGTGTGCCTTTTCGGAATCAGGCTCTGCCGAGGACGAGAGCCATGAGATGTTCCTCCTCTGGGCATGCCTGGGTCCCAGATCCTGTTGTGCCTGTGAATAGGCTGCAGGGGGACGGTGAAGACCAGCAACAACTTTCAGGGCTGCCACGTTCCGTGTGGGACAAGGAGACGGACGTGTGCCTTTTCGGAATCAGGCTCTGCCGAGGACGAGAGCCATGAGATGTTCCTCCTCTCAGCAAGCCCAGGTCCCAGATCCTGTTGTGCCTGTGAATAGGCTGCAGGGGGATGGTGAAGACCAGCAACATCTTTCAGGGCTGCCACCTTCCGTGTGGGACAAGGAGCCGGACGTGTTCCTTTTCGGAATCAGGCTCTGCCGAGGACGAGAGCCATGAGATGTTCCTCCTCTGGGCAAGCCCGGGTCCCAGATCCTGTTGTACCTGTGAATAGGCTTCAGGGGGACGGTGAAGACCAGCAACAGCTTTCAGGGCTGCCACCTTCCGTGTGGGACAAGGAGCCGGACGTGTGCCTTTTCAGAATCAGGCTCTGCCGAGGACGAGAGCCATGAGATGTTCCTTC
This sequence comes from Astur gentilis, assembly GCF_929443795.1. Classification (NCBI taxonomy): domain Eukaryota; kingdom Metazoa; phylum Chordata; class Aves; order Accipitriformes; family Accipitridae; genus Astur; species Astur gentilis. The sequence continues at coordinate 800,483 of NW_026060936.1, forward strand.
TCTGGGCATGCCCGGGTCCTGAATCCTGTTTTGCCTCTGAATAGGCTTCAGGGGGACGGTAAAGACCAGCAACAGCTTTCAGGGCTGCCACCTTCCGTGTGGGACAAGGAGCCGGACGTGTGCCTTTTCGGAATCAGGCTCTGCCGAGGACGAGATCCATGAGATGTTCCTCCTCTGGGCATGCCCGGGTCCCAGATCCTGTTGTGCCTGTGAATAGGCTGCAGGGGGACGGTGAAGACCAGCAACAGCTTTCAGGGCTGCCACCTTCCGTGTGGGACAAGGAGCCGGACATGTGCCTTTTCGGAATCAGGCTCTGCCGAGGACGAGAGCCATGAGATGTTCCTCCTCTGGGCAAGCCCAGGTCCCAGATCCTGTTGTGCCTGTGAATAGGCTGCAGGGGGACGGTGAAGACCAGCAACAACTTTCAGGGCTGCCACGTTCCGTGTGGGACAAGGAGACGGACGTGTGCCTTTTCGGAATCAGGCTCTGCCGAGGACGAGAGCCATGAGATGTTCCTCCTCTGGGCAAGCCCGGGTCCCAGATTCTGTTGTACCTAGGAATAGGCTGCAGGGGGACGGTGAAGACCAGCAACAGCTTTCAGGGCTGCCACCTTCCGTGTGGGACAAGGAGCCGGACGTGTGCCTTTTCGGAATCAGGCTCTGCCGAGGACGAGAGCCATGAGATGTTCCTCCTCTTGGCACGCCCGGGTCCCAGATCCTGTTGTGCCTGTGAATAGGCTGCAGGGGGACGGTGAAGACCAGCAACAGCTTTCAGGGCTGCCACCTTCCGTGTGGGACAAGGAGTCGTACGTGTGCCTTTTCGGAATCAGGCTCTGCCGAGGACGAGAGCCATGAGATGTTCCTCCTCTGGGCAAGCCCGGGTCCCAGATCCTGTTGTACCTGTGAATAGGTTTCAGGGGGACGGTGAAGACCAGCAACAGCTTTCAGGGCTGCCACCTTCTGTGTGGGACAAGGAGCCGGACGTGTGCCTTTTCGGAATCAGGCTCTGCCGAGGACGAGAGCCATGAGATGTTCCTCCTCTGGGCAAGCCCGGGTCCCAGATCCTGTTGTACCTGTGAATAGGTTTCAGGGGGACGGTGAAGACCAGCAACAGCTTTCAGGGCTGCCACCTTCCGTGTGGGACAAGGAGCCGGACGTGTGCCTTTTCGGAATCAGGCTCTGCCGAGGACGAGAGCCATGAGATGTTCCTCCTCTGGGCAAGCCCAGGTCCCAGATCCTGTTGTGCCTGTGAATAGGCTGCAGGGGGACGGTGAAGACCAGCAACAACTTTCAGGGCTGCCACGTTCCGTGTGGGACAAGGAGACGGACGTGTGCCTTTTCGGAATCAGGCTCTGCCGAGGACGAGAGCCATGAGATGTTCCTCCTCTGGGCAAGCCCGGGTCCCAGATTCTGTTGTACCTAGGAATAGGCTGCAGGGGGACGGTGAAGACCAGCAACAGCTTTCAGGGCTGCCACCTTCCGTGTGGGACAAGGAGCCGGACGTGTGCCTTTTCGGAATCAGGCTCTGCCGAGGACGAGAGCCATGAGATGTTCCTCCTCTTGGCACGCCCGGGTCCCAGATCCTGTTGTGCCTGTGAATAGGCTGCAGGGGGACGGTGAAGACCAGCAACAGCTTTCAGGGCTGCCACCTTCCGTGTGGGACAAGGAGTCGTACGTGTGCCTTTTCGGAATCAGGCTCTGCCGAGGACGAGAGCCATGAGATGTTCCTCCTCTGGGCAAGCCCGGGTCCCAGATCCTGTTGTACCTGTGAATAGGTTTCAGGGGGACGGTGAAGACCAGCAACAGCTTTCAGGGCTGCCACCTTCTGTGTGGGACAAGGAGCCGGACGTGTGCCTTTTCGGAATCAGGCTCTGCCGAGGACGAGAGCCATGAGATGTTCCTCCTCTGGGCAAGCCCGGGTCCCAGATCCTGTTGTACCTGTGAATAGGTTTCAGGGGGACGGTGAAGACCAGCAACAGCTTTCAGGGCTGCCACCTTCCGTGTGGGACAAGGAGCCGGACGTGTGCCTTTTCGGAATCAGGCTCTGCCGAGGACGAGAGCCATGAGATGTTCCTCCTCTGGGCATGCCCGGGTCCTGAATAATGTTGTGCCTCTGAATAGGCTGCAGGGGGACGGTGAAGACCAGCAACAGCTTTCAGGGCTGCCACCTTCCGTGTGGGACAAGGAGCCGGACGTGTGCCTTTTCGGAATCAGGCTCTGCCGAGGACGAGATCCATGAGATGTTCCTCCTCTGGGCATGCCCGGGTCCCAGATCCTGTTGTGCTTGTGAATAGGCTGCAGGGGGACGGTGAAGACCAGCAACAGCTTTCAGGGCTGCCACCTTCTGTGTGGGACAAGGAGGCGGACGTGTTCCTTTTCGGAATCAGGCTCTGCCGAGGACGAGAGCCATGAGATGTTCCTCCTCTGGGCAAGCCCGGGTCCCAGATCCTGTTGTGCCTGTGAATAGGCTGCAGGGGGACGGTGAAGACCAGCAACAGCTTTCAGGGCTGCCACCTTCCGTGTGGGACAAGGAGCCGGACGTGTGCCTTTTCGGAATCAGGCTCTGCCGAGGACGAGATCCATTAGATGTTCCTCCTCTCAGCAAGCCCAGGTCCCAGATCCTGTTGTACCTGTGAATAGGCTGCAGGGGGACGGTAAAAAACAGCAACAGCTTTCAGGGCTGCCACCTTCCGTGTGGGACAAGGAGCCGGACGTGTGCCTTTTCGGAATCAGGCTCTGCCGAGGACGAGAGCCATGAGATGTTCCTTCTCTGGGCATGCCCGGGTCCTGAATCCTGTTTTGCCTCTGAATAGGCTTCAGGGGGACGGTAAAGACCAGCAACAGCTTTCAGGGCTGCCACCTTCCGTGTGGGACAAGGAGCCGGACGTGTGCCTTTTCGGAATCAGGCTCTGCCGAGGACGAGATCCATGAGATGTTCCTCCTCTGGGCATGCCCGGGTCCCAGATCCTGTTGTGCCTGTGAATAGGCTGCAGGGGGACGGTGAAGACCAGCAACAGCTTTCAGGGCTGCCACCTTCCGTGTGGGACAAGGAGCCGGACATGTGCCTTTTCGGAATCAGGCTCTGCCGAGGACGAGAGCCATGAGATGTTCCTCCTCTGGGCAAGCCCAGGTCCCAGATCCTGTTGTGCCTGTGAATAGGCTGCAGGGGGACGGTGAAGACCAGCAACAGCTTTCAGGGCTGCCACCTTCCGTGTGGGACAAGGAGCCGGACGTGTGCCTTTTCGGAATCAGGCTCTGCCGAGGACGAGAGCCATGAGATGTTCCTCCTCTTGGCACGCCCGGGTCCCAGATCCTGTTGTGCCTGTGAATAGGCTGCAGGGGGACGGTGAAGACCAGCAACAGCTTTCAGGGCTGCCACCTTCCGTGTGGGCCAAGGAGTCGTACGTGTGCCTTTTCGGAATCAGGCTCTGCCGAGGACGAGAGCCATGAGATGTTCCTCCTCTGGGCAAGCCCGGGTCCCAGATCCTGTTGTACCTGTGAATAGGTTTCAGGGGGACGGTGAAGACCAGCAACAGCTTTCAGGGCTGCCACCTTCTGTGTGGGACAAGGAGCCGGACGTGTGCCTTTTCGGAATCAGGCTCTGCCGAGGACGAGAGCCATGAGATGTTCCTCCTCTGGGCAAGCCCGGGTCCCAGATCCTGTTGTACCTGTGAATAGGTTTCAGGGGGACGGTGAAGACCAGCAACAGCTTTCAGGGCTGCCACCTTCTGTGTGGGACAAGGAGCCGGACGTGTGCCTTTTCGGAATCAGGCTCTGCCGAGGACGAGAGCCATGAGATGTTCCTCCTCTGGGCAAGCCCGGGTCCCAGATCCTGTTGTACCTGTGAATAGGTTTCAGGGGGACGGTGAAGACCAGCAACAGCTTTCAGGGCTGCCACCTTCCGTGTGGGACAAGGAGCCGGACGTGTGCCTTTTCGGAATCAGGCTCTGCCGAGGACGAGAGCCATGAGATGTTCCTCCTCTGGGCAAGCCCAGGTCCCAGATCCTGTTGTGCCTGTGAATAGGCTGCAGGGGGACGGTGAAGACCAGCAACAACTTTCAGGGCTGCCACGTTCCGTGTGGGACAAGGAGACGGACGTGTGCCTTTTCGGAATCAGGCTCTGCCGAGGACGAGAGCCATGAGATGTTCCTCCTCTGGGCAAGCCCGGGTCCCAGATTCTGTTGTACCTAGGAATAGGCTGCAGGGGGACGGTGAAGACCAGCAACAGCTTTCAGGGCTGCCACCTTCCGTGTGGGACAAGGAGCCGGACGTGTGCCTTTTCGGAATCAGGCTCTGCCGAGGACGAGAGCCATGAGATGTTCCTCCTCTTGGCACGCCCGGGTCCCAGATCCTGTTGTGCCTGTGAATAGGCTGCAGGGGGACGGTGAAGACCAGCAACAGCTTTCAGGGCTGCCACCTTCCGTGTGGGACAAGGAGTCGTACGTGTGCCTTTTCGGAATCAGGCTCTGCCGAGGACGAGAGCCATGAGATGTTCCTCCTCTGGGCAAGCCCGGGTCCCAGATCCTGTTGTACCTGTGAATAGGTTTCAGGGGGACGGTGAAGACCAGCAACAGCTTTCAGGGCTGCCACCTTCTGTGTGGGACAAGGAGCCGGACGTGTGCCTTTTCGGAATCAGGCTCTGCCGAGGACGAGAGCCATGAGATGTTCCTCCTCTGGGCAAGCCCGGGTCCCAGATCCTGTTGTACCTGTGAATAGGTTTCAGGGGGACGGTGAAGACCAGCAACAGCTTTCAGGGCTGCCACCTTCCGTGTGGGACAAGGAGCCGGACGTGTGCCTTTTCGGAATCAGGCTCTGCCGAGGACGAGAGCCATGAGATGTTCCTCCTCTGGGCATGCCCGGGTCCTGAATAATGTTGTGCCTCTGAATAGGCTGCAGGGGGACGGTGAAGACCAGCAACAGCTTTCAGGGCTGCCACCTTCCGTGTGGGACAAGGAGCCGGACGTGTGCCTTTTCGGAATCAGGCTCTGCCGAGGACGAGATCCATGAGATGTTCCTCCTCTGGGCATGCCCGGGTCCCAGATCCTGTTGTGCTTGTGAATAGGCTGCAGGGGGACGGTGAAGACCAGCAACAGCTTTCAGGGCTGCCACCTTCTGTGTGGGACAAGGAGGCGGACGTGTTCCTTTTCGGAATCAGGCTCTGCCGAGGACGAGAGCCATGAGATGTTCCTCCTCTGGGCAAGCCCGGGTCCCAGATCCTGTTGTGCCTGTGAATAGGCTTCAGGGGGACGGTGAAGACCAGCAACAGCTTTCAGGGCTGCCACCTTCCGTGTGGGACAAGGAGCCGGACGTGTGCCTTTTCGGAATCAGGCTCTGCCGAGGACGAGATCCATGAGATGTTCCTCCTCTCAGCAAGCCCAGGTCCCAGATCCTGTTGTACCTGTGAATAGGCTGCAGGGGGACGGTAAAAAACAGCAACAGCTTTCAGGGCTGCCACCTTCCGTGTGGGACAAGGAGCCGGACGTGTGCCTTTTCGGAATCAGGCTCTGCCGAGGACGAGAGCCATGAGATGTTCCTTCTCTGGGCATGCCCGGGTCCTGAATCCTGTTTTGCCTCTGAATAGGCTTCAGGGGGACGGTAAAGACCAGCAACAGCTTTCAGGGCTGCCACCTTCCGTGTGGGACAAGGAGCCGGACGTGTGCCTTTTCGGAATCAGGCTCTGCCGAGGACGAGATCCATGAGATGTTCCTCCTCTGGGCATGCCCGGGTCCCAGATCCTGTTGTGCCTGTGAATAGGCTGCAGGGGGACGGTGAAGACCAGCAACAGCTTTCAGGGCTGCCACCTTCCGTGTGGGACAAGGAGCCGGACATGTGCCTTTTCGGAATCAGGCTCTGCCGAGGACGAGAGCCATGAGATGTTCCTCCTCTGGGCAAGCCCAGGTCCCAGATCCTGTTGTGCCTGTGAATAGGCTGCAGGGGGACGGTGAAGACCAGCAACAGCTTTCAGGGCTGCCACCTTCCGTGTGGGACAAGGAGCCGGACGTGTGCCTTTTCGGAATCAGGCTCTGCCGAGGACGAGAGCCATGAGATGTTCCTCCTCTTGGCACGCCCGGGTCCCAGATCCTGTTGTGCCTGTGAATAGGCTGCAGGGGGACGGTGAAGACCAGCAACAGCTTTCAGGGCTGCCACCTTCCGTGTGGGCCAAGGAGTCGTACGTGTGCCTTTTCGGAATCAGGCTCTGCCGAGGACGAGAGCCATGAGATGTTCCTCCTCTGGGCAAGCCCGGGTCCCAGATCCTGTTGTACCTGTGAATAGGTTTCAGGGGGACGGTGAAGACCAGCAACAGCTTTCAGGGCTGCCACCTTCTGTGTGGGACAAGGAGCCGGACGTGTGCCTTTTCGGAATCAGGCTCTGCCGAGGACGAGAGCCATGAGATGTTCCTCCTCTGGGCAAGCCCGGGTCCCAGATCCTGTTGTACCTGTGAATAGGTTTCAGGGGGACGGTGAAGACCAGCAACAGCTTTCAGGGCTGCCACCTTCCGTGTGGGACAAGGAGCCGGACGTGTGCCTTTTCGGAATCAGGCTCTGCCGAGGACGAGAGCCATGAGATGTTCCTCCTCTGGGCATGCCCGGGTCCTGAATAATGTTGTGCCTCTGAATAGGCTGCAGGGGGATGGTGAAGACCAGCAACAGCTTTCAGGGCTGCCACCTTCCGTGTGGGACAAGGAGCCGGACGTGTGCCTTTTCGGAATCAGGCTCTGCCGAGGACGAGATCCATGAGATGTTCCTCCTCTGGGCATGCCCGGGTCCCAGATCCTGTTGTGCTTGTGAATAGTCTGCAGGGGAACGGTGAAGACCAGCAACAGCTTTCAGGGCTGCCACCTTCTGTGTGGGACAAGGAGGCGGACGTGTTCCTTTTCGGAATCAGGCTCTGCCGAGGACGAGAGCCATGAGATGTTCCTCCTCTGGGGAAGCCCGGTTCCCAGATCCTGTTGTGCCTGTGAATAGGCTGCAGGGGGACGGTGAAGACCAGCAACAGCTTTCAGGGCTGCCACCTTCCGTGTGGGACAAGGAGCCGGACGTGTGCCTTTTCGGAATCAGGCTCTGCCGAGGACGAGAGCCATGAGATGTTCCTCCTCTCAGCAAGCCCGGGTCCCAGATCCTGTTGTACCTGTGAATAGGCTGCAGGGGGACGGTAAAAACCAGCAACAGCTTTCAGGGCTGCCACCTTCCGTGTGGGACAAGGAGCCGGACGTGTGCCTTTTCGGAATCAGGCTCTGCCGAGGACGAGAGCCATGAGATGTTCCTCTTCTGGGCATGCCCGGGTCCTGAATACTGTTGTGCCTCTGAATAGGCTGCAGGGGGACGGTGAAGACCAGCAACAGCTTTCAGGGCTGCCACCTTCCGTGTGGGACAAGGAGCCGGACGTGTGCCTTTTCGGAATCAGGCTCTGCCGAGGACGAGATCCATGAGATGTTCCTCCTCTGGGCATGCCCGGGTCCCAGATCCTGTTGTGCTTGTGAATAGGCTGCAGGGGGACGGTGAAGACCAGCAACAGCTTTCAGGGCTGCCACCTTCTGTGTGGGACAAGGAGGCGGACGTGTTCCTTTTCGGAATCAGGCTCTGCCGAGGACGAGAGCCATGAGATGTTCCTCCTCTGGGCAAGCCCGGGTCCCAGATCCTGTTGTACCTGTGAATAGGCTTCAGGGGGACGGTGAAGACCAGCAACAGCTTTCAGGGCTGCCACCTTCCGTGTGGGACAAGGAGCCGGACGTGTGCCTTTTCGGAATCAGGCTCTGCCGAGGACGAGATCCATGAGATGTTCCTCCTCTCAGCAAGCCCAGGTCCCAGATCCTGTTGTACCTGTGAATAGGCTGCAGGGGGACGGTAAAAAACAGCAACAGCTTTCAGGGCTGCCACCTTCCGTGTGGGACAAGGAGCCGGACGTGTGCCTTTTCAGAATCAGGCTCTGCCGAGGACGAGAGCCATGAGATGTTCCTTCTCTGGGCATGCCCGGGTCCTGAATCCTGTTGTGCCTCTGAATAGGCTTCAGGGGGACGGTAAAGACCAGCAACAGCTTTCAGGGCTGCCACCTTCCGTGTGGGACAAGGAGCCGGACGTGTGCCTTTTCGGAATCAGGCTCTGCCGAGGACGAGATCCATGAGATGTTCCTCCTCTGGGCATGCCCGGGTCCCAGATCCTGTTGTGCCTGTGAATAGGCTGCAGGGGGACGGTGAAGACCAGCAACAGCTTTCAGGGCTGCCACCTTCCGTGTGGGACAAGGAGCCGGACATGTGCCTTTTCGGAATCAGGCTCTGCCGAGGACGAGAGCCATGAGATGTTCCTCCTCTGGGCAAGCCCAGGTCCCAGATCCTGTTGTGCCTGTGAATAGGCTGCAGGGGGACGGTGAAGACCAGCAACAACTTTCAGGGCTGCCACGTTCCGTGTGGGACAAGGAGACGGACGTGTGCCTTTTCGGAATCAGGCTCTGCCGAGGACGAGAGCCATGAGATGTTCCTCCTCTGGGCAAGCCCGGGTCCCAGATTCTGTTGTACCTAGGAATAGGCTGCAGGGGGACGGTGAAGACCAGCAACAGCTTTCAGGGCTGCCAACTTCCGTGTGGGACAAGGAGCCGGACGTGTGCCTTTTCGGAATCAGGCTCTGCCGAGGACGAGAGCCATGAGATGTTCCTCCTCTTGGCACGCCCGGGTCCCAGATCCTGTTGTGCCTGTGAATAGGCTGCAGGGGGACGGTGAAGACCAGCAACAGCTTTCAGGGCTGCCACCTTCCGTGTGGGCCAAGGAGTCGTACGTGTGCCTTTTCGGAATCAGGCTCTGCCGAGGACGAGAGCCATGAGATGTTCCTCCTCTGGGCAAGCCCGGGTCCCAGATCCTGTTGTACCTGTGAATAGGTTTCAGGGGGACGGTGAAGACCAGCAACAGCTTTCAGGGCTGCCACCTTCCGTGTGGGACAAGGAGCCGGACGTGTGCCTTTTCGGAATCAGGCTCTGCCGAGGACGAGAGCCATGAGATGTTCCTCCTCTGGGCAAGCCCGGGTCCCAGATCCTGTTGTACCTGTGAATAGGTTTCAGGGGGACGGTGAAGACCAGCAACAGCTTTCAGGGCTGCCACCTTCCGTGTGGGACAAGGAGCCGGACGTGTGCCTTTTCGGAATCAGGCTCTGCCGAGGACGAGAGCCATGAGATGTTCCTCCTCTGGGCATGCCCGGGTCCTGAATAATGTTGTGCCTCTGAATAGGCTGCAGGGGGATGGTGAAGATCAGCAACAGCTTTCAGGGCTGCCACCTTCCGTGTGGGACAAGGAGCCGGACGTGTGCCTTTTCGGAATCAGGCTCTGCCGAGGACGAGATCCATGAGATGTTCCTCATCTGGGCATGCCCGGGTCCCAGATCCTGTTGTGCTTGTGAATAGTCTGCAGGGGAACGGTGAAGACCAGCAACAGCTTTCAGGGCTGCCACCTTCTGTGTGGGACAAGGAGGCGGACGTGTTCCTTTTCGGAATCAGGCTCTGCCGAGGACGAGAGCCATGAGATGTTCCTCCTCTGGGGAAGCCCGGTTCCCAGATCCTGTTGTGTCTGTGAATAGGCTGCAGGGGGACGGTGAAGACCAGCAACAGCTTTCAGGGCTGCCACCTTCCGTGTGGGACAAGGAGCCGGACGTGTGCCTTTTCGGAATCAGGCTCTGCCGAGGACGAGAGCCATGAGATGTTCCTCCTCTCAGCAAGCCCGGGTCCCAGATCCTGTTGTACCTGTGAATAGGCTGCAGGGGGACGGTAAAAACCAGCAACAGCTTTCAGGGCTGCCACCTTCCGTGTGGGACAAGGAGCCGGACGTGTGCCTTTTCGGAATCAGGCTCTGCCGAGGACGAGAGCCATGAGATGTTCCTCCTCTGGGCAAGCCCAGGTCCCAGATCCTGTTGTGCCTGTGAATAGGCTGCAGGGGGACGGTGAAGACCAGCAACAGCTTTCAGGGCTGCCACCTTCCGTGTGGGACAAGGAGCCGGAAGTGTGCCTTTACGGAATCAGGCTCTGCCGAGGACGAGAGCCATGAGATGTTCCTCCTCTGGGCACGCCCGGGTCCCAGATCCTGTTGTACCTGTGAATAGGCTGCAGGGGGACGGTGAAGACCAGCAACATCTTTCAGGGCTGCCACCTTCCGTGTGGGACAAGGAGCCGGACGTGTGCCTTTTCGGAATCAGGCTCTGCCGAGGACGAGAGCCATGAGATGTTCCTCTTCTGAGCATGCCCGGGTCCTGAATACTGTTGTGCCTCTGAATAGGCTGCAGGGGGACGGTGAAGACCAGCAACAGCTTTCAGGGCTGCCACCTTCCGTGTGGGACAAGGAGCCGGACGTGTGCCTTTTCGGAATCAGGCTCTGCCGAGGACGAGAGCCATGAGATGTTCCTCCTCTGGGGAAGCCCGGTTCCCAGATCCTGTTGTGCCTGTGAATAGGCTGCAGGGGGACGGTGAAGACCAGCAACAGCTTTCAGGGCTGCCACCTTCCGTGTGGGACAAGGAGCCGGACGTGTGCCTTTTCGGAATCAGGCTCTGCCGAGGACGAGAGCCATGAGATGTTCCTCCTCTGGGCAAGCCCGGGTCCCAGATCCTGTTGTACCTGTGAATAGGCTGCAGGGGGACGGTAAAAAACAGCAACAGCTTTCAGGGCTGCCACCTTCCGTGTGGGACAAGGAGCCGGACGTGTGCCTTTTCGGAATCAGGCTCTGCCGAGGACGAGAGCCATGAGATGTTCCTCCTCTGGGCAAGCCCCGGTCCCAGATCCTGTTGTGCCTGTGAATAGGCTGCAGGGGGACGGTGAAGACCAGCAACAGCTTTCAGGGCTGCCACCTTCCGTGTGGGACAAGGAGCCGGACGTGTGCCTTTACGGAATCAGGCTCTGCCGAGGACGAGAGCCATGAGATGTTCCTCCTCTGGGCACGCCCGGGTCCCAGATCCTGTTGTACCTGTGAATAGGCTGCAGGGGGACGGTGAAGACCAGCAACAGCTTTCAGGGCTGCCACCTTCCGTGTGGGACAAGGAGCCGGACGTGTGCCTTTTCGGAATCAGGCTCTGCCGAGGACGAGAGCCATGAGATGTTCCTTCTCTGGGCATGCCCGGGTCCTGAATCCTGTTGTGCCTCTGAATAGGCTTCAGGGGGACGGTGAAGACCAGCAACAGCTTTCAGGGCTGCCACCTTCCGTGTGGGACAAGGAGCCGGACGTGTGCCTTTTCGGAATCAGGCTCTGCCGAGGATGAGATCCATGAGATGTTCCTCCTCTGGGCATGCCCGGGTCCCAGATCCTGTTGTGCTTGTGAATAGGCTGCAGGGGGACGGTGAAGACCAGCAACAGCTTTCAGGGCTGCCACCTTCTGTGTGGGACAAGGAGGCGGACGTGTTCCTTTTCGGAATCAGGCTCTGCCGAGGACGAGATCCATGACATGTTCCTCCTCTGGGCAAGCCCGGGTCCCAGATCCTGTTGTACCTGTGAATAGGCTTCAGGGGGACGGTGAAGACCAGCAACAGCTTTCAGGGCTGCCACCTTCCGTGTGGGACAAGGAGCCGGACGTGTGCCTTTTCGGAATCAGGCTCTGCCGAGGACGAGAGCCATGAGATGTTCCTCCTCTCAGCAAGCCCAGGTCCCAGATCCTGTTGTACCTGTGAATAGGCTGCAGGGGGACGGTAAAAAACAGCAACAGCTTTCAGGGCTGCCACCTTCCGTGTGGGACAAGGAGCCGGACGTGTGCCTTTTCAGAATCAGGCTCTGCCGAGGACGAGAGCCATGAGATGTTCCTTCTCTGGGCATGCCCGGGTCCTGAATCCTGTTGTGCCTCTGAATAGGCTTCAGGGGGACGGTAAAGACCAGCAACAGCTTTCAGGGCTGCCACCTTCCGTGTGGGACAAGGAGCCGGACGTGTGCCTTTTCGGAATCAGGCTCTGCCGAGGACGAGATCCATGAGATGTTCCTCCTCTGGGCAAGCCCGGGTCCCAGATCCTGTTGTACCTGTGAATAGGCTTCAGGGGGACGGTGAAGACCAGCAACAGCTTTCAGGGCTGCCACCTTCCGTGTGGGACAAGGAGCCGGACGTGTGCCTTTTCGGAATCAGGCTCTGCCGAGGACGAGAGCCATGAGATGTTCCTTCTCTGGGCATGCCCGGGTCCTGAATCCTGTTGTGCCTCTGAATAGGCTTCAGGGGGACGGTAAAGACCAGCAACAGCTTTCAGGGCTGCCACCTTCCGTGTGGGACAAGGAGCCGGACGTGTGCCTTTTCGGAATCAGGCTCTGCCGAGGACGAGATCCATGAGATGTTCCTCCTCTGGGCATGCCCGGGTCCCAGATCCTGTTGTGCCTGTGAATAGGCTGCAGGGGGACGGTGAAGACCAGCAACAGCTTTCAGGGCTGCCACCTTCCGTGTGGGACAAGGAGCCGGACATGTGCCTTTTCGGAATCAGGCTCTGCCGAGGACGAGAGCCATGAGATGTTCCTCCTCTGGGCAAGCCCAGGTCCCAGATCCTGTTGTGCCTGTGAATAGGCTGCAGGGGGACGGTGAAGACCAGCAACAACTTTCAGGGCTGCCACGTTCCGTGTGGGACAAGGAGCCGGACGTGTGCCTTTTCGGAATCAGGCTCTGCCGAGGACGAGAGCCATGAGATGTTCCTCCTCTTGGCACGCCCGGGTCCCAGATCCTGTTCTGCCTGTGAATAGGCTGCAGGGGGACGGTGAAGACCAGCAACAGCTTTCAGGGCTGCCACCTTCCGTGTGGGACAAGGAGCCGGACGTGTGCCTTTTCGGAATCAGGCTCTGCCGAGGACGAGAGCCATGAGATGTTCCTCCTCTTGGCACGCCCGGGTCCCAGATCCTGTTGTGCCTGTGAATAGGCTGCAGGGGGACGGTGAAGACCAGCAACAGCTTTCAGGGCTGCCACCTTCCGTGTGGGACAAGGAGCCGGACGTGTGCCTTTTCGGAATCAGGCTCTGCCGAGGACGAGAGCCATGAGATGTTCCTCCTCTGGGCATGCCCGTGTCCTGAATAATGTTGTGCCTCTGAATAGGCTGCAGGGGGATGGTGAAGACCAGCAACAGCTTTCAGGGCTGCCACCTTCCGTGTGGGACAAGGAGCCGGACGTGTGCCTTTTCGGAATCAGGCTCTGCCGAGGACGAGATCCATGAGATGTTCCTCATCTGGGCATGCCCGGGTCCCAGATCCTGTTGTGCTTGTGAATAGTCTGCAGGGGAACGGTGAAGACCAGCAACAGCTTTCAGGGCTGCCACCTTCTGTGTGGGACAAGGAGGCGGACGTGTTCCTTTTCGGAATCAGGCTCTGCCGAGGACGAGAGCCATGAGATGTTCCTCCTCTGGGGAAGCCCGGTTCCCAGATACTGTTGTGCCTGTGAATAGGCTGCAGGGGGACGGTGAAGACCAGCAACAGCTTTCAGGGCTGCCACCTTCCGTGTGGGACAAGGAGCCGGACGTGTGCCTTTTCGGAATCAGGCTCTGCCGAGGACGAGAGCCATGAGATGTTCCTCCTCTCAGCAAGCCCGGGTCCCAGATCCTGTTGTACCTGTGAATAGGCTGCAGGGGGACGGTAAAAACCAGCAACAGCTTTCAGGGCTGCCACCTTCCGTGTGGGACAAGGAGCCGGACGTGTGCCTTTTCGGAATCAGGCTCTGCCGAGGACGAGAGCCATGAGATGTTCCTCCTCTGGGCAAGCCCAGGTCCCAGATCCTGTTGTGCCTGTGAATAGGCTGCAGGGGGACGGTGAAGACCAGCAACAGCTTTCAGGGCTGCCACCTTCCGTGTGGGACAAGGAGCCGGACGTGTGCCTTTACGGAATCAGGCTCTGCCGAGGACGAGAGCCATGAGATGTTCCTCCTCTGGGCACGCCCGGGTCCCAGATCCTGTTGTACCTGTGAATAGGCTGCAGGGGGACGGTGAAGACCAGCAACAGCTTTCAGGGCTGCCACCTTCCGTGTGGGACAAGGAGCCGGACGTGTGCCTTTTCGGAATCAGGCTCTGCCGAGGACGAGAGCCATGAGATGTTCCTCTTCTGGGCATGCCCGGGTCCTGAATACTGTTGTGCCTCTGAATAGGCTGCAGGGGGACGGTGAAGACCAGCAACAGCTTTCAGGGCTGCCACCTTCCGTGTGGGACAAGGAGCCGGACGTGTGCCTTTTCGGAATCAGGCTCTGCCGAGGACGAGATCCATGAGATGTTCCTTCTCTGGGCATGCCCGGGTCCTGAATCCTGTTGTGCCTCTGAATAGGCTTCAGGGGGACGGTAAAGACCAGCAACAGCTTTCAGGGCTGCCACCTTCCGTGTGGGACAAGGAGCCGGACGTGTGCCTTTTCGGAATCAGGCTCTGCCGAGGACGAGATCCATGAGATGTTCCTCCTCTGGGCATGCCCGGGTCCCAGATCCTGTTGTGCCTGTGAATAGGCTGCAGGGGGACGGTGAAGACCAGCAACAGCTTTCAGGGCTGCCACCTTCCGTGTGGGACAAGGAGCCGGACATGTGCCTTTTCGGAATCAGGCTATGCCGAGGACGAGAGCCATGAGATGTTCCTCCTCTGGGCAAGCCCAGGTCCCAGATCCTGTTGTGCCTGTGAATAGGCTGCAGGGGGACGGTGAAGACCAGCAACAGCTTTCAGGGCTGCCACGTTCCGTGTGGGACAAGGAGACGGACGTGTGCCTTTTCGGAATCAGGCTCTGCCGAGGACGAGAGCCATGAGATGTTCCTCCTCTGGGCAAGCCCGGGTCCCAGATTCTGTTGTACCTATGAATAGGCTGCAGGGGGACGGTGAAGACCAGCAACAGCTTTCAGGGCTGCCACCTTCCGTGTGGGACAAGGAGTCGTACGTGTGCCTTTTCGGAATCAGGCTCTGCCGAGGACGAGAGCCATGAGATGTTCCTCCTCTGGGCAAGCCCGGGTCCCAGATCCTGTTGTACCTGTGAATAGGTTTCAGGGGGACGGTGAAGACCAGCAACAGCTTTCAGGGCTGCCACCTTCCGTGTGGGACAAGGAGCCGGACGTATGCCTTTTCGGAATCAGGCTCTGCCGAGGACGAGAGCCATGAGATGTTCCTCCTCTCAGCAAGCCCGGGTCCCAGATCCTGTTGTACCTGTGAATAGGCTGCAGGGGGACGGTGAAGACCAGCAACAGCTTTCAGGGCTGCCACCTTCCGTGTGGGACAAGGAGCCGGACGTGTACCTTTTCGGAATCAGGCTCTGCCGAGGACGAGATCCATGATATGTTCCTTCTCTGGGCATGCCTGGGTCCTGAATCCTATTGTGCCTCTGAATAGGCTGCAGGGGGACGGTGAAGACCAGCAACAGCTTTCAGGGCTGCCACCTTCCGTGTGGGACAAGGAGCCGGACGTGTGCCTTTTCGGAACCAGGCTCTGCCGAGGACGAGAGCCATGAGATGTTCCTCCTCTGGGCACGCCCGGGTCCCAGATCCTGTTCTACCTGTGAATAGGCTTCAGGGGGACGGTGAAGACCAGCAACATCTTTCAGGGCTGCCACCTTCCGTGTGGGACAAGGAGCCGGACGTGTGCCTTTTCGGAATCAGGCTCTGCCGAGGACGAGAGCCATGAGATGTTCCTCCTCTGGGCAAGCCCGGGTCCCAGATCCTGTTGTGCCTGTGAATAGGCTGCAGGGGGACGGTGAAGAGCAGCAACAACTTTCAGGGCTGCCACGTTCCGTGTGGGACAAGGAGACGGACGTGTGCCTTTTCGGAATCAGGCTCTGCCGAGGACGAGAGCCATGAGATGTTCCTCCTCTCAGCAAGCCCGGGTCCCAGATCCTGTTGTACCTGTGAATAGGCGGCAGGGGGACGGTGAAGACCAGCAACAGCTTTCAGGGCTGCCACCTTCCGTGTGGGACAAGGAGCCGGACGTGTGCCTTTTCGGAATCAGGCTCTGCCGAGGACGAGAGCCATGAGATGTTCCTCCTCTGGGCAAGCCCAGGTCCCAGATCCTGTTGTGCCTGTGAATAGGCTGCAGGGGGACGGTGAAGACCAGCAACAGCTTTCAGGGCTGCCACGTTCCGTGTGGGACAAGGAGACGGACGTGTGCCTTTTCGGAATCAGGCTCTGCCGAGGACGAGAGCCATGAGATGTTCCTCCTCTGGGCAAGCCCGGGTCCCAGATTCTGTTGTACCTATGAATAGGCTGCAGGGGGACGGTGAAGACCAGCAACAGCTTTCAGGGCTGCCACCTTCCGTGTGGGACAAGGAGTCGTACGTGTGCCTTTTCGGAATCAGGCTCTGCCGAGGACGAGAGCCATGAGATGTTCCTCCTCTGGGCAAGCCCGGGTCCCAGATCCTGTTGTACCTGTGAATAGGTTTCAGGGGGACGGTGAAGACCAGCAACAGCTTTCAGGGCTGCCACCTTCCGTGTGGGACAAGGAGCCGGACGTATGCCTTTTCGGAATCAGGCTCTGCCGAGGACGAGAGCCATGAGATGTTCCTCCTCTCAGCAAGCCCGGGTCCCAGATCCTGTTGTACCTGTGAATAGGCTGCAGGGGGACGGTGAAGACCAGCAACAGCTTTCAGGGCTGCCACCTTCCGTGTGGGACAAGGAGCCGGACGTGTACCTTTTCGGAATCAGGCTCTGCCGAGGACGAGATCCATGATATGTTCCTTCTCTGGGCATGCCTGGGTCCTGAATCCTATTGTGCCTCTGAATAGGCTGCAGGGGGACAGTGAAGACCAGCAACAGCTTTCAGGGCTGCCACCTTCCGTGTGGGACAAGGAGCCGGACGTGTGCCTTTTCGGAATCAGGCTCTGCCGAGGACGAGAGCCATGAGATGTTCCTCCTCTGGGCACGCCCGGGTCCCAGATCCTGTTCTACCTGTGAATAGGCTTCAGGGGGACGGTGAAGACCAGCAACATCTTTCAGGGCTGCCACCTTCCGTGTGGGACAAGGAGCCGGACGTGTGCCTTTTCGGAATCAGGCTCTGCCGAGGACGAGAGCCATGAGATGTTCCTCCTCTGGGCAAGCCCGGGTCCCAGATCCTGTTGTGCCTGTGAATAGGCTGCAGGGGGACGGTGAAGAGCAGCAACAACTTTCAGGGCTGCCACGTTCCGTGTGGGACAAGGAGACGGACGTGTGCCTTTTCGGAATCAGGCTCTGCCGAGGACGAGAGCCATGAGATGTTCCTCCTCTCAGCAAGCCCGGGTCCCAGATCCTGTTGTACCTGTGAATAGGCGGCAGGGGGACGGTGAAGACCAGCAACAGCTTTCAGGGCTGCCACCTTCCGTGTGGGACAAGGAGCCGGACGTGTGCCTTTTCGGAATCAGGCTCTGCCGAGGACGAGAGCCATGAGATGTTCCTCCTCTCAGCAAGCCCGGGTCCCAGATCCTGTTGTACCTGTGAATAGGCTGCAGGGGGACGGTGAAGACCAGCAACAGCTTTCAGGGCTGCCACCTTCCGTGTGGGACAAGGAGCCGGACGTGTGCCTTTTCAGAATCAGGCTCTGCCGAAGACGAGAGCCATGAGATGTTCCTTCTCTGGGCATGCCCGGGTCCTGAATCCTGTTGTGCCTCTGAATAGGCTTCAGGGGGACGGTAAAGACCAGCAACAGCTTTCAGGGCTGCCACCTTCCGTGTGGGACAAGGAGCCGGACGTGTGCCTTTTCGGAATCAGGCTCTGCCGAGGACGAGAGCCATGAGATGTTCCTCCTCTTGGCACACCCGGGTCCCAGATCCTGTTGTGCCTGTGAATAGGCTGCAGGGGGACGGTGAAGACCAGCAACAGCTTTCAGGGCTGCCACCTTCCGTGTGGGACAAGGAGCCGGACATGTGCCTTTTCGGAATCAGGCTCTGCCGAGGACGAGAGCCATGAGATGTTCCTCCTCTGGGCAAGCCCAGGTCCCAGATCCTGTTGTGCCTGTGAATAGGCTTCAGGGGGACGGTGAAGACCAGCAACAGCTTTCAGGGCTGCCACCTTCCGTGTGGGACAAGGAGCCGGACGTGTGCCTTTTCGGAATCAGGCTCTGCCGAGGACGAGAGCCATGAGATGTTCCTTCTCTGGGCATGCCCGGGTCCTGAATCCTGTTGTGCCTCTGAATAGGCTTCAGGGGGACGGTAAAGACCAGCAACAGCTTTCAGGGCTGCCACCTTCCGTGTGGGACAAGGAGCCGGACGTGTGCCTTTTCGGAATCAGGCTCTGCCGAGGACGAGATCCATGAGATGTTCCTCCTCTGGGCATGCCCGGGTCCCAGATCCTGTTGTGCCTGTGAATAGGCTGCAGGGGGACGGTGAAGACCAGCAACAGCTTTCAGGGCTGCCACCTTCCGTGTGGGACAAGGAGCCGGACATGTGCCTTTTCGGAATCAGGCTATGCCGAGGACGAGAGCCATGAGATGTTCCTCCTCTGGGCAAGCCCGGCTCCCAGATCCTGTTGTACCTGTGAATAGGTTTCAGGGGGACGGTGAAGACCAGCAACAGCTTTCAGGGCTGCCACCTTCCGTGTGGGACAAGGAGCCGGACGTGTGCCTTTTCGGAATCAGGCTCTGCCGAGGACGAGATCCATGAGATGTTCCTCCTCTGGGCATGCCCGGGTCCCAGATCCTGTTGTGCTTGTGAATAGTCTGCAGGGGAACGGTGAAGACCAGCAACAGCTTTCAGGGCTGCCACCTTCTGTGTGGGACAAGGAGGCGGACGTGTTCCTTTTCGGAATCAGGCTCTGCCGAGGACGAGAGCCATGAGATGTTCCTCCTCTGGGCATGCCCGGGTCCCAGATCCTGTTGTGCCTGTGAATAGGCTGCAGGGGGACGGTGAAGACCAGCAACAGCTTTCAGGGCTGCCACCTTCCGTGTGGGACAAGGAGCCGGACGTGTGCCTTTTCGGAATCAGGCTCTGCCGAGGACGAGAGCCATGAGTTGTTCCTCCTCTCAGCAAGCCCGGGTCCCAGATCCTGTTGTACCTGTGAATAGGCTGCAGGGGGACGGTAAAAACCAGCAACAGCTTTCAGGGCTGCCACCTTCCGTGTGGGACAAGGAGCCGGACGTGTGCCTTTTCGGAATCAGGCTCTGCCGAGGACGAGAGCCATGAGATGTTCCTCCTCTTGGCACCCCCGGGTCCCAGATCCTGTTGTACCTGTGAATAGGCTGCAGGGGGATGGTGAAGACCAGCAATAGCTTTCAGAGCTGCCACCTTCCGTGTGGGACAAGGAGCCGGACGTGTGCCTTTTCGGAATCAGGCTCTGCCGAGGACGAGAGCCATGAGATGTTCCTCCTCTGGGCAAGCCCAGGTCCCAGATCCTGTTGTGCCTGTGAATAGGCTGCAGGGGGACGGTGAAGACCAGCAACAGCTTTCAGGGCTGCCACCTTCCGTGTGGGACAAGGAGCCGGAAGTGTGCCTTTACGGAATCAGGCTCTGCCGAGGACGAGAGCCATGAGATGTTCCTCCTCTGGGCACGCCCGGGTCCCAGATCCTGTTGTGCTTGTGAATAGTCTGCAGGGGAACGGTGAAGACCAGCAACAGCTTTCAGGGCTGCCACCTTCTGTGTGGGACAAGGAGGCGGACGTGTTCCTTTTCGGAATCAGGCTCTGCCGAGGACGAGAGCCATGAGATGTTCCTACTCTGGGCAAGCCCGGGTCCCAGATCCTGTTGTGCCTGTGAATAGGCTGCAGGGGGACGGTGAAGACCAGCAACAGCTTTCAGAGATGCCACCTTCCGTGTGGGACAAGGAGCCGGACGTGTGCCTTTTCGGAATCAGGCTCTGCCGAGGACGAGAGCCATGAGATGTTCCTCCTCTGGGCAAGCCCAGGTCCCAGATCCTGTTGTGCCTGTGAATAGGCTGCAGGGGGACGGTGAAGACCAGCAACAGCTTTCAGGGCTGCCACCTTCCGTGTGGGACAAGGAGCCGGACGTGTGCCTTTACGGAATCAGGCTCTGCCGAGGACGAGAGCCATGAGATGTTCCTCCTCTGGGCACGCCCGGGTCCCAGATCCTGTTGTACCTGTGAATAGGCTGCAGGGGGACGGTGAAGACCAGCAACAGCTTTCAGGGCTGCCACCTTCCGTGTGGGACAAGGAGCCGGACGTGTGCCTTTTCGGAATCAGGCTCTGCCGAGGACGAGAGCCATGAGATGTTCCTCTTCTGGGCATGCCCGGGTCCTGAATACTGTTGTGCCTCTGAATAGGCTGCAGGGGGACGGTGAAGACCAGCAACAGCTTTCAGGGCTGCCACCTTCCGTGTGGGACAAGGAGCCGGACATGTGCCTTTTCGGAATCAGGCTCTGCCGAGGACGAGAGCCATGAGATGTTCCTTCTCTGGGCATGCCCGGGTCCTGAATCCTGTTGTGCCTCTGAATAGGCTTCAGGGGGACGGTAAAGACCAGCAACAGCTTTCAGGGCTGCCACCTTCCGTGTGGGACAAGGAGCCGGACGTGTGCCTTTTCGGAATCAGGCTCTGCCGAGGACGAGAGCCATGAGATGTTCCTCCTCTCAGCAAGCCCGGGTCCCAGATCCTGTTGTACCTGTGAATAGGCTGCAGGGGGACGGTAAAAACCAGCAACAGCTTTCAGGGCTGCCACCTTCCGTGTGGGACAAGGAGCCGGACGTGTGCCCTTTCAGAATCAGGCTCTGCCGAGGACGAGAGCCATGAGATGTTCCTCCTCTTGGCACGCCCGGGTCCCAGATCCTGTTGTACCTGTGAATAGGCTGCAGGGGGACGGTGAAGACCAGCAACAGCTTTCAGGGCTGCCACCTTCCGTGTGGGACAAG
Organism: Astur gentilis; assembly: GCF_929443795.1. Classification (NCBI taxonomy): domain Eukaryota; kingdom Metazoa; phylum Chordata; class Aves; order Accipitriformes; family Accipitridae; genus Astur; species Astur gentilis. The sequence goes on from NW_026060936.1 coordinate 821,178, forward strand.
GAGCCGGACGTGTGCCTTTTCGGAATCAGGCTCTGCCGAGGACGAGATCCATGAGATGTTCCTCCTCTGGGCATGCCCGGTTCCTGAATCCTGTTGTGCCTGTGAATAGGCTGCAGGGGGACGGTGAAGACCAGCAACAGCTTTCAGGGCTGCCACCTTCCGTGTGGGACAAGGAGCCGGACGTGTGCCTTTTCGGAATCAGGCTCTGCCGAGGACGAGAGCCATGAGATGTTCCTCCTCTGGGCAAGCCCAGGTCCCAGATCCTGTTGTGCCTGTGAATAGGCTGCAGGGGGACGGTGAAGACCAGCAACAGCTTTCAGGGCTGCCACCTTCCGTGTGGGACAAGGAGCCGGACGTGTGCCTTTACGGAATCAGGCTCTGCCGAGGACGAGAGCCATGAGATGTTCCTCCTCTGGGCACGCCCGGGTCCTGAATACTGTTGTGCCTCTGAATAGGCTGCAGGGGGACGGTGAAGACCAGCAACAGCTTTCAGGGCTGCCACCTTCCGTGTGGGACAAGGAGCCGGACGTGTGCCTTTTCGGAATCAGGCTCTGCCGAGGACGAGATCCATGAGATGTTCCTCCTCTGGGCATGGCGGGTCCCAGATCCTGTTGTGCTTGTGAATAGGCTGCAGGGGGACGGTGAAGACCAGCAACAGCTTTCAGGGCTGCCACCTTCTGTGTGGGACAAGGAGGCGGACGTGTTCCTTTTCGGAATCAGGCTCTGCCGAGGACGAGAGCCATGAGATGTTCCTCCTCTGGGCAAGCCCGGGTCCCAGATCCTGTTGTACCTGTGAATAGGCTTCAGGGGGACGGTGAAGACCAGCAACAGCTTTCAGGGCTGCCACCTTCCGTGTGGGACAAGGAGCCGGACGTGTGCCTTTTCGGAATCAGGCTCTGCCGAGGACGAGATCCATGAGATGTTCCTCCTCTGGGCATGCCCGGTTCCTGAATCCTGTTGTGCCTGTGAATAGGCTGCAGGGGGACGGTGAAGACCAGCAACAGCTTTCAGGGCTGCCACCTTCCGTGTGGGACAAGGAGCCGGACGTGTGCCTTTTCGGAATCAGGCTCTGCCGAGGACGAGAGCCATGAGATGTTCCTCCTCTGGGCAAGCCCAGGTCCCAGATCCTGTTGTGCCTGTGAATAGGCTGCAGGGGGACGGTGAAGACCAGCAACAGCTTTCAGGGCTGCCACCTTCCGTGTGGGACAAGGAGCCGGACGTGTGCCTTTACGGAATCAGGCTCTGCCGAGGACGAGAGCCATGAGATGTTCCTCCTCTGGGCACGCCCGGGTCCCAGATCCTGTTGTACCTGTGAATAGGCTGCAGGGGGACGGTGAAGACCAGCAACAGCTTTCAGGGCTGCCACCTTCCGTGTGGGACAAGGAGCCGGACGTGTGCCTTTTCGGAATCAGGCTCTGCCGAGGACGAGAGCCATGAGATGTTCCTCTTCTGGGCATGCCCGGGTCCTGAATACTGTTGTGCCTCTGAATAGGCTTCAGGGGGACGGTGAAGACCAGCAACAGCTTTCAGGGCTGCCACCTTCCGTGTGGGACAAGGAGCCGGACGTGTGCCTTTTCGGAATCAGGCTCTGCCGAGGACGAGATCCATGAGATGTTCCTCCTCTGGGCATGGCGGGTCCCAGATCCTGTTGTGCTTGTGAATAGGCTGCAGGGGGACGGTGAAGACCAGCAACAGCTTTCAGGGCTGCCACCTTCTGTGTGGGACAAGGAGGCGGACGTGTTCCTTTTCGGAATCAGGCTCTGCCGAGGACGAGAGCCATGAGATGTTCCTCCTCTGGGCAAGCCCGGGTCCCAGATCCTGTTGTACCTGTGAATAGGCTTCAGGGGGACGGTGAAGACCAGCAACAGCTTTCAGGGCTGCCACCTTCCGTGTGGGACAAGGAGCCGGACGTGTGCCCTTTCGGAATCAGGCTCTGCCGAGGACGAGATCCATGAGATGTTCCTCCTCTCAGCAAGCCCGGGTCCCAGATCCTGTTGTACCTGTGAATAGGCTGCAGGGGGACGGTGAAAAACAGCAACAGCTTTCAGGGCTGCCACGTTCCGTGTGGGACAAGGAGACGGACGTGTGCCTTTTCGGAATCAGGCTCTGCCGAGGACGAGAGCCATGAGATGTTCCTCCTCTGGGCAAGCCCAGGTCCCAGATCCTGTTGTGCCTGTGAATAGGCTGCAGGGGGACGGTGAAGACCAGCAACATCTTTCAGGGCTGCCACCTTCCGTGTGGGACAAGGAGCCGGACCTGTGCCTTTTCGGAATCAGGCTCTGCCGAGGACGAGAGCCATGAGATGTTCCTCCTTTCAGGAAGCCCGGGTCCCAGATCCTGTTGTACCTGTGAATAGGCTTCAGGGGGACGGTGAAGACCAGCAACAGCTTTCAGGGCTGCCACCTTCTGTGTGGGACAAGGAGCCGGACGTGTGCCTTTTCAGAATCAGGCTCTGCCGAGGACGAGAGCCATGAGATGTTCCTTCTCTGGGCATGCCCGGGTCCTGAATCCTGTTGTGCCTCTGAATAGGCTTCAGGGGGACGGTAAAGACCAGCAACAGCTTTCAGGGCTGCCACCTTCCGTGTGGGACAAGGAGCCGGACGTGTGCCTTTTCGGAATCAGGCTCTTCCGAGGACGAGATCCATGAGATGTTCCTCCTCTGGGCATGCCCGGGTCCCAGATCCTGTTGTGCCTGTGAATAGGCTGCAGGGGGACGGTGAAGACCAGCAACAGCTTTCAGGGCTGCCACCTTCCGTGTGGGACAAGGAGCCGGACATGTGCCTTTACGGAATCAGGCTCTGCCGAGGACGAGAGCCATGAGATGTTCCTCCTCTGGGCAAGCCCGGGTCCTGAATCCTGTTGTGCCTCTGAATAGGCTGCAGGGGGACGGTGAAGACCAGCAACAACTTTCAGGGCTGCCACGTTCCGTGTGGGACAAGGAGACGGACGTGTGCCTTTTCGGAATCAGGCTCTGCCGAGGGCGAGAGCCATGAGATGTTCCTCCTCTGGGCAAGCCCGGGTCCCAGATTCTGTTGTACCTATGAATAGGCTGCAGGGGGACGGTGAAGACCAGCAACAACTTTCAGGGCTGCCACCTTCCGTGTGGGACAAGGAGCCGGACGTGTGCCTTTTCGGAATCAGGCTCTGCCGAGGACGAGAGCCATGAGATGTTCCTCCTCTTGGCACGCCCGGGTCCCAGATCCTGTTGTGCCTGTGAATAGGCTGCAGGGGGACGGTGAAGACCAGCAACAGCTTTCAGGGCTGCCACCTTCCGTGTGGGACAAGGAGCCGGACGTGTGCCTTTTCGGAATCAGGCTCTGCCGAGGACGAGAGCCATGAGATGTTCCTCCTCTGGGCAAGCCCGGGTCCCAGATCCTGTTGTACCTGTGAATAGGTTTCAGGGGGACGGTGAAGACCAGCAACAGCTTTCAGGGCTGCCACCTTCCGTGTGGGACAAGGAGCCGGACGTGTGCCTTTTCGGAATCAGGCTCTGCCGAGGACGAGATCCATGAGATGTTCCTCCTCTCAGCAAGCCCGGGTCCCAGATCCTGTTGTGCCTGTGAATAGGCTGCAGGGGGACGGTGAAGACCAGCAACAGCTTTCAAGGCTGCCACCTTCTGTGTGGGACAAGGAGCCGGACGTGTACCTTTTCGGAATCAGGCTCTGCCGAGGACGAGAGCCATGAGATGTTCCTCCTCTGGGGAAGCCCGGCTCCCAGATCCTGTTGTGCCTGTGAATAGGCTGCAGGGGGACGGTGAAGACCAGCAACAGCTTTCAGGGCTGCCACCTTCCGTGTGGGACAAGGAGCCGGACGTGTGCCTTTTCGGAATCAGGCTCTGCCGAGGACGAGAGCCATGAGATGTTCCTCCTCTCAGCAAGCCTGGGTCCCAGATCCTGTTGTACCTGTGAATAGGCTGCAGGGGGACGCTAAAAACCAGCAACAGCTTTCAGGGCTGCCACCTTCCGTGTGGGACAAGGAGCCGGACGTGTGCCTTTTCGGAATCAGGCTCTGCCGAGGACGAGAGCCATGAGATGTTCCTCCTCTTGGCACGCCCGGGTCCCAGATCCTGTTGTACCTGTGAATAGGCTGCAGGGGGATGGTGAAGACCAGCAATAGCTTTCAGAGCTGCCACATTCCGTGTGGGACAAGGAGCCGGACGTGTGCCTTTTCGGAATCAGGCTCTGCCGAGGACGAGAGCCATGAGATGTTCCTCCTCTGGGCAAGCCCAGGTCCCAGATCCTGTTGTGCCTGTGAATAGGCTGCAGGGGGACGGTGAAGACCAGCAACAGCTTTCAGGGCTGCCACCTTCCGTGTGGGACAAGGAGCCGGACGTGTGCCTTTACGGAATCAGGCTCTGCCGAGGACGAGAGCCATGAGATGTTCCTCCTCTGGGCACGCCCGGGTCCCAGATCCTGTTGAACCTGTGAATAGGCTGCAGGGGGACGGTGAAGACCAGCAACAGCTTTCAGGGCTGCCACCTTCCGTGTGGGACAAGGAGCCGGACGTGTGCCTTTTCGGAATCAGGCTCTGCCGAGGACGAGAGCCATGAGATGTTCCTCTTCTGGGCATGCCCGGGTCCTGAATACTGTTGTGCCTGTGAATAGGCTGCAGGGGGACGGTGAAGACCAGCAACAGCTTTCAGGGCTGCCACCTTCCGTGTGGGACAAGGAGCCGGACGTGTGCCTTTTCGGAATCAGGCTCTGCCGAGGACGAGATCCATGAGATGTTCCTCCTCTGGGCATGCCCGGGTCCCAGATCCTGTTGTGCTTGTGAATAGGCTGCAGGGGGACGGTGAAGACCAGCAACAGCTTTCAGGGCTGCCACCTTCTGTGTGGGACAAGGAGGCGGACGTGTTCCTTTTCGGAATCAGGCTCTGCCGAGGACGAGAGCCATGAGATGTTCCTCCTCTGGGCAAGCCCAGGTCCCAGATCCTGTTGTGCCTGTGAATAGGCTGCAGGGGGACGGTGAAGACCAGCAACATCTTTCAGGGCTGCCACCTTCCCTGTGGGACAAGGAGCCGGACGTGTGCCTTTTCGGAATCAGGCTCTGCCGAGGACGAGAGCCATGAGATGTTCCTCCTCTCAGCAAGCCCGGGTCCCAGATCCTGTTTTACCTGTGAATAGGCTTCAGGGGGACGGTGAAGACCAGCAACAGCTTTCAGGGCTGCCACCTTCTGTGTGGGACAAGGAGCCGGACGTGTGCCTTTTCAGAATCAGGCTCTGCCGAGGACGAGAGCCATGAGATGTTCCTTCTCTGGGCATGCCCGGGTCCTGAATCCTGTTGTGCCTCTGAATAGGCTTCAGGGGGACGGTAAAGACCAGCAACAGCTTTCAGGGCTGCCACCTTCCGTGTGGGACAAGGAGCCGGACGTGTGCCTTTTCGGAATCAGGCTCTGCCGAGGACGAGAGCCATGAGATGTTCCTCCTCTGGGCATGCCCGGGTCCCAGATCATGTTGTGCCTGTGAATAGGCTGCAGGGGGACGGTGAAGACCAGCAACAGCTTTCAGGGCTGCCACCTTCCGTGTGGGACAAGGAGCCGGACATGTGCCTTTTCGGAATCAGGCTCTGCCGAGGACGAGAGCCATGAGATGTTCCTCCTCTGGGCAAGCCCGGGTCCTGAATCCTGTTGTGCCTCTGAATAGGCTGCAGGGGGATGGTGAAGACCAGCAACAACTTTCAGGGCTGCCACGTTCCGTGTGGGACAAGGAGCCGGACGTGTGCCTTTTCGGAATCAGGCTCTGCCGAGGACGAGAGCCATGAGATGTTCCTCCTCTGGGCAAGCCCGGGTCCCAGATTCTGTTGTACCTAGGAATAGGCTGCAGGGGGACGGTGAAGACCAGCAACAGCTTTCAGGGCTGCCACCTTCCGTGTGGGACAAGGAGCCGGACGTGTGCCTTTTCGGAATCAGGCTCTGCCGAGGACGAGAGCCATGAGATGTTCCTCCTCTTGGCACGCCCGGGTCCCAGATCCTGTTGTGCCTCTGAATAGGCTGCAGGGGGACGGTGAAGACCAGCAACAGCTTTCAGGGCTGCCACCTTCCGTGTGGGACAAGGAGCCGGACGTGTGCCTTTTCGGAATCAGGCTCTGCCGAGGACGAGAGCCATGAGATGTTCCTCCTCTCAGCAAGCCCAGGTCCCAGATCCTGTTGTACCTGTGAATAGGCTGCAGGGGGACGGTGAAGACCAGCAACAGCTTTCAGGGCTGCCACCTTCCGTGTGGGACAAGGAGCCGGACGTGTGCCTTTTCGGAATCAGGCTCTGCCGAGGATGAGAGCCATGAGATGTTCCTCCTCTTGGCACGCCCGGGTCCCAGATCCTGTTGTACCTGTGAATAGGCTGCAGGGGGATGGTGAAGACCAGCAATAGCTTTCAGAGCTGCCACCTTCCGTGTGGGACAAGGAGCCGGACGTGTGCCTTTTCGGAATCAGGCTCTGCCGAGGACGAGAGCCATGATATGTTCCTCCTCTGGGCAAGCCCAGGTCCCAGATCCTGTTGTGCCTGTGAATAGGCTGCAGGGGGACGGTGAAGACCAGCAACAGCTTTCAGGGCTGCCACCTTCCGTGTGGGACAAGGAGCCGGACGTGTGCCTTTACGGAATCAGGCTCTGTCGAGGACGAGAGCCATGAGATGTTCCTCCTCTGGGCACGCCCGGGTCCCAGATCCTGTTGTACCTGTGAATAGGCTGCAGGGGGACGGTGAAAAACAGCAACAACTTTCAGGGCTGCCACCTTCCGTGTGGGACAAGGAGCCGGACGTGTGCCTTTTCGGAATCAGGCTCTGCCGAGGACGAGAGCCATGAGATGTTCCGCTTCTGGGCATGCCCGGGTCCTGAATACTGTTGTGCCTCTGAATAGGCTGCAGGGGGACGGTGAAGACCAGCAACAGCTTTCAGGGCTGCCACCTTCCGTGTGGGACAAGGAGCCGGACGTGTGCCTTTTCGGAATCAGGCTCTGCCGAGGACGAGATCCATGAGATGTTCCTCCTCTGGGCATGCCCGGGTCCCAGATCCTGTTGTGCTTGTGAATAGGCTGCAGGGGGACGGTGAAGACCAGCAACAGCTTTCAGGGCTGCCACCTTCTGTGTGGGACAAGGAGGCGGACGTGTTCCTTTTCGGAATCAGGCTCTGCCGAGGACGAGAGCCATGAGATGTTCCTTCTCTGGGCATGCCCGGGTCCTGAATCCTGTTGTGCCTCTGAATAGGCTTCAGGGGGACGGTAAAGACCAGCAACAGCTTTCAGGGCTGCCACCTTCCGTGTGGGACAAGGAGCCGGACGTGTGCCTTTTCGGAATCAGGCTCTTCCGAGGACGAGATCCATGAGATGTTCCTCCTCTGGGCATGCCCGGGTCCCAGATCCTGTTGTGCCTGTGAATAGGCTGCAGGGGGACGGTGAAGACCAGCAACAGCTTTCAGGGCTGCCACCTTCCGTGTGGGACAAGGAGCCGGACATGTGCCTTTACGGAATCAGGCTCTGCCGAGGACGAGAGCCATGAGATGTTCCTCCTCTGGGCAAGCCCGGGTCCTGAATCCTGTTGTGCCTCTGAATAGGCTGCAGGGGGACGGTGAAGACCAGCAACAACTTTCAGGGCTGCCACGTTCCGTGTGGGACAAGGAGACGGACGTGTGCCTTTTCGGAATCAGGCTCTGCCGAGGGCGAGAGCCATGAGATGTTCCTCCTCTGGGCAAGCCCGGGTCCCAGATTCTGTTGTACCTATGAATAGGCTGCAGGGGGACGGTGAAGACCAGCAACAACTTTCAGGGCTGCCACCTTCCGTGTGGGACAAGGAGCCGGACGTGTGCCTTTTCGGAATCAGGCTCTGCCGAGGACGAGAGCCATGAGATGTTCCTCCTCTTGGCACGCCCGGGTCCCAGATCCTGTTGTGCCTGTGAATAGGCTGCAGGGGGACGGTGAAGACCAGCAACAGCTTTCAGGGCTGCCACGTTCCGTGTGGGACAAGGAGCCGGACGTGTGCCTTTTCGGAATCAGGCTCTGCCGAGGACGAGAGCCATGAGATGTTCCTCCTCTGGGCAAGCCCGGGTCCCAGATCCTGTTGTACCTGTGAATAGGTTTCAGGGGGACGGTGAAGACCAGCAACAGCTTTCAGGGCTGCCACCTTCCGTGTGGGACAAGGAGCCGGACGTGTGCCTTTTCGGAATCAGGCTCTGCCGAGGACGAGATCCATGAGATGTTCCTCCTCTCAGCAAGCCCGGGTCCCAGATCCTGTTGTGCCTGTGAATAGGCTGCAGGGGGACGGTGAAGACCAGCAACAGCTTTCAAGGCTGCCACCTTCTGTGTGGGACAAGGAGCCGGACGTGTACCTTTTCGGAATCAGGCTCTGCCGAGGACGAGAGCCATGAGATGTTCCTCCTCTGGGGAAGCCCGGCTCCCAGATCCTGTTGTGCCTGTGAATAGGCTGCAGGGGGACGGTGAAGACCAGCAACAGCTTTCAGGGCTGCCACCTTCCGTGTGGGACAAGGAGCCGGACGTGTGCCTTTTCGGAATCAGGCTCTGCCGAGGACGAGAGCCATGAGATGTTCCTCCTCTCAGCAAGCCTGGGTCCCAGATCCTGTTGTACCTGTGAATAGGCTGCAGGGGGACGCTAAAAACCAGCAACAGCTTTCAGGGCTGCCACCTTCCGTGTGGGACAAGGAGCCGGACGTGTGCCTTTTCGGAATCAGGCTCTGCCGAGGACGAGAGCCATGAGATGTTCCTCCTCTTGGCACGCCCGGGTCCCAGATCCTGTTGTACCTGTGAATAGGCTGCAGGGGGATGGTGAAGACCAGCAATAGCTTTCAGAGCTGCCACATTCCGTGTGGGACAAGGAGCCGGACGTGTGCCTTTTCGGAATCAGGCTCTGCCGAGGACGAGAGCCATGAGATGTTCCTCCTCTGGGCAAGCCCAGGTCCCAGATCCTGTTGTGCCTGTGAATAGGCTGCAGGGGGACGGTGAAGACCAGCAACAGCTTTCAGGGCTGCCACCTTCCGTGTGGGACAAGGAGCCGGACGTGTGCCTTTACGGAATCAGGCTCTGCCGAGGACGAGAGCCATGAGATGTTCCTCCTCTGGGCACGCCCGGGTCCCAGATCCTGTTGAACCTGTGAATAGGCTGCAGGGGGACGGTGAAGACCAGCAACAGCTTTCAGGGCTGCCACCTTCCGTGTGGGACAAGGAGCCGGACGTGTGCCTTTTCGGAATCAGGCTCTGCCGAGGACGAGAGCCATGAGATGTTCCTCTTCTGGGCATGCCCGGGTCCTGAATACTGTTGTGCCTGTGAATAGGCTGCAGGGGGACGGTGAAGACCAGCAACAGCTTTCAGGGCTGCCACCTTCCGTGTGGGACAAGGAGCCGGACGTGTGCCTTTTCGGAATCAGGCTCTGCCGAGGACGAGATCCATGAGATGTTCCTCCTCTGGGCATGCCCGGGTCCCAGATCCTGTTGTGCTTGTGAATAGGCTGCAGGGGGACGGTGAAGACCAGCAACAGCTTTCAGGGCTGCCACCTTCTGTGTGGGACAAGGAGGCGGACGTGTTCCTTTTCGGAATCAGGCTCTGCCGAGGACGAGAGCCATGAGATGTTCCTCCTCTGGGCAAGCCCAGGTCCCAGATCCTGTTGTGCCTGTGAATAGGCTGCAGGGGGACGGTGAAGACCAGCAACATCTTTCAGGGCTGCCACCTTCCCTGTGGGACAAGGAGCCGGACGTGTGCCTTTTCGGAATCAGGCTCTGCCGAGGACGAGAGCCATGAGATGTTCCTCCTCTCAGCAAGCCCGGGTCCCAGATCCTGTTGTACCTGTGAATAGGCTTCAGGGGGACGGTGAAGACCAGCAACAGCTTTCAGGGCTGCCACCTTCTGTGTGGGACAAGGAGCCGGACGTGTGCCTTTTCAGAATCAGGCTCTGCCGAGGACGAGAGCCATGAGATGTTCCTTCTCTGGGCATGCCCGGGTCCTGAATCCTGTTGTGCCTCTGAATAGGCTTCAGGGGGACGGTAAAGACCAGCAACAGCTTTCAGGGCTGCCACCTTCCGTGTGGGACAAGGAGCCGGACGTGTGCCTTTTCGGAATCAGGCTCTGCCGAGGACGAGAGCCATGAGATGTTCCTCCTCTGGGCATGCCCGGGTCCCAGATCATGTTGTGCCTGTGAATAGGCTGCAGGGGGACGGTGAAGACCAGCAACAGCTTTCAGGGCTGCCACCTTCCGTGTGGGACAAGGAGCCGGACATGTGCCTTTTCGGAATCAGGCTCTGCCGAGGACGAGAGCCATGAGATGTTCCTCCTCTGGGCAAGCCCGGGTCCTGAATCCTGTTGTGCCTCTGAATAGGCTGCAGGGGGATGGTGAAGACCAGCAACAACTTTCAGGGCTGCCACCTTCCGTGTGGGACAAGGAGCCGGACGTGTGCCTTTTCGGAATCAGGCTCTGCCGAGGACGAGAGCCATGAGATGTTCCTCCTCTGGGCAAGCCCGGGTCCCAGATTCTGTTGTACCTAGGAATAGGCTGCAGGGGGACGGTGAAGACCAGCAACAGCTTTCAGGGCTGCCACCTTCCGTGTGGGACAAGGAGCCGGACGTGTGCCTTTTCGGAATCAGGCTCTGCCGAGGACGAGAGCCATGAGATGTTCCTCCTCTTGGCACGCCCGGGTCCCAGATCCTGTTGTGCCTCTGAATAGGCTGCAGGGGGACGGTGAAGACCAGCAACAGCTTTCAGGGCTGCCACCTTCCGTGTGGGACAAGGAGCCGGACGTGTGCCTTTTCGGAATCAGGCTCTGCCGAGGACGAGAGCCATGAGATGTTCCTCCTCTCAGCAAGCCCAGGTCCCAGATCCTGTTGTACCTGTGAATAGGCTGCAGGGGGACGGTGAAGACCAGCAACAGCTTTCAGGGCTGCCACCTTCCGTGTGGGACAAGGAGCCGGACGTGTGCCTTTTCGGAATCAGGCTCTGCCGAGGATGAGAGCCATGAGATGTTCCTCCTCTTGGCACGCCCGGGTCCCAGATCCTGTTGTACCTGTGAATAGGCTGCAGGGGGATGGTGAAGACCAGCAATAGCTTTCAGAGCTGCCACCTTCCGTGTGGGACAAGGAGCCGGACGTGTGCCTTTTCGGAATCAGGCTCTGCCGAGGACGAGAGCCATGATATGTTCCTCCTCTGGGCAAGCCCAGGTCCCAGATCCTGTTGTGCCTGTGAATAGGCTGCAGGGGGACGGTGAAGACCAGCAACAGCTTTCAGGGCTGCCACCTTCCGTGTGGGACAAGGAGCCGGACGTGTGCCTTTACGGAATCAGGCTCTGTCGAGGACGAGAGCCATGAGATGTTCCTCCTCTGGGCACGCCCGGGTCCCAGATCCTGTTGTACCTGTGAATAGGCTGCAGGGGGACGGTGAAAAACAGCAACAACTTTCAGGGCTGCCACCTTCCGTGTGGGACAAGGAGCCGGACGTGTGCCTTTTCGGAATCAGGCTCTGCCGAGGACGAGAGCCATGAGATGTTCCGCTTCTGGGCATGCCCGGGTCCTGAATACTGTTGTGCCTCTGAATAGGCTGCAGGGGGACGGTGAAGACCAGCAACAGCTTTCAGGGCTGCCACCTTCCGTGTGGGACAAGGAGCCGGACGTGTGCCTTTTCGGAATCAGGCTCTGCCGAGGACGAGATCCATGAGATGTTCCTCCTCTGGGCATGCCCGGGTCCCAGATCCTGTTGTGCTTGTGAATAGGCTGCAGGGGGACGGTGAAGACCAGCAACAGCTTTCAGGGCTGCCACCTTCTGTGTGGGACAAGGAGGCGGACGTGTTCCTTTTCGGAATCAGGCTCTGCCGAGGACGAGAGCCATGAGATGTTCCTCCTCTGGGCAAGCCCAGGTCCCAGATCCTGTTGTGCCTGTGAATAGGCTGCAGGGGGACGGTGAAGACCAGCAACATCTTTCAGGGCTGCCACCTTCCGTGTGGGACAAGGAGCCGGACGTGTGCCTTTTCGGAATCAGGCTCTGCCGAGGACGAGAGCCATGAGATGTTCCTCCTCTCAGCAAGCCCGGGTCCCAGATCCTGTTGTACCTGTGAATAGGCTTCAGGGGGACGGTGAAGACCAGCAACAGCTTTCAGGGCTGCCACCTTCCGTGTGGGACAAGGAGCCGGACGTGTGCCTTTTCAGAATCAGGCTCTGCCGAGGACGAGAGCCATGAGATGTTCCTTCTCTGGGCATGCCCGGGTCCTGAATCCTGTTGTGCCTCTGAATAGGCTTCAGGGGGACGGTAAAGACCAGCAACAGCTTTCAGGGCTGCCACCTTCCGTGTGGGACAAGGAGCCGGACGTGTGCCTTTTCGGAATCAGGCTCTGCCGAGGACGAGATCCATGAGATGTTCCTCCTCTGGGCATGCCCGGGTCCCAGATCCTGTTGTGCCTGTGAATAGGCTGCAGGGGGACGGTGAAGACCAGCACAGCTTTCAGGGCTGCCACCTTCCGTGTGGGACAAGGAGCCGGACATGTGCCTTTTCGGAATCAGGCTCTGCCGAGGACGAGAGCCATGAGATGTTCCTCCTCTGGGCAAGCCCGGGTCCTGAATCCTGTTGTGCCTCTGAATAGGCTGCAGGGGGACGGTGAAGACCAGCAACAACTTTCAGGGCTGCCACGTTCCGTGTGGGACAAGGAGACGGACGTGTGCCTTTTCGGAATCAGGCTCTGCCGAGGACGAGATCCATGAGATGTTCCTCCTCTGGGCAAGCCCGGGTCCCAGATTCTGTTGTACCTATGAATAGGCTGCAGGGGGACGGTGAAGACCAGCAACAGCTTTCAGGGCTGCCACCTTCCGTGTGGGACAAGGAGCCGGACGTGTGCCTTTTCGGAATCAGGCTCTGCCGAGGACGAGAGCCATGAGATGTTCCTCCTCTTGGCACGCCCGGGTCCCAGATCCTGTTGTGCCTGTGAATAGGCTGCAGGGGGACGGTGAAGACCAGCAACAGCTTTCAGGGCTGCCACCTTCCGTGTGGGACAAGGAGTCGTACGTGTGCCTTTTCGGAATCAGGCTCTGCCGAGGACGAGAGCCATGAGATGTTCCTCCTCTGGGCAAGCCCGGGTCCCAGATCCTGTTGTACCTGTGAATAGGTTTCAGGGGGACGGTGAAGACCAGCAACAGCTTTCAGGGCTGCCACCTTCCCTGTGGGACAAGGAGCCGGACGTGTGCCTTTTCGGAATCAGGCTCTGCCGAGGACGAGAGCCATGAGATGTTCCTCCTCTGGGCAAGCCCGGGTCCCAGATCCTGTTGTACCTGTGAATAGGCTGCAGGGGGACGGTGAAGACCAGCAACAGCTTTCAGGGCTGCCACCTTCTGTGTGGGACAAGGAGCCGGACGTGTACCTTTTCGGAATCAGGCTCTGCCGAGGACGAGAGCCATGAGATGTTCCTCCTCTGGGGAAGCCCGGGTCCCAGATCCTGTTGTGCCTGTGAATAGGCTGCAGGGGGACGGTGAAGACCAGCAACAGCTTTCAGGGCTGCCACCTTCCGTGTGGGACAAGGAGCCGGACGTGTGCCTTTTCGGAATCAGGCTCTGCCGAGGACGAGAGCCATGAGATGTTCCTCCTCTCAGCAAGCCCGGGTCCCAGATCCTGTTGTACCTGTGAATAGGCTGCAGGGGGACGGTAAAAACCAGCAACAGCTTTCAGGGCTGCCACCTCCGTGTGGGACAAGGAGCCGGACGTGTGCCTTTTCGGAATCAGGCTCTGCCGAGGACGAGAGCCATGAGATGTTCCTCCTCTTGGCACGCCCGGGTCCCAGATCCTGTTGTACCTGTGAATAGGCTGCAGGGGGACGGTGAAGACCAGCAATAGCTTTCAGAGCTGCCACCTTCCGTGTGGGACAAGGAGCCGGACGTGTGCCTTTTCGGAATCAGGCTCTGCCGAGGACGAGAGCCATGAGATGTTCCTCCTCTGGGCAAGCCCAGGTCCCAGATCCTGTTGTGCCTGTGAATAGGCTGCAGGGGGACGGTGAAGACCAGCAACAGCTTTCAGGGCTGCCACCTTCCGTGTGGGACAAGGAGCCGGACGTGTGCCTTTACGGAATCAGGCTCTGTCGAGGACGAGAGCCATGAGATGTTCCTCCTCTGGGCACGCCCGGGTCCCAGATCCTGTTGTACCTGTGAATAGGCTGCAGGGGGACGGTGAAGACCAGCAACAGCTTTCAGGGCTGCCACCTTCTGTGTGGGACAAGGAGGCGGACGTGTTCCTTTTCGGAATCAGGCTCTGCCGAGGACGAGAGCCATGAGATGTTCCTCCTCTGGGCAAGCCCGGGTCCCAGATCCTGTTGTACCTGTGAATAGGCTTCAGGGGGACGGTGAAGACCAGCAACAGCTTTCAGGGCTGCCACCTTCCGTGTGGGACAAGGAGCCGGACGTGTGCCTTTTCGGAATCAGGCTCTGCCGAGGACGAGAGCCATGAGATGTTCCTCCTCTGGGCAAGCCCGGGTCCCAGATCCTGTTGTACCTGTGAATAGGCTGCAGGGGGACGGTGAAAAACAGCAACAGCTTTCAGGGCTGCCACGTTCCGTGTGGGACAAGGAGACGGACGTGTGCCTTTTCGGAATCAGGCTCTGCCGAGGACGAGAGCCATGAGATGTTCCTCCTCTGGGCAAGCCCAGGTCCCAGATCCTGTTGTGCCTGTGAATAGGCTGCAGGGGGACGGTGAAGACCAGCAACATCTTTCAGGGCTGCCACCTTCCGTGTGGGACAAGGAGCCGGACCTGTGCCTTTTCGGAATCAGGCTCTGCCGAGGACGAGAGCCATGAGATGTTCCTCCTTTCAGCAAGCCCGGGTCCCAGATCCTGTTGTACCTGTGAATAGGCTTCAGGGGGACGGTGAAGACCAGCAACAGCTTTCAGGGCTGCCACCTTCTGTGTGGGACAAGGAGCCGGACGTGTGCCTTTTCAGAATCAGGCTCTGCCGAGGACGAGAGCCATGAGATGTTCCTTCTCTGGGCATGCCCGGGTCCTGAATCCTGTTGTGCCTGTGAATAGGCTGCAGGGGGACGGTGAAGACCAGCAACAGCTTTCAGGGCTGCCACCTTCCGTGTGGGACAAGGAGCCGGACGTGTGCCTTTTCGGAATCAGGCTCTTCCGAGGACGAGATCCATGAGATGTTCCTCCTCTGGGCATGCCCGGGTCCCAGATCCTGTTGTGCCTGTGAATAGGCTGTAGGGGGACGGTGAAGACCAGCAACAGCTTTCAGGGCTGCCACCTTCCGTGTGGGACAAGGAGCCGGACATGTGCCTTTTCGGAATCAGGCTCTGCCGAGGACGAGAGCCATGAGATGTTCCTCCTCTGGGCAAGCCCGGGTCCTGAATCCTGTTGTGCCTCTGAATAGGCTGCAGGGGGACGGTGAAGACCAGCAATAACTTTCAGGGCTGCCACGTTCCGTGTGGGACAAGGAGACGGACGTGTGCCTTTTCGGAATCAGGCTCTGCCGAGGACGAGAGCCATGAGATGTTCCTCCTCTGGGCAAGCCCGGGTCCCAGATTCTGTTGTACCTATGAATAGGCTGCAGGGGGACGGTGAAGACCAGCAACAGCTTTCAGGGCTGCCACCTTCCCTGTGGGACAAGGAGCCGGACGTGTGCCTTTTCGGAATCAGGCTCTGCCGAGGACGAGATCCATGAGATGTTCCTCCTCTCAGCAAGCCCGGGTCCCAGATCCTGTTGTACCTGTGAATAGGCTGCAGGGGGACGGTGAAGACCAGCAACAGCTTTCAGGGCTGCCACCTTCTGTGTGGGACAAGGAGCCGGACGTGTACCTTTTCGGAATCAGGCTCTGCCGAGGACGAGAGCCATGAGATGTTCCTCCTCTGGGGAAGCCCGGGTCCCAGATCCTGTTGTGCCTGTGAATAGGCTGCAGGGGGACGGTGAAGACCAGCAACAGCTTTCAGGGCTGCCACCTTCCGTGTGGGACAAGGAGCCGGACGTGTGCCTTTTCGGAATCAGGCTCTGCCGAGGACGAGAGCCATGAGATGTTCCTCCTCTCAGCAAGCCCGGGTCCCAGATCCTGTTGTACCTGTGAATAGGCTGCAGGGGGACGGTAAAAACCAGCAACAGCTTTCAGGGCTGCCACCTTCCGTGTGGGACAAGGAGCCGGACGTGTGCCTTTACGGAATCAGGCTCTGCCGAGGACGAGAGCCATGAGATGTTCCTCCTCTGGGCACGCCCGGGTCCCAGATCCTGTTGTACCTGTGAATAGGCTGCAGGGGGACGGTGAAGACCAGCAACAGCTTTCAGGGCTGCCACCTTCCGTGTGGGACAAGGAGCCGGACGTGTGCCTTTTCGGAATCAGGCTCTGCCGAGGACGAGAGCCATGAGATGTTCCTCTTCTGGGCATGCCCGGGTCCTGAATACTGTTGTGCCTGTGAATAGGCTGCAGGGGGACGGTGAAGACCAGCAACAGCTTTCAGGGCTGCCACCTTCCGTGTGGGACAAGGAGCCGGACGTGTGCCTTTTCGGAATCAGGCTCTGCCGAGGACGAGATCCATGAGATGTTCCTCCTCTGGGCATGCCCGGGTCCCAGATCCTGTTGTGCTTGTGAATAGGCTGCAGGGGGACGGTGAAGACCAGCAACAGCTTTCAGGGCTGCCACCTTCTGTGTGGGACAAGGAGGCGGACGTGTTCCTTTTCGGAATCAGGCTCTGCCGAGGACGAGAGCCATGAGATGTTCCTCCTCTGGGCAAGCCCAGGTCCCAGATCCTGTTGTGCCTGTGAATAGGCTGCAGGGGGACGGTGAAGACCAGCAACAGCTTTCAGGGCTGCCACCTTCCGTGTGGGACAAGGAGCCGGACGTGTGCCTTTTCGGAATCAGGCTCTGCCGAGGACGAGAGCCATGAGATGTTCCTCCTCTCAGCAAGCCCGGGTCCCAGATCCTGTTGTACCTGTGAATAGGCTTCAGGGGGACGGTGAAGACCAGCAACAGCTTTCAGGGCTGCCACCTTCTGTGTGGGACAAGGAGCCGGACGTGTGCCTTTTCAGAATCAGGCTCTGCCGAGGACGAGAGCCATGAGATGTTCCTTCTCTGGGCATGCCCGGGTCCTGAATCCTGTTGTGCCTGTGAATAGGCTGCAGGGGGACGGTGAAGACCAGCAACAGCTTTCAGGGCTGCCACCTTCCGTGTGGGACAAGGAGCCGGACGTGTGCCTTTTCGGAATCAGGCTCTGCCGAGGACGAGATCCATGAGATGTTCCTCCTCTGGGCATGCCCGGGTCCCAGATCCTGTTGTGCCTGTGAATAGGCTGCAGGGGGACGGTGAAGACCAGCAACAGCTTTCAGGGCTGCCACCTTCCGTGTGGGACAAGGAGCCGGACATGTGCCTTTTCGGAATCAGGCTCTGCCGAGGACGAGAGCCATGAGATGTTCCTCCTCTGGGCAAGCCCGGGTCCTGAATCCTGTTGTGCCTCTGAATAGGCTGCAGGGGGACGGTGAAGACCAGCAACAACTTTCAGGGCTGCCACGTTCCGTGTGGGACAAGGAGACGGACGTGTGCCTTTTCGGAATCAGGCTCTGCCGAGGACGAGAGCCATGAGATGTTCCTCCTCTGGGCAAGCCCGGGTCCCAGATTCTGTTGTACCTAGGAATAGGCTGCAGGGGGACGGTGAAGACCAGCAACAGCTTTCAGGGCTGCCACCTTCCGTGTGGGACAAGGAGCCGGACGTGTGCCTTTTCGGAATCAGGCTCTGCCGAGGACGAGAGCCATGAGATGTTCCTCCTCTTGGCACGCCCGGGTCCCAGATCCTGTTGTGCCTGTGAATAGGCTGCAGGGGGACGGTGAAGACCAGCAACAGCTTTCAGGGCTGCCACCTTCCGTGTGGGACAAGGAGCCGGACGTGTGCCTTTTCGGAATCAGGCTCTGCCGAGGACGAGAGCCATGAGATGTTCCTCCTCTCAGCAAGCCCAGGTCCCAGATCCTGTTGTACCTGTGAATAGGCTGCAGGGGGACGGTAAAAACCAGCAACAGCTTTCAGGGCTGCCACCTTCCGTGTGGGACAAGGAGCCGGACGTGTGCCTTTTCGGAATCAGGCTCTGCCGAGGATGAGAGCCATGAGATGTTCCTCCTCTTGGCACGCCCGGGTCCCAGATCCTGTTGTACCTGTGAATAGGCTGCAGGGGGATGGTGAAGACCAGCAATAGCTTTCAGAGCTGCCACCTTCCGTGTGGGACAAGGAGCCGGACGTGTGCCTTTTCGGAATCAGGCTCTGCCGAGGACGAGAGCCATGAGATGTTCCTCCTCTGGGCAAGCCCAGTTCCCAGATCCTGTTGTGCCTGTGAATAGGCTGCAGGGGGACGGTGAAGACCAGCAACAGCTTTCAGGGCTGCCACCTTCCATGTGGGACAAGGAGCCGGACGTGTGCCTTTACGGAATCAGGCTCTGTCGAGGACGAGAGCCATGAGATGTTCCTCCTCTGGGCACGCCCGGGTCCCAGATCCTGTTGTACCTGTGAATAGGCTGCAGGGGGACGGTGAAAAACAGCAACAGCTTTCAGGGCTGCCACCTTCCGTGTGGGACAAGGAGCCGGACGTGTGCCTTTTCGGAATCAGGCTCTGCCGAGGACGAGAGCCATGAGATGTTCCGCTTCTGGGCATGCCCGGGTCCTGAATACTGTTGTGCCTGTGAATAGGCTGCAGGGGGACGGTGAAGACCAGCAACAGCTTTCAGGGCTGCCACCTTCCGTGTGGGACAAGGAGCCGGACGTGTGCCTTTTCGGAATCAGGCTCTGCCGAGGACGAGATCCATGAGATGTTCCTCCTCTGGGCATGCCCGGGTCCCAGATCCTGTTGTGCTTGTGAATAGGCTGCAGGGGGACGGTGAAGACCAGCAACAGCTTTCAGGGCTGCCACCTTCTGTGTGGGACAAGGAGGCGGACGTGTTCCTTTTCGGAATCAGGCTCTGCCGAGGACGAGAGCCATGAGATGTTCCTCCTCTGGGCAAGCCCAGGTCCCAGATCCTGTTGTGCCTGTGAATAGGCTGCAGGGGGACGGTGAAGACCAGCAACATCTTTCAGGGCTGCCACCTTCCGTGTGGGACAAGGAGCCGGACGTGTGCCTTTTCGGAATCAGGCTCTGCCGAGGACGAGAGCCATGAGATGTTCCTCCTCTCAGCAAGCCCGGGTCCCAGATCCTGTTGTACCTGTGAATAGGCTTCAGGGGGACGGTGAAGACCAGCAACAGCTTTCAGGGCTGCCACCTTCTGTGTGGGACAAGGAGCCGGACGTGTGCCTTTTCAGAATCAGGCTCTGCCGAGGACGAGAGCCATGAGATGTTCCTTCTCTGGGCATGCCCGGGTCCTGAATCCTGTTGTGCCTCTGAATAGGCTTCAGGGGGACGGTAAAGACCAGCAACAGCTTTCAGGGCTGCCACCTTCCGTGTGGGACAAGGAGCCGGACGTGTGCCTTTTCGGAATCAGGCTCTGCCGAGGACGAGATCCATGAGATGTTCCTCCTCTGGGCATGCCCGGGTCCCAGATCCTGTTGTGCCTGTGAATAGGCTGCAGGGGGACGGTGAAGACCAGCAACATCTTTCAGGGCTGCCACCTTCCGTGTGGGACAAGGAGCCGGACATGTGCCTTTTCGGAATCAGGCTCTGCCGAGGACGAGAGCCATGAGATGTTCCTCCTCTGGGCAAGCCCGGGTCCTGAATCCTGTTGTGCCTCTGAATAGGCTGCAGGGGGACGGTGAAGACCAGCAACAACTTTCAGGGCTGCCACGTTCCGTGTGGGACAAGGAGACGGACGTGTGCCTTTTCGGAATCAGGCTCTGCCGAGGACGAGAGCCATGAGATGTTCCTCCTCTGGGCAAGCCCGTGTCCCAGATTCTGTTGTACCTATGAATAGGCTGCAGGGGGACGGTGAAGACCAGCAACAGCTTTCAGGGCTGCCACCTTCCGTGTGGGACAAGGAGCCGGACGTGTGCCTTTTCGGAATCAGGCTCTGCCGAGGACGAGAGCCATGAGATGTTCCTCCTCTTGGCACGCCCGGGTCCCAGATCCGGTTGTGCCTGTGAATAGGCTGCAGGGGGACGGTGAAGACCAGCAACAGCTTTCAGGGCTGCCACCTTCCGTGTGGGACAAGGAGTCGTACGTGTGCCTTTTCGGAATCAGGCTCTGCCGAGGACGAGAGCCATGAGATGTTCCTCCTCTGGGCAAGCCCGGGTCCCAGATCCTGTTGTACCTGTGAATAGGTTTCAGGGGGACGGTGAAGACCAGCAACAGCTTTCAGGGCTGCCACCTTCCCTGTGGGACAAGGAGCCGGACGTGTGCCTTTTCGGAATCAGGCTCTGCCGAGGACGAGAGCCATGAGATGTTCCTCCTCTGGGCAAGCCCGGGTCCCAGATCCTGTTGTACCTGTGAATAGGCTGCAGGGGGACGGTGAAGACCAGCAACAGCTTTCAGGGCTGCCACCTTCTGTGTGGGAAAAGGAGCCGGACGTGTACCTTTTCGGAATCAGGCTCTGCCGAGGACGAGAGCCATGAGATGTTCCTCCTCTGGGGAAGCCCGGGTCCCAGATCCTGTTGTGCCTGTGAATAGGCTGCAGGGGGACGGTGAAGACCAGCAACAGCTTTCAGGGCTGCCACCTTCCGTGTGGGACAAGGAGCCGGACGTGTGCCTTTTCGGAATCAGGCTCTGCCGAGGACGAGAGCCATGAGATGTTCCTCCTCTCAGCAAGCCCGGGTCCCAGATCCTGTTGTACCTGTGAATAGGCTGCAGGGGGACGGTAAAAACCAGCAACAGCTTTCAGGGCTGCCACCTTCCGTGTGGGACAAGGAGCCGGACGTGTGCCTTTTCGGAATCAGGCTCTGCCGAGGACGAGAGCCATGAGATGTTCCTCCTCTTGGCACGCCCGGGTCCCAGATCCTGTTGTACCTGTGAATAGGCTGCAGGGGGATGGTGAAGACCAGCAATAGCTTTCAGAGCTGCCACCTTCCGTGTGGGACAAGGAGCCGGACGTGTGCCTTTACGGAATCAGGCTCTGCCGAGGACGAGAGCCATGAGATGTTCCTCCTCTGGGCAAGCCCAGGTCCCAGATCCTGTTGTGCCTGTGAATAGGCTGCAGGGGGACGGTGAAGACCAGCAACAGCTTTCAGGGCTGCCACCTTCCGTGTGGGACAAGGAGCCGGACGTGTGCCTTTACGGAATCAGGCTCTGTCGAGGACGAGAGCCATGAGATGTTCCTCCTCTGGGCACGCCCGGGTCCCAGATCCTGTTGTACCTGTGAATAGGCTGCAGGGGGACGGTGAAGACCAGCAACAGCTTTCAGGGCTGCCACCTTCCGTGTGGGACAAGGAGCCGGACGTGTGCCTTTTCGGAATCAGGCTCTGCCGAGGACGAGAGCCATGAGATGTTCCTCTTCTGGGCATGCCCGGGTCCTGAATACTGTTGTGCCTCTGAATAGGCTGCAGGGGGACGGTGAAGACCAGCAACAGCTTTCAGGGCTGCCACCTTCCGTGTGGGACAAGGAGCCGGACGTGTGCCTTTTCGGAATCAGGCTCTGCCGAGGACGAGATCCATGAGATGTTCCTCCTCTGGGCATGCCCGGGTCCCAGATCCTGTTGTGCTTGTGAATAGGCTGCAGGGGGACGGTGAAGACCAGCAACAGCTTTCAGGGCTGCCACCTTCTGTGTGGGACAAGGAGGCGGACGTGTTCCTTTTCGGAATCAGGCTCTGCCGAGGACGAGAGCCATGAGATGTTCCTCCTCTGGGCAAGCCCAGGTCCCAGATCCTGTTGTGCCTGTGAATAGGCTGCAGGGGGACGGTGAAGACCAGCAACATCTTTCAGGGCTGCCACCTTCCGTGTGGGACAAGGAGCCGGACGTGTGCCTTTTCGGAATCAGGCTCTGCCGAGGACGAGAGCCATGAGATGTTCCTCCTCTCAGCAAGCCCGGGTCCCAGATCCTGTTGTACCTGTGAATAGGCTTCAGGGGGACGGTGAAGACCAGCAACAGCTTTCAGGGCTGCCACCTTCTGTGTGGGACAAGGAGCCGGACGTGTGCCTTTTCAGAATCAGGCTCTGCCGAGGACGAGAGCCATGAGATGTTCCTCCTCTGGGCAAGCCCGGTTCCTGAATCCTGTTGTGCCTCTGAATAGGCTGCAAGGGGACGGTGAAGACCAGCAACAACTTTCAGGGCTGCCACGTTCCGTGTGGGACAAGGAGACGGACGTGTGCCTTTTCGGAATCAGGCTCTGCCGAGGACGAGAGCCATGAGATGTTCCTCCTCTGGGCAAGCCCGGGTCCCAGATTCTGTTGTACCTATGAATAGGCTGCAGGGGGACGGTGAAGACCAGCAACAGCTTTCAGGGCTGCCACCTTCCGTGTGGGACAAGGAGCCGGACGTGTGCCTTTTCGGAATCAGGCTCTGCCGAGGACGAGAGCCATGAGATGTTCCTCCTCTGGGCATGCCCGGGTCCTGAATCCTGTTGTGCCTGTGAATAGGCTGCAGGGGGACGGTGAAGACCAGCAACAGCTTTCAGGGCTGCCACCTTCCGTGTGGGACAAGGAGCCGGACGTGTACCTTTTCAGAATCAGGCTCTGCCGAGGACGAGAGCCATGAGATGTTCCTCCTCTGGGGAAGCCCGGGTCCCAGATCCTGTTGTGCCTGTGAATAGGCTGCAGGGGGACGGTGAAGACCAGCAACAGCTTTCAGGGCTGCCACCTTCCGTGTGGGACAAGGAGCCGGACGTGTGCCTTTACGGAATCAGGCTCTGCCGAGGACGAGAGCCATGAGATGTTCCTCCTCTCAGCAAGCCCGGGTCCCAGATCCTGTTGTACCTGTGAATAGGCTGCAGGGGGACGGTAAAAACCAGCAACAGCTTTCAGGGCTGCCACCTTCCGTGTGGGACAAGGAGCCGGACGTGTGCCTTTTCGGAATCAGGCTCTGCCGAGGACGAGAGCCATGAGATGTTCCTCCTCTTGGCACGCCCGGGTCCCAGATCCTGTTGTACCTGTGAATAGGCTGCAGGGGGATGGTGAAGACCAGCAATAGCTTTCAGAGCTGCCACCTTCCGTGTGGGACAAGGAGCCGGACGTGTGCCTTTTCGGAATCAGGCTCTGCCGAGGACGAGAGCCATGAGATGTTCCTCCTCTGGGCAAGCCCAGGTCCCAGATCCTGTTGTGCCTGTGAATAGGCTGCAGGGGGACGGTGAAGACCAGCAACAGCTTTCAGGGCTGCCACCTTCCGTGTGGGACAAGGAGCCGGACGTGTGCCTTTACGGAATCAGGCTCTGTCGAGGACGAGAGCCATGAGATGTTCCTCCTCTGGGCACGCCCGGGTCCCAGATCCTGTTGTACCTGTGAATAGGCTGCAGGGGGACGGTAAAGACCAGCAACAGCTTTCAGGGCTGCCACCTTCCGTGTGGGACAAGGAGCCGGACGTGTGCCTTTTCGGAATCAGGCTCTGCCGAGGACGAGAGCCATGAGATGTTCCTCTTCTGGGCATGCCCGGGTCCTGAATACTGTTGTGCCTCTGAATAGGCTGCAGGGGGACGGTGAAGACCAGCAACAGCTTTCAGGGCTGCCACCTTCCGTGTGGGACAAGGAGCCGGACGTGTGCCTTTTCGGAATCAGGCTCTGCCGAGGACGAGATCCATGAGATGTTCCTCCTCTGGGCATGCCCGGGTCCCAGATCCTGTTGTGCTTGTGAATAGGCTGCAGGGGGACGGTGAAGACCAGCAACAGCTTTCAGGGCTGCCACCTTCTGTGTGGGACAAGGAGGCGGACGTGTTCCTTTTCGGAATCAGGCTCTGCCGAGGACGAGAGCCATGAGATGTTCCTCCTCTGGGCAAGCCCAGGTCCCAGATCCTGTTGTGCCTGTGAATAGGCTGCAGGGGGACGGTGAAGACCAGCAACAGCTTTCAGGGCTGCCACCTTCCGTGTGGGACAAGGAGCCGGACGTGTGCCTTTTCGGAATCAGGCTCTGCCGAGGACGAGAGCCATGAGATGTTCCTCCTCTCAGCAAGCCCGGGTCCCAGATCCTGTTGTACCTGTGAATAGGCTTCAGGGGGACGGTGAAGACCAGCAACAGCTTTCAGGGCTGCCACCTTCTGTGTGGGACAAGGAGCCGGACGTGTGCCTTTTCAGAATCAGGCTCTGCCGAGGACGAGAGCCATGAGATGTTCCTCCTCTGGGCAAGCCCGGGTCCTGAATCCTGTTGTGCCTCTGAATAGGCTGCAGGGGGACGGTGAAGACCAGCAACAACTTTCAGGGCTGCCACGTTCCGTGTGGGACAAGGAGACGGACGTGTGCCTTTTCGGAATCAGGCTCTGCCGAGGACGAGAGCCATGAGATGTTCCTCCTCTGGGCAAGCCCGGGTCCCAGATTCTGTTGTACCTATGAATAGGCTGCAGGGGGACGGTGAAGACCAGCAACAGCTTTCAGGGCTGCCACCTTCCGTGTGGGACAAGGAGCCGGACGTGTGCCTTTTCGGAATCAGGCTCTGCCGAGGACGAGAGCCATGAGATGTTCCTCCTCTTGGCACGCCCGGGTCCCAGATCCTGTTGTACCTGTGAATAGGCTGCAGGGGGACGGTGAAGACCAGCAACAGCTTTCAGGGCTGCCACCTTCTGTGTGGGACAAGGAGCCGGACGTGTACCTTTTCGGAATCAGGCTCTGCCGAGGACGAGAGCCATGAGATGTTCCTCCTCTCAGCAAGCCCGGGTCCCAGATCCTGTTGTACCTGTGAATAGGCTGCAGGGGGACGGTAAAAACCAGCAACAGCTTTCAGGGCTGCCACCTTCCGTGTGGGACAAGGAGCCGGACGTGTGCCTTTTCGGAATCAGGCTCTGCCGAGGACGAGAGCCATGAGATGTTCCTCCTCTTGGCACGCCCGGGTCCCAGATCCTGTTGTACCTGTGAATAGGCTGCAGGGGGATGGTGAAGACCAGCAATAGCTTTCAGAGCTGCCACCTTCCGTGTGGGACAAGGAGCCGGACGTGTGCCTTTTCGGAATCAGGCTCTGCCGAGGACGAGAGCCATGAGATGTTCCTCCTCTGGGCACGCCCAGGTCCCAGATCCTGTTGTGCCTGTGAATAGGCTGCAGGGGGACGGTGAAGACCAGCAACAGCTTTCAGGGCTGCCACCTTCCGTGTGGGACAAGGAGCCGGACGTGTGCCTTTACGGAATCAGGCTCTGCCGAGGACGAGAGCCATGAGATGTTCCTCCTCTGGGCACGCCCGGGTCCCAGATCCTGTTGTACCTGTGAATAGGCTGCAGGGGGACGGTGAAGACCAGCAACAGCTTTCAGGGCTGCCACCTTCCGTGTGGGACAAGGAGCCGGACGTGTGCCTTTTCGGAATCAGGCTCTGCCGAGGACGAGAGCCATGAGATGTTCCTCTTCTGGGCATGCCCGGGTCCTGAATACTGTTGTGCCTCTGAATAGGCTGCAGGGGGACGGTGAAGACCAGCAACAGCTTTCAGGGCTGCCACCTTCCGTGTGGGACAAGGAGCCCGACGTGTGCCTTTTCGGAATCAGGCTCTGCCGAGGACGAGATCCATGAGATGTTCCTCCTCTGGGCATGCCCGGGTCCCAGATCCTGTTGTGCTTGTGAATAGGCTGCAGGGGGACGGTGAAGACCAGCAACATCTTTCAGGGCTGCCACCTTCCGTGTGGGACAAGGAGCCGGACGTGTGCCTTTTCGGAATCAGGCTCTGCCGAGGACGAGAGCCATGAGATGTTCCTCCTCTCAGCAAGCCCGGGTCCCAGATCCTGTTGTACCTGTGAATAGGCTTCAGGGGGACGGTGAAGACCAGCAACAGCTTTCAGGGCTGCCACCTTCTGTGTGGGACAAGGAGCCGGACGTGTGCCTTTTCGGAATCAGGCTCTGCCGAGGACGAGAGCCATGAGATGTTCCTCCTCTGGGCAAGCCCGGGTCCTGAATCCTGTTGTGCCTCTGAATAGGCTGCAGGGGGACGGTGAAGACCAGCAACAACTTTCAGGGCTGCCACGTTCCGTGTGGGACAAGGAGACGGACGTGTGCCTTTTCGGAATCAGGCTCTGCCGAGGACGAGAGCCATGAGATGTTCCTCCTCTGGGCAAGCCCGGGTCCCAGATTCTGTTGTACCTATGAATAGGCTGCAGGGGGACGGTGAAGACCAGCAACAGCTTTCAGGGCTGCCACCTTCCGTGTGGGACAAGGAGCCGGACGTGTGCCTTTTCGGAATCAGGCTCTGCCGAGGACGAGAGCCATGAGATGTTCCTCCTCTTGGCACGCCCGGGTCCCAGATCCTGTTGTACCTGTGAATAGGCTGCAGGGGGACGGTGAAGACCAGCAACAGCTTTCAGGGCTGCCACCTTCTGTGTGGGACAAGGAGCCGGACGTGTACCTTTTCGGAATCAGGCTCTGCCGAGGACGAGAGCCATGAGATGTTCCTCCTCTGGGGAAGCCCGGGTCCCAGATCCTGTTGTGCCTGTGAATAGGCTGCAGGGGGACGGTGAAGACCAGCAACAGCTTTCAGGGCTGCCACCTTCCGTGTGGGACAAGGAGCCGGACGTGTGCCTTTTCGGAATCAGGCTCTGCCGAGGACGAGAGCCATGAGATGTTCCTCCTCTCAGCAAGCCCGGGTCCCAGATCCTGTTGTACCTGTGAATAGGCTGCAGGGGGACGGTAAAAACCAGCAACAGCTTTCAGGGCTGCCACCTTCCGTGTGGGACAAGGAGCCGGACGTGTGCCTTTTCGGAATCAGGCTCTGCCGAGGACGAGAGCCATGAGATGTTCCTCCTCTTGGCACGCCCGGGTCCCAGATCCTGTTGTACCTGTGAATAGGCTGCAGGGGGATGGTGAAGACCAGCAATAGCTTTCAGAGCTGCCACCTTCCGTGTGGGACAAGGAGCCGGACGTGTGCCTTTTCGGAATCAGGCTCTGCCGAGGACGAGAGCCATGAGATGTTCCTCCTCTGGGCAAGCCCAGGTCCCAGATCCTGTTGTGCCTGTGAATAGGCTGCAGGGGGACGGTGAAGACCAGCAACAGCTTTCAGGGCTGCCACCTTCCGTGTGGGACAAGGAGCCGGACGTGTGCCTTTACGGAATCAGGCTCTGCCGAGGACGAGAGCCATGAGATGTTCCTCCTCTGGGCATGCCCGGGTCCCAGATCCTGTTGTACCTGTGAATAGGCTTCAGGGGGACGGTGAAGACCAGCAACAGCTTTCAGGGCTGCCACCTTCCGTGTGGGACAAGGAGCCGGACGTGTGCCTTTTCGGAATCAGGCTCTGCCGAGGACGAGAGCCATGAGATGTTCCTCTTCTGGGCATGCCCGGGTCCTGAATCCTGTTGTGCCTCTGAATAGGCTGCAGGGGGACGGTGAAGACCAGCAACAGCTTTCAGGGCTGCCACCTTCCGTGTGGGACAAGGAGCCCGACGTGTGCCTTTTCGGAATCAGGCTCTGCCGAGGACGAGATCCATGAGATGTTCCTCCTCTGGGCATGCCCGGGACCCAGATCCTGTTGTGCTTGTGAATAGGCTGCAGGGGGACGGTGAAGACCAGCAACAGCTTTCAGGGCTGCCACCTTCTGTGTGGGACAAAGAGGCGGACGTGTTCCTTTTCGGAATCAGGCTCTGCCGAGGACGAGAGCCATGAGATGTTCCTCCTCTGGGCAAGCCCAGGTCCCAGATCCTGTTGTGCCTGTGAATAGGCTGCAGGGGGACGGTGAAGACCAGCAACATCTTTCAGGGCTGCCACCTTCCGTGTGGGACAAGGAGCCGGACGTGTGCCTTTTCGGAATCAGGCTCTGCCGAGGACGAGAGCCATGAGATGTTCCTCCTCTCAGCAAGCCCGGGTCCCAGATCCTGTTGTACCTGTGAATAGGCTTCAGGGGGACGGTGAAGACCAGCAACAGCTTTCAGGGCTGCCACCTTCTGTGTGGGACAAGGAGCCGGACGTGTGCCTTTTCAGAATCAGGCTCTGCCGAGGACGAGAGCCATGAGATGTTCCTCTTCTGGGCATGCCCGGGTCCTGAATCCTGTTGTGCCTCTGAATAGGCTTCAGGGGGACGGTAAAGACCAGCAACAGTTTTCAGGGCTGCCACCTTCCGTGTGGGACAAGGAGCCGGACGTGTGCCTTTTCGGAATCAGGCTCTGCCGAGGACGAGAGCCATGAGATGTTCCTCCTCTGGGCATGCCCGGGTCCCAGATCCTGTTGTGCCTGTGAATAGGCTGCAGGGGGACGGTGAAGACCAGCAACAGCTTTCAGGGCTGCCACCTTCCGTGTGGGACAAGGAGCCGGACGTGTGCCTTTTCGGAATCAGGCTCTGCCGAGGACGAGAGCCATGAGATGTTCCTCCTCTGGGCAAGCCCGGGTCCTGAATCCTGTTGTGCCTCTGAATAGGCTGCAGGGGGACGGTGAAGACCAGCAACAACTTTCAGGGCTGCCACGTTCCGTGTGGGACAAGGAGACGGACGTGTGCCTTTTCGGAATCAGGCTCTGCCGAGGACGAGAGCCATGAGATGTTCCTCCTCTGGGCAAGCCCGGGTCCCAGATTCTGTTGTACCTATGAATAGGCTGCAGGGGGACGGTGAAGACCAGCAACAGCTTTCAGGGCTGCCACCTTCCGTGTGGGACAAGGAGCCGGACGTGTGCCTTTTCGGAATCAGGCTCTGCCGAGGACGAGAGCCATGAGATGTTCCTCCTCTTGGCACGCCCGGGTCCCAGATCCTGTTGTGCCTGTGAATAGGCTGCAGGGGGACGGTGAAGACCAGCAACAGCTTTCAGGGCTGCCACCTTCCGTGTGGGACAAGGAGTCGTACGTGTGCCTTTTCGGAATCAGGCTCTGCCGAGGACGAGAGCCATGAGATGTTCCTCCTCTGGGCAAGCCCGGGTCCCAGATTCTGTTGTACCTATGAATAGGCTGCAGGGGGACGGTGAAGACCAGCAACAGCTTTCAGGGCTGCCACCTTCCGTGTGGGACAAGGAGCCGGACGTGTGCCTTTTCGGAATCAGGCTCTGCCGAGGACGAGAGCCATGAGATGTTCCTCCTCTTGGCACGCCCGGGTCCCAGATCCTGTTGTGCCTGTGAATAGGCTGCAGGGGGACGGTGAAGACCAGCAACAGCTTTCAGGGCTGCCACCTTCCGTGTGGGACAAGGAGTCGTACGTGTGCCTTTTCGGAATCAGGCTCTGCCGAGGACGAGAGCCATGAGATGTTCCTCCTCTGGGCAAGCCCGGGTCCCAGATCCTGTTGTACCTGTGAATAGGTTTCAGGGGGACGGTGAAGACCAGCAACAGCTTTCAGGGCTGCCACCTTCCGTGTGGGACAAGGAGCCGGACGTGTGCCTTTTCGGAATCAGGCTCTGCCGAGGACGAGAGCCATGAGATGTTCCTCCTCTCAGCAAGCCCGGGTCCCAGATCCTGTTGTACCTGTGAATAGGCTGCAGGGGGACGGTGAAGACCAGCAACAGCTTTCAGGGCTGCCACCTTCCGTGTGGGACAAGGAGCCGGACGTGTACCTTTTCGGAATCAGGCTCTGCCGAGGACGAGATCCATGATATGTTCCTTCTCTGGGCATGCCTGGGTCCTGAATCCTATTGTGCCTGTGAATAGGCTGCAGGGGGACGGTGAAGAACAGCAACAGCTTTCAGGGCTGCCACCTTCCGTGTGGGACAAGGAGCCGTACGTGTGCCTTTTCGGAATCAGGCTCTGCCGAGGACGAGAGCCATGAGATGTTCCTCCTCTGGGCAAGCCCGGGACCCAGATCCTGTTGTACCTGTGAATAGGCTTCAGGGGGACGGTGAAGACCAGCAACATCTTTCAGGGCTGCCACCTTCCGTGTGGGACAAGGAGCCGGACGTGTGCCTTTTCGGAATCAGGCTCTGCCGAGGACGAGAGCCATGAGATGTTCCTCCTCTCAGCAAGCCTGGGTCCCAGATCCTGTTGTGCCTGTGAATAGGGTGCAGGGGGACGGTGAAGACCAGCAACAGCTTTCAGGGCTGCCACCTTCCGTGTGGGACAAGGAGCCGGACGTGTGCCTTTTCGGAATCAGGCTCTGCCGAGGACGAGAGCCATGAGATGTTCCTCCTCTCAGCAAGCCCAGGTCCCAGATCCTGTTGTACCTGTGAATAGGCTTCAGGGGGACGGTGAAGACCAGCAACAGCTTTCAGGGCTGCCACCTTCCGTGTGGGACAAGGAGCCGGACGTGTGCCTTTTCGGAATCAGGCTCTGCCGAGGACGAGAGCCATGAGATGTTCCTCCTCTCAGCAAGCCCGGGTCCCAGATCCTGTTGTACCTGTGAATAGGCTGCAGGGGGACGGTGAAGACCAGCAACAGCTTTCAGGGCTGCCACCTTCCGTGTGGGACAAGGAGCCGGACGTGTGCCTTTTCGGAATCAGGCTCTGCCGAGGACGAGAGCCATGAGATGTTCCTCTTCTGGGCATGCCCGGGTCCTGAATACTGTTGTGCCTCTGAATAGGCTGCAGGGGGACGGTGAAGACCAGCAACAGCTTTCAGGGCTGCCACCTTCCGTGTGGGACAAGGAGCCGGACGTGTGCCTTTTCGGAATCAGGCTCTGCCGAGGACGAGATCCATGAGATGTTCCTCCTCTGGGCATGCCCGGGTCCCAGATCCTGTTGTGCTTGTGAATAGGCTGCAGGGGGACGGTGAAGACCAGCAACAGCTTTCAGGGCTGCCACCTTCTGTGTGGGACAAGGAGGCGGACGTGTTCCTTTTCGGAATCAGGCTCTGCCGAGGACGAGAGCCATGAGATGTTCCTCCTCTGGGCAAGCCCAGGTCCCAGATCCTGTTGTGCCTGTGAATAGGCTGCAGGGGGACGGTGAAGACCAGCAACATCTTTCAGGGCTGCCACCTTCCGTGTGGGACAAGGAGCCGGACGTGTGCCTTTTCGGAATCAGGCTCTGCCGAGGACGAGAGCCATGAGATGTTCCTCCTCTCAGCAAGCCCGGGTCCCAGATCCTGTTGTACCTGTGAATAGGCTTCAGGGGGACGGTGAAGACCAGCAACAGCTTTCAGGGCTGCCACCTTCTCTGTGGGACAAGGAGCCGGACGTGTGCCTTTTCAGAATCAGGCTCTGCCGAGGACGAGAGCCATGAGATGTTCCTTCTCTGGGCATGCCCGGGTCCTGAATCCTGTTGTGCCTCTGAATAGGCTTCAGGGGGACGGTAAAAACCAGCAACAGCTTTCAGGGCTGCCACCTTCCGTGTGGGACAAGGAGCCGGACGTGTGCCTTTTCGGAATCAGGCTCTGCCGAGGACGAGAGCCATGAGATGTTCCTCCTCTTGGCACGCCCGGGTCCCAGATCCTGTTGTGCCTGTGAATAGGCTGCAGGGGGACGGTGAAGACCAGCAACAGCTTTCAGGGCTGCCACCTTCCGTGTGGGACAAGGAGCCGGACATGTGCCTTTTCGGAATCAGGCTCTGCCGAGGACGAGAGCCATGAGATGTTCCTCCTCTGGGCAAGCCCGGGTCCTGAATCCTGTTGTGCCTCTGAATAGGCTGCAGGGGGACGGTGAAGACCAGCAACAACTTTCAGGGCTGCCACGTTCCGTGTGGGACAAGGAGACGGACGTGTGCCTTTTCGGAATCAGGCTCTGCCGAGGACGAGAGCCATGAGATGTTCCTCCTCTGGGGAAGCCCGGGTCCCAGATTCTGTTGTACCTATGAATAGGCTGCAGGGGGACGGTGAAGACCAGCAACAGCTTTCAGGGCTGCCACCTTCCGTGTGGGACAAGGAGTCGTACGTGTGCCTTTTCGGAATCAGGCTCTGCCGAGGACGAGAGCCATGAGATGTTCCTTCTCTGGGCAAGCCCGGGTCCCAGATCCTGTTGTACCTGTGAATAGGTTTCAGGGGGACGGTGAAGACCAGCAACAGCTTTCAGGGCTGCCACCTTCCGTGTGGGACAAGGAGCCGGACGTGTGCCTTTTCGGAATCAGGCTCTGCCGAGGACGAGAGCCATGAGATGTTCCTCCTCTTGGCACGCCCGGGTCCCAGATCCTGTTGTGCCTGTGAATAGGCTGCAGGGGGACGGTGAAGACCAGCAACAGCTTTCAGGGCTGCCACCTTCCGTGTGGGACAAGGAGCCGGACGTGTACCTTTTCGGAATCAGGCTCTGCCGAGGACGAGATCCATGATATGTTCCTTCTCTGGGCATGCCTGGGTCCTGAATCCTATTGTGCCTGTGAATAGGCTGCAGGGGGACGGTGAAGAACAGCAACAGCTTTCAGGGCTGCCACCTTCCGTGTGGGACAAGGAGCCGTACGTGTGCCTTTTCGGAATCAGGCTCTGCCGAGGACGAGAGCCATGAGATGTTCCTCCTCTGGGCAAGCCCGGGACCCAGATCCTGTTGTACCTGTGAATAGGCTTCAGGGGGACGGTGAAGACCAGCAACATCTTTCAGGGCTGCCACCTTCCGTGTGGGACAAGGAGCCGGACGTGTGCCTTTTCGGAATCAGGCTCTGCCGAGGACGAGAGCCATGAGATGTTCCTCCTCTCAGCAAGCCTGGGTCCCAGATCCTGTTGTGCCTGTGAATAGGGTGCAGGGGGACGGTGAAGACCAGCAACAGCTTTCAGGGCTGCCACCTTCCGTGTGGGACAAGGAGCCGGACGTGTGCCTTTTCGGAATCAGGCTCTGCCGAGGACGAGAGCCATGAGATGTTCCTCCTCTCAGCAAGCCCAGGTCCCAGATCCTATTGTACCTGTGAATAGGCTTCAGGGGGACGGTGAAGACCAGCAACAGCTTTCAGGGCTGCCACCTTCCGTGTGGGACAAGGAGCCGGACGTGTGCCTTTTCAGAATCAGGCTCTGCCGAGGACGAGAGCCATGAGATGTTCCTTCTCTGGGCATGCCCGGGTCCTGAATCCTGTTGTGCCTCTGAATAGGCTTCAGGGGGACGGTAAAGACCAGCAACAGCTTTCAGGGCTGCCACCTTCCGTGTGGGACAAGGAGCCGGACGTGTGCCTTTTCGGAATCAGGCTCTGCCGAGGACGAGAGCCATGAGATGTTCCTCCTCTGGGCAAGCCCAGGTCCCAGATACTGTTGTGTCTGTGAATAGGCTGCAGGGGGACGGTGAAGACCAGCAACAACTTTCAGGGCTGCCACGTTCCGTGTGGGACAAGGAGACGGACGTGTGCCTTTTCGGAATCAGGCTCTGCCGAGGACGAGAGCCATGAGATGTTCCTCCTCTCAGCAAGCCCGGGTCCCAGATCCTGTTGTGCCTGTGAATAGGCTGCAGGGGGACGGTGAAGACCAGCAACAGCTTTCAGGGCTGCCACCTTCCGTGTGGGACAAGGAGCCGGACGTGTGCCTTTTCGGAATCAGGCTCTGCCGAGGACGAGAGCCATGAGATGTTCCTCCTCTCAGCAAGCCCGGGTCCCAGATCCTGTTGTACCTGTGAATAGGCTGCAGGGGGACGGTGAAGACCAGCAACAGCTTTCAGGGCTGCCACCTTCCGTGTGGGACAAGGAGCCGGACGTGTGCCTTTACGGAATCAGGCTCTGTCGAGGACGAGAGCCATGAGATGTTCCTCCTCTGGGCACGCCCGGGTCCCAGATCCTGTTGTACCTGTGAATAGGCTGCAGGGGGACGGTGAAGACCAGCAACAGCTTTCAGGGCTGCCACCTTCCGTGTGGGACAAGGAGGCAGACGTGTGCCTTTTCGGAATCAGGCTCTGCCGAGGACGAGAGCCATGAGATGTTCCTCTTCTGGGCATGCCCGGGTCCTGAATACTGTTGTGCCTCTGAATAGGCTGCAGGGGGACGGTGAAGACCAGCAACAGCTTTCAGGGCTGCCACCTTCCGTGTGGGACAAGGAGCCGGACGTGTGCCTTTTCGGAATCAGGCTCTGCCGAGGACGAGAGCCATGAGATGTTCCTCCTCTGGGCATGCCCGGGTCCCAGATCCTGTTGTGCTTGTGAATAGGCTGCAGGGGGACGGTGAAGACCAGCAACAGCTTTCAGGGCTGCCACCTTCTGTGTGGGACAAGGAGGCGGACGTGTTCCTTTTCGGAATCAGGCTCTGCCGAGGACGAGAGCCATGAGATGTTCCTCCTCTGGGCAAGCCCAGGTCCCAGATCCTGTTGTGCCTGTGAATAGGCTGCAGGGGGACGGTGAAGACCAGCAACATCTTTCAGGGCTGCCACCTTCCGTGTGGGACAAGGAGCCGGACGTGTGCCTTTTCGGAATCAGGCTCTGCCGAGGACGAGAGCCATGAGATATTCCTCCTCTCGGCAAGCCCGGGTCCCAGATCCTGTTGTACCTGTGAATAGGCTTCAGGGGGACGGTGAAGACCAGCAACAGCTTTCAGGGCTGCCACCTTCCCTGTGGGACAAGGAGCCGGACGTGTGCCTTTTCAGAATCAGGCTCTGCCGAGGACGAGAGCCATGAGATGTTCCTCCTCTGGGCAAGCCCGGGTCCTGAATCCTGTTGTGCCTCTGAATAGGCTGCAGGGGGACGGTGAAGACCAGCAACAACTTTCAGGGCTGCCACGTTCCGTGTGGGACAAGGAGACGGACGTGTGCCTTTTCGGAATCAGGCTCTGCCGAGGACGAGAGCCATGAGATGTTCCTCCTCTGGGCAAGCCCGGGTCCCAGATTCTGTTGTACCTATGAATAGGCTGCAGGGGGACGGTGAAGACCAGCAACAGCTTTCAGGGCTGCCACCTTCCGTGTGGGACAAGGAGCCGGACGTGTGCCTTTTCGGAATCAGGCTCTGCCGAGGACGAGAGCCATGAGATGTTCCTCCTCTTGGCACGCCCGGGTCCCAGATCCTGTTGTACCTGTGAATAGGCTGCAGGGGGACGGTGAAGACCAGCAACAGCTTTCAGGGCTGCCACCTTCTGTGTGGGACAAGGAGCCGGACGTGTACCTTTTCGGAATCAGGCTCTGCCGAGGACGAGAGTTATGAGATGTTCCTCCTCTGGGGAAGCCCGGGTCCCAGATCCTGTTGTGCCTGTGAATAGGCTGCAGGGGGACGGTGAAGACCAGCAACAGCTTTCAGGGCTGCCACCTTCCGTGTGGGACAAGGAGCCGGACGTGTGCCTTTTCGGAATCAGGCTCTGCCGAGGACGAGAGCCATGAGATGTTCCTCCTCTCAGCAAGCCCGGGTCCCAGATCCTGTTGTACCTGTGAATAGGCTGCAGGGGGACGGTAAAAACCAGCAACAGCTTTCAGGGCTGCCACCTTCCGTGTGGGACAAGGAGCCGGACGTGTGCCTTTTCGGAATCAGGCTCTGCCGAGGACGAGAGCCATGAGATGTTCCTCCTCTTGGCAAGCCCGGGTCCCAGATCCTGTTGTACCTGTGAATAGGCTGCAGGGGGATGGTGAAGACCAGCAATAGCTTTCAGAGCTGCCACCTTCCGTGTGGGACAAGGAGCCGTACGTGTGCCTTTTCGGAATCAGGCTCTGCCGAGGACGAGAGCCATGAGATGTTCCTCCTCTGGGCAAGCCCAGGTCCCAGATCCTGTTGTGCCTGTGAATAGGCTGCAGGGGGACGGTGAAGACCAGCAACAGCTTTCAGGGCTGCCACCTTCCGTGTGGGACAAGGAGCCGGACGTGTGCCTTTACGGAATCAGGCTCTGCCGAGGACGAGAGCCATGAGATGTTCCTCCTCTGGGCACGCCCGGGTCCCAGATCCTGTTGTACCTGTGAATAGGCTGCAGGGGGACGGTGAAGACCAGCAACAGCTTTCAGGGCTGCCACCTTCCGTGTGGGACAAGGAGCCGGACGTGTGCCTTTTCGGAATCAGGCTCTGCCGAGGACGAGAGCCATGAGATGTTCCTCTTCTGGGCATGCCCGGGTCCTGAATACTGTTGTGCCTCTGAATAGGCTGCAGGGGGACGGTGAAGACCAGCAACAGCTGTCAGGGCTGCCACCTTCCGTGTGGGACAAGGAGCCCGACGTGTGCCTTTTCGGAATCAGGCTCTGCTGAGGACGAGATCCATGAGATGTTCCTCCTCTGGGCATGCCCGGGTCCCAGATCCTGTTGTGCTTGTGAATAGGCTGCAGGGGGACGGTGAAGACCAGCAACAGCTTTCAGGGCTGCCACCTTCTGTGTGGGACAAGGAGGCGGACGTGTTCCTTTTCGGAATCAGGCTCTGCCGAGGACGAGAGCCATGAGATGTTCCTCCTCTCAGCAAGCCCGGGTCCCAGATCCTGTTGTACCTGTGAATAGGCTGCAGGGGGACGGTGAAGACCAGCAACAGCTTTCAGGGCTGCCACCTTCCGTGTGGGACAAAGAGCCGGACATGTGCCTTTTCGGAATCAGGCTCTGCCGAGGACGAGAGCCATGAGATGTTCCTCCTCTGGGCAAGCCCGGGTCCTGAATCCTGTTGTGCCTCTGAATAGGCTGCAGGGGGACGGTGAAGACCAGCAACAATTTTCAGGGCTGCCACGTTCCGTGTGGGACAAGGAGACGGACGTGTGCCTTTTCGGAATCAGGCTCTGCCGAGGACGAGAGCCATGAGATGTTCCTCCTCTGGGCAAGCCCGGGTCCCAGATTCTGTTGTACCTATGAATAGGCTGCAGGGGGACGGTGAAGACCAGCAACAGCTTTCAGGGCTGCCACCTTCCGTGTGGGACAAGGAGCCGGACGTGTGCCTTTTCGGAATCAGGCTCTGCCGAGGACGAGAGCCATGAGATGTTCCTCCTCTTGTCACGCCCGGGTCCCAGATCCTGTTGTGCCTGTGAATAGGCTGCAGGGGGACGGTGAAGACCAGCAACAGCTTTCAGGGCTGCCACCTTCCGTGTGGGACAAGGAGTCGTACGTGTGCCTTTTCGGAATCAGGCTCTGCCGAGGACGAGAGCCATGAGATGTTCCTCCTCTGGGCAAGCCCGGGTCCCAGATCCTGTTGTACCTGTGAATAGGTTTCAGGGGGACGGTGAAGACCAGCAACAGCTTTCAGGGCTGCCACCTTCCCTGTGGGACAAGGAGCCGGACGTGTGCCTTTTCGGAATCAGGCTCTGCCGAGGACGAGAGCCATGAGATGTTCCTCCTCTCAGCAAGCCCGGGTCCCAGATCCTGTTGTACCTGTGAATAGGCTGCAGGGGGACGGTGAAGACCAGCAACAGCTTTCAGGGCTGCCACCTTCCGTGTGGGACAAGGAGCCGGACGTGTACCTTTTCGGAATCAGGCTCTGCCGAGGACGAGATCCATGAGATGTTCCTTCTCTGGGCATGCCTGGGTCCTGAATCCTATTGTGCCTGTGAATAGGCTGCAGGGGGACGGTGAAGAACAGCAACAGCTTTCAGGGCTGCCACCTTCCGTGTGGGACAAGGAGCCGTACGTGTGCCTTTTCGGAATCAGGCTCTGCCGAGGACGAGAGCCATGAGATGTTCCTCCTCTGGGCAAGCCCGGGTCCCAGATCCTGTTGTACCTGTGAATAGGCTTCAGGGGGACGGTGAAGACCAGCAACAGCTTTCAGGGCTGCCACCTTCCCTGTGGGACAAGGAGCCGGACGTGTGCCTTTTCGGAATCAGGCTCTGCCGAGGACGAGAGCCATGAGATGTTCCTCCTCTCAGCAAGCCCGGGTCCCAGATCCTGTTGTACCTGTGAATAGGCTGCAGGGGGATGGTAAAAACCAGCAACAGCTTTCAGGGCTGCCACCTTCCGTGTGGGACAAGGAGCCGGACGTGTGCCTTTTCGGAATCAGGCTCTGCCGAGGACGAGAGCCATGAGATGTTCCTCCTCTTGGCAAGCCCGGGTCCCAGATCCTGTTGTACCTGTGAATAGGCTGCAGGGGGATGGTGAAGACCAGCAATAGCTTTCAGAGCTGCCACCTTCCGTGTGGGACAAGGAGCCGGACGTGTGCCTTTTCGGAATCAGGCTCTGCCGAGGACGAGAGCCATGAGATGTTCCTCCTCTGGGCAAGCCCAGGTCCCAGATCCTGTTGTGCCTGTGAATAGGCTGCAGGGGGACGGTGAAGACCAGCAACAGCTTTCAGGGCTGCCACCTTCCGTGTGGGACAAGGAGCCGGACGTGTGCCTTTTCGGAATCAGGCTCTGCCGAGGACGAGAGCCATGAGATGTTCCTCCTCTCAGCAAGCCCGGGTCCCAGATCCTGTTGTACCTGTGAATAGGCTTCAGGGGGACGGTGAAGACCAGCAACAGCTTTCAGGGCTGCCACCTTCTGTGTGGGACAAGGTGCCGGACGTGTGCCTTTTCAGAATCAGGCTCTGCCGAGGACGAGAGCCATGAGATGTTCCTCTTCTGGGCATGCCCGGGTCCTGAATACTGTTGTGCCTCTGAATAGGCTGCAGGGGGACGGTGAAGACCAGCAACAGCTGTCAGGGCTGCCACCTTCCGTGTGGGACAAGGAGCCCGACGTGTGCCTTTTCGGAATCAGGCTCTGCTGAGGACGAGATCCATGAGATGTTCCTCCTCTGGGCATGCCCGGGTCCCAGATCCTGTTGTGCTTGTGAATAGGCTGCAGGGGGACGGTGAAGACCAGCAACAGCTTTCAGGGCTGCCACCTTCTGTGTGGGACAAGGAGGCGGACGTGTTCCTTTTCGGAATCAGGCTCTGCCGAGGACGAGAGCCATGAGATGTTCCTCCTCTGGGCAAGCCCAGGTCCCAGATCCTGTTGTGCCTGTGAATAGGCTGCAGGGGGACGGTGAAGACCAGCAACATCTTTCAGGGCTGCCACCTTCCGTGTGAGACAAGGAGCCGGACGTGTGCCTTTTCGGAATCAGGCTCTGCCGAGGACGAGAGCCATGAGATGTTCCTCCTCTCAGCAAGCCCGGGTCCCAGATCCTGTTGTACCTGTGAATAGGCTTCAGGGGGACGGTGAAGACCAGCAACAGCTTTCAGGGCTGCCAACTTCTGTGTGGGACAAGGAGCCGGACGTGTGCCTTTTCAGAATCAGGCTCTGCTGAGGACGAGAGACATGAGATGTTCCTTCTCTGGGCATGCCCGGGTCCTGAATCCTGTTGTGCCTCTGAATAGGCTTCAGGGGGACGGTAAAGACCAGCAACAGCTTTCAGGGCTGCCACCTTCCGTGTGGGACAAGGAGCCGGACGTGTGCCTTTTCGGAATCAGGCTCTGCCGAGGACGAGAGCCATGAGATGTTCCTCCTCTGGGCATGCCCGGGTCCCAGATCCTGTTGTGCCTGTGAATAGGCTGCAGGGGGACGGTGAAGACCAGCAACAGCTTTCAGGGCTGCCACCTTCCGTGTGGGACAAGGAGCCGGACATGTGCCTTTTCGGAATCAGGCTCTGCCGAGGACGAGAGCCATGAGATGTTCCTCCTCTGGGCAAGCCCGGGTCCTGAATCCTGTTGTGCCTCTGAATAGGCTGCAGGGGGACGGTGAAGACCAGCAACAATTTTCAGGGCTGCCACGTTCCGTGTGGGACAAGGAGACGGACGTGTGCCTTTTCGGAATCAGGCTCTGCCGAGGACGAGAGCCATGAGATGTTCCTCCTCTGGGCAAGCCCGGGTCCCAGATTCTGTTGTACCTATGAATAGGCTGCAGGGGGACGGTGAAGACCAGCAACAGCTTTCAGGGCTGCCACCTTCCCTGTGGGACAAGGAGCCGGACGTGTGCCTTTTCGGAATCAGGCTCTGCCGAGGACGAGAGCCATGAGATGTTCCTCCTCTTGGCACGCCCGGGTCCCAGATCCTGTTGTGCCTGTGAATAGGCTGCAGGGGGACGGTGAAGACCAGCAACAGCTTTCAGGGCTGCCACCTTCCGTGTGGGACAAGGAGTCGTACGTGTGCCTTTTCGGAATCAGGCTCTGCCGAGGACGAGAGCCATGAGATGTTCCTCCTCTGGGCAAGCCCGGGTCCCAGATCCTGTTGTACCTGTGAATAGGTTTCAGGGGGACGGTGAAGACCAGCAACAGCTTTCAGGGCTGCCACCTTCCCTGTGGGACAAGGAGCCGGACGTGTGCCTTTTCGGAATCAGGCTCTGCCGAGGACGAGAGCCATGAGATGTTCCTCCTCTCAGCAAGCCCGGGTCCCAGATCCTGTTGTACCTGTGAATAGGCTGCAGGGGGACGGTGAAGACCAGCAACAGCTTTCAGGGCTGCCACCTTCCGTGTGGGACAAGGAGCCGGACGTGTACCTTTTCGGAATCAGGCTCTGCCGAGGACGAGATCCATGATATGTTCCTTCTCTGGGCATGCCTGGGTCCTGAATCCTATTGTGCCTGTGAATAGGCTGCAGGGGGACGGTGAAGAACAGCAACAGCTTTCAGGGCTGCCACCTTCCGTGTGGGAAAAGGAGCCGTACGTGTGCCTTTTCGGAATCAGGCTCTGCCGAGGACGAGAGCCATGAGATGTTCCTCCTCTGGGCAAGCCCGGGTCCCAGATCCTGTTGTACCTGTGAATAGGCTTCAGGGGGACGGTGAAGACCAGCAACATCTTTCAGGGCTGCCACCTTCCGTGTGGGACAAGGAGCCCGACGTGTGCCTTTTCGGAATCAGGCTCTGCCGAGGACGAGAGCCATGAGATGTTCCTCCTCTCAGCAAGCCTGGGTCCCAGATCCTGTTGTGCCTGTGAATAGGGTGCAGGGGGACGGTGAAGACCAGCAACAGCTTTCAGGGCTGCCACCTTCCGTGTGGGACAAGGAGCCGGACGTGTGCCTTTTCAGAATCAGGCTCTGCCGAGGACGAGAGCCATGAGATGTTCCTCCTCTGGGCATGCCCGGGTCCCAGATCCTGTTGTGCCTGTGAATAGGCTGCAGGGGGACGGTGAAGACCAGCAACAGCTTTCAGGGCTGCCACCTTCCGTGTGGGACAAGGAGCCGGACATGTGCCTTTTCGGAATCAGGCTCTGCCGAGGACGAGAGCCATGAGATGTTCCTCCTCTTGGCAAGCCCGGGTCCCAGATCCTGTTGTGCCTCTGAATAGGCTGCAGGGGGACGGTGAAGACCAGCAACAACTTTCAGGGCTGCCATGTTCCGTGTGGGACAAGGAGACGGACGTGTGCCTTTTCGGAATCAGGCTCTGCCGAGGACGAGAGCCATGAGATGTTCCTCCTCTGGGCAAGCCCGGGTCCCAGATTCTGTTGTACCTATGAATAGGCTGCAGGGGGACGGTGAAGACCAGCAACAGCTTTCAGGGCTGCCACCTTCCGTGTGGGACAAGGAGCCGGACGTGTGCCTTTTCGGAATCAGGCTCTGCCGAGGACGAGAGCCATGAGATGTTCCTCCTCTGGGCAAGCCCGGGTCCTGAATCCTGTTGTGCCTCTGAATAGGCTGCAGGGGGACGGTGAAGACCAGCAACAATTTTCAGGGCTGCCACCTTCCGTGTGGGACAAGGAGCCGGACGTGTGCCTTTTCGGAATCAGGCTCTGCCGAGGACGAGAGCCATGAGATGTTCCTCCTCTGGGCAAGCCCGGGTCCCAGATTCTGTTGTACCTATGAATAGGCTGCAGGGGGACGGTGAAGACCAGCAACAGCTTTCAGGGCTGCCACCTTCCGTGTGGGACAAGGAGCCGGACGTGTGCCTTTTCGGAATCAGGCTCTGCCGAGGACGAGAGCCATGAGATGTTCCTCCTCTTGGCACGCCCGGGTCCCAGATCCTGTTGTGCCTGTGAATAGGCTGCAGGGGGACGGTGAAGACCAGCAACAGCTTTCAGGGCTGCCACCTTCCGTGTGGGACAAGGAGTCGTACGTGTGCCTTTTCGGAATCACTCTGCCGAGGACGAGAGCCATGAGATGTTCCTCCTCTGGGCAAGCCCGGGTCCCAGATCCTGTTGTACCTGTGAATAGGTTTCAGGGGGACGGTGAAGACCAGCAACAGCTTTCAGGGCTGCCACCTTCCCTGTGGGACAAGGAGCCGGACGTGTGCCTTTTCGGAATCAGGCTCTGCCGAGGACGAGAGCCATGAGATGTTCCTCCTCTCAGCAAGCCCGGGTCCCAGATCCTGTTGTACCTGTGAATAGGCTGCAGGGGGACGGTGAAGACCAGCAACAGCTTTCAGGGCTGCCACCTTCCGTGTGGGACAAGGAGCCGGACGTGTACCTTTTCGGAATCAGGCTCTGCCGAGGACGAGATCCATGATATGTTCCTTCTCTGGGCATGCCTGGGTCCTGAATCCTATTGTGCCTGTGAATAGGCTGCAGGGGGACGGTGAAGAACAGCAACAGCTTTCAGGGCTGCCACCTTCCGTGTGGGACAAGGAGCCGTACGTGTGCCTTTTCGGAATCAGGCTCTGCCGAGGACGAGAGCCATGAGATGTTCCTCCTCTGGGCAAGCCCGGGTCCCAGATCCTGTTGTACCTGTGAATAGGGTGCAGGGGGACGGTGAAGACCAGCAACATCTTTCAGGGCTGCCACCTTCCGTGTGGGACAAGGAGCCCGACGTGTGCCTTTTCGGAATCAGGCTCTGCCGAGGACGAGAGCCATGAGATGTTCCTCCTCTCAGCAAGCCTGGGTCCCAGATCCTGTTGTGCCTGTGAATAGGGTGCAGGGGGACGGTGAAGACCAGCAACAGCTTTCAGGGCTGCCACCTTCCGTGTGGGACAAGGAGCCGGACGTGTGCCTTTTCAGAATCAGGCTCTGCCGAGGACGAGAGCCATGAGATGTTCCTCCTCTGGGCATGCCCGGGTCCCAGATCCTGTTGTGCCTGTGAATAGGCTGCAGGGGGACGGTGAAGACCAGCAACAGCTTTCAGGGCTGCCACCTTCCGTGTGGGACAAGGAGCCGGACGTGTGCCTTTTCGGAATCAGGCTCTGCCGAGGACGAGAGCCATGAGATGTTCCTCCTCTGGGCAAGCCCGGGTCCTGAATCCTGTTGTGCCTCTGAATAGGCTGCAGGGGGACGGTGAAGACCAGCAACAACTTTCAGGGCTGCCATGTTCCGTGTGGGACAAGGAGACGGACGTGTGCCTTTTCGGAATCAGGCTCTGCCGAGGACGAGAGCCATGAGATGTTCCTCCTCTCAGCAAGCCCGGGTCCCAGATTCTGTTGTACCTATGAATAGGCTGCAGGGGGACGGTGAAGACCAGCAACAGCTTTCAGGGCTGCCACCTTCCGTGTGGGACAAGGAGCCGGACGTGTGCCTTTTCGGAATGAGGCTCTGCCGAGGACGAGAGCCATGAGATGTTCCTCCTCTTGGCACGCCCGGGTCCCAGATCCTGTTGTGCCTGTGAATAGGCTGCAGGGGGACGGTGAAGACCAGCAACAGCTTTCAGGGCTGCCACCTTCCGTGTGGGACAAGGAGTCGTACGTGTGCCTTTTCGGAATCAGGCTCTGCCGAGGACGAGAGCCATGAGATGTTCCTCCTCTGGGCAAGCCCGGGTCCCAGATCCTGTTGTACCTGTGAATAGGTTTCAGGGGGACGGTGAAGACCAGCAACAGCTTTCAGGGCTGCCACCTTCCCTGTGGGACAAGGAGCCGGACGTGTGCCTTTTCGGAATCAGGCTCTGCCGAGGACGAGAGCCATGAGATGTTCCTCCTCTCAGCAAGCCCGTGTCCCAGATCCTGTTGTACCTGTGAATAGGCTGCAGGGGGACGGTGAAGACCAGCAACAGCTTTCAGGGCTGCCACCTTCCGTGTGGGACAAGGAGCCGGACGTGTACCTTTTCGGAATCAGGCTCTGCCGAGGACGAGAGCCATGATATGTTCCTTCTCTGGGCATGCCTGGGTCCTGAATCCTATTGTGCCTGTGAATAGGCTGCAGGGGGACGGTGAAGAACAGCAACAGCTTTCAGGGCTGCCACCTTCCGTGTGGGACAAGGAGCCGTACGTGTGCCTTTTCGGAATCAGGCTCTGCCGAGGACGAGAGCCATGAGATGTTCCTC
Organism: Astur gentilis; assembly: GCF_929443795.1. Classification (NCBI taxonomy): domain Eukaryota; kingdom Metazoa; phylum Chordata; class Aves; order Accipitriformes; family Accipitridae; genus Astur; species Astur gentilis. The sequence continues at coordinate 864,832 of NW_026060936.1, forward strand.
CTCTGGGCAAGCCCGGGACCCAGATCCTGTTGTACCTGTGAATAGGCTTCAGGGGGACGGTGAAGACCAGCAACATCTTTCAGGGCTGCCACCTTCCGTGTGGGACAAGGAGCCGGACGTGTGCCTTTTCGGAATCAGGCTCTGCCGAGGACGAGAGCCATGAGATGTTCCTCCTCTCAGCAAGCCTGGGTCCCAGATCCTGTTGTGCCTGTGAATAGGGTGCAGGGGGACGGTGAAGACCAGCAACAGCTTTCAGGGCTGCCACCTTCCGTGTGGGACAAGGAGCCGGACGTGTGCCTTTTCGGAATCAGGCTCTGCCGAGGACGAGAGCCATGAGATGTTCCTCCTCTCAGCAAGCCCAGGTCCCAGATCCTGTTGTACCTGTGAATAGGCTTCAGGGGGACGGTGAAGACCAGCAACAGCTTTCAGGGCTGCCACCTTCCGTGTGGGACAAGGAGCCGGACGTGTGCCTTTTCAGAATCAGGCTCTGCCGAGGACGAGAGCCATGAGATGTTCCTTCTCTGGGCATGCCCGGGTCCTGAATCCTGTTGTGCCTCTGAATAGGCTTCAGGGGGACGGTGAAGACCAGCAACAGCTTTCAGGGCTGCCACCTTCCGTGTGGGACAAGGAGCCGGACGTGTGCCTTTTCGGAATCAGGCTCTGCCGAGGACGAGAGCCATGAGATGTTCCTCCTCTGGGCAAGCCCAGGTCCCAGATACTGTTGTGCCTGTGAATAGGCTGCAGGGGGACGGTGAAGACCAGCAACAACTTTCAGGGCTGCCACGTTCCGTGTGGGACAAGGAGACGGACGTGTGCCTTTTCGGAATCAGGCTCTGCCGAGGACGAGAGCCATGAGATGTTCCTCCTCTCAGCAAGCCCGGGTCCCAGATCCTGTTGTGCCTGTGAATAGGCTGCAGGGGGACGGTGAAGACCAGCAACAGCTTTCAGGGCTGCCACCTTCCGTGTGGGACAAGGAGCCGGACGTGTGCCTTTTCGGAATCAGGCTCTGCCGAGGACTAGAGCCATGAGATGTTCCTCCTCTCAGCAAGCCCGGGTCCCAGATCCTGTTGTACCTGTGAATAGGCTGCAGGGGGACGGTGAAGACCAGCAACAGCTTTCAGGGCTGCCACCTTCCGTGTGGGACAAGGAGCCGGACGTGTGCCTTTACGGAATCAGGCTCTGTCGAGGACGAGAGCCATGAGATGTTCCTCCTCTGGGCACTCCCGGGTCCCAGATCCTGTTGTACCTGTGAATAGGCTGCAGGGGGACGGTGAAGACCAGCAACAGCTTTCAGGGCTGCCACCTTCCGTGTGGGACAAGGAGCCGGACGTGTGCCTTTTCGGAATCAGGCTCTGCCGAGGACGAGAGCCATGAGATGTTCCTCTTCTGGGCATGCCCGTGTCCTGAATACTGTTGTGCCTCTGAATAGGCTGCAGGGGGACGGTGAAGACCAGCAACAGCTTTCAGGGCTGCCACCTTCCGTGTGGGACAAGGAGCCGGACGTGTGCCTTTTCGGAATCAGGCTCTGCCGAGGACGAGATCCATGAGATGTTCCTCCTCTGGGCATGCCCGGGTCCCAGATCCTGTTGTGCTTGTGAATAGGGTGCAGGGGGACGGTGAAGACCAGCAACAGCTTTCAGGGCTGCCACCTTCTGTGTGGGACAAGGAGGCGGACGTGTTCCTTTTCGGAATCAGGCTCTGCCGAGGACGAGAGCCATGAGATGTTCCTCCTCTGGGCAAGCCCAGGTCCCAGAATCTGTTGTGCCTGTGAATAGGCTGCAGGGGGACGGTGAAGACCAGCAACATCTTTCAGGGCTGCCACCTTCCGTGTGGGACAAGGAGCCGGACGTGTGCCTTTTCGGAATCAGGCTCTGCCGAGGACGAGAGCCATGAGATGTTCCTCCTCTCAGCAAGCCCGGGTCCCAGATCCTGTTGTACCTGTGAATAGGCTTCAGGGGGACGGTGAAGACCAGCAACAGCTTTCAGGGCTGCCACCTTCCCTGTGGGACAAGGAGCCGGACGTGTGCCTTTTCAGAATCAGGCTCTGCCGAGGACGAGAGCCATGAGATGTTCCTCCTCTGGGCAAGCCCGGGTCCTGAATCCTGTTGTGCCTCTGAATAGGCTGCAGGGGGACGGTAAAAACCAGCAACAGCTTTCAGGGCTGCCACCTTCCGTGTGGGACAAGGAGCCGGACGTGTGCCTTTTCGGAATCAGGCTCTGCCGAGGACGAGAGCCATGAGATGTTCCTCCTCTTGGCAAGCCCGGGTCCCAGATCCTGTTGTACCTGTGAATAGGCTGCAGGGGGATGGTGAAGACCAGCAATAGCTTTCAGAGCTGCCACCTTCCGTGTGGGACAAGGAGCCGGACGTGTGCCTTTTCGGAAACAGGCTCTGCCGAGGACGAGAGCCATGAGATGTTCCTCCTCTGGGCAAGCCCAGGTCCCAGATCCTGTTGTGCCTGTGAATAGGCTGCAGGGGGACGGTGAAGACCAGCAACAGCTTTCAGGGCTGCCACCTTCCGTGTGGGACAAGGAGCCGGACGTGTGCCTTTACGGAATCAGGCTCTGCCGAGGACGAGAGCCATGAGATGTTCCTCCTCTGGGCACGCCCAGGTCCCAGATCCTGTTGTACCTGTGAATAGGCTGCAGGGGGACGGTGAAGACCAGCAACAGCTTTCAGGGCTGCCACCTTCCGTGTGGGACAAGGAGCCGGACGTGTGCCTTTTCGGAATCAGGCTCTGCCGAGGACGAGAGCCATGAGATGTTCCTCCTCTGGGCATGCCCGGGTCCCAGATCCTGTTGTGCTTGTGAATAGGCTGCAGGGGGACGGTGAAGACCAGCAACAGCTTTCAGGGCTGCCACCTTCCGTGTGGGACAAGGAGCCGGACGTGTTCCTTTTCGGAAACAGGCTCTGCCGAGGACGAGAGCCATGAGATGTTCCTCCTCTGGGCAAGCCCGGGTCCTGAATCCTGTTGTACCTGTGAATAGGCTGCAGGGGGACGGTGAAGACCAGCAACAGCTTTCAGGGCTGCCACCTTCCGTGTGGGACAAGGAGCCGGACTTGTTCCTTTTCGGAATCAGGCTCTTCCGAGGACGAGAGCCATGAGATGTTCCTCCTCTGGGCAAGACCAGGTCCCAGATCCTGTTGTGCCTGTGAATAGGCTGCAGGGGGACGGTGAAGACCAGCAACAGCTTTCAGGGCTGCCAACTTCCGTGTGGGACAAGGAGCCGGACGTGTGCCTTTACGGAATCAGGCTCTGCCGAGGACGAGAGCCATGAGATGTTCCTCCTCTGGGCACGCCCGGGTCCCAGATCCTGTTGTACCTGTGAATAGGCAGCAGGGGGACGGTGAAGACCAGCAACAGCTTTCAGGGCTGCCACCTTCCGTGTGGGACAAGGAGCCGGACGTGTGCCTTTTCGGAATCAGGCTCTGCCGAGGACGAGAGCCATGAGATGTTCCTCCTCTCAGCAAGCCCGGGTCCCAGATCCTGTTGTACCTGTGAATAGGCTGCAGGGGGACGGTAAAAACCAGCAACAGCTTTCAGGGCTGCCACCTTCCGTGTGGGACAAGGAGCCGGACGTGTGCCTTTTCGGAATCAGGCTCTGCCGAGGACGAGAGCCATGAGATGTTCCTCCTCTGGGCAAGCCCGGGTCCCAGATCCTGTTGTGCCTGTGAATAGGCTGCAGGGGGACGGTGAAGACCAGCAACAGCTTTCAGGGCTGCCACCTTCCGTGCGGGACAAGGAGCCGGACGTGTGCCTTTTCGGAATCAGGCTCTGCCGAGGACGAGAGCCATGAGATGTTCCTCCTCTGGGCAATCCCGGGTCCCAGATCCTGTTGTACCTGTGAATAGGCTTCAGGGGGACGGTGAAGACCAGCAACAGCTTTCAGGGCTGCCACCTTCCGTGTGGGACAAGGAGCCGGACGTGTGCCTTTTCGGAATCAGGCTCTGCCGAGGACGAGAGCCATGAGATGTTCCTCCTCTCAGCAAGCACGGGTCCCAGATCCTGTTGTACCTGTGAATAGGCTGCAGGGGGACGGTGAAGACCAGCAACAGCTTTCAGGGCTGCCACCTTCCGTCTGAGACAAGGAGCCGGACGTGTGCCTTTTCGGAATCAGGCTCTGCCGAGGACGAGAGCCATGAGATGTTCCTCCTCTGGGCATGCCCGGGTCCCATATCCTGTTGTGCCTGTGAATAGGCTGCAGGGGGACGGTGAAGACCAGCAACAGCTTTCAGGGCTGCCACCTTCTGTGTGGGACAAGGAGCCGGACGTGTTCCTTTTGGGAATCAGGCTCTGCCGAGGACGAGAGCCATGAGATGTTCCTCCTCTGGGCAAGCCCGGGTCCCAGATCCTGTTGTACCTGTGAATAGGCTTCAGGGGGACGGTGAAGACCAGCAACAGCTTTCAGGGCTGCCACCTTCCGTGTGGGACAAGGAGCCGGACGTGTGCCTTTTCGGAATCAGGCTCTGCCGAGGACGAGATCCATGAGATGTTCCTCCTCTGGGCATGCCCGGGTCCTGAATCCTGTTGTGCCTCTGAATAGGCTGCAGGGGGACGGTGAAGACCAGCAACAGCTTTCAGGGCTGCCACCTTCCGTGTGGGACAAGGAGCCGGACGTGTGCCTTTTCGGAATCAGGCTCTGCCGAGGATAAGAGCCATGAGATGTTCCTCCTCTCAGCAAGCACGGGTCCCAGATCCTGTTGTACCTGTGAATAGGCTGCAGGGGGACGGTGAAGACCAGCAACAGCTTTCAGGGCTGCCACCTTCCGTGTGGGACAAGGAGCCGGACGTGTGCCTTTTCGGAATCAGGCTCTGCCGAGGACGAGATCCATGAGATGTTCCTCCTCTGGGCATGCCCGGGTCCCAGATCCTGTTGTGCTTGTGAATAGGCTTCAGGGGGACGGTGAAGACCAGCAAGAGCTTTCAGGGCTGCCACCTTCCGTGTGGGACAAGGAGCCGGACGTGTTCCTTTTCGGAAACAGGCTCTGCCGAGGACGAGAGCCATGAGATGTTCCTCCTCTGGGCAAGCCCGGGTCCTGAATCCTGTTGTACCTGTGAATAGGCTGCAGGGGGACGGTGAAGACCAGCAACAGCTTTCAGGGCTGCCACCTTCCGTGTGGGACAAGGAGCCGGACTTGTTCCTTTTCGGAATCAGGCTCTTCCGAGGACGAGAGCCATGAGATGTTCCTCCTCTGGGCAAGACCAGGTCCCAGATCCTGTTGTGCCTGTGAATAGGCTGCAGGGGGACGGTGAAGACCAGCAACAGCTTTCAGGGCTGCCAACTTCCGTGTGGGACAAGGAGCCGGACGTGTGCCTTTACGGAATCAGGCTCTGCCGAGGACGAGAGCCATGAGATGTTCCTCCTCTGGGCACGCCCGGGTCCCAGATCCTGTTGTACCTGTGAATAGGCAGCAGGGGGACGGTGAAGACCAGCAACAGCTTTCAGGGCTGCCACCTTCCGTGTGGGACAAGGAGCCGGACGTGTGCCTTTTCGGAATCAGGCTCTGCCGAGGACGAGAGCCATGAGATGTTCCTCCTCTGGGCATGCCCGGGTCCCAGATCCTGTTGTGCTTGTGAATAGGCTTCAGGGGGACGGTGAAGACCAGCAACAGCTTTCAGGGCTGCCACCTTCCGTGTGGGACAAGGAGCCGGACGTGTGCCTTTTCGGAATCAGGCTCTGCCGAGGACGAGAGCCATGAGATGTTCCTCCTCTCAGCAAGCTCGGGTCCCAGATCCTGTTGTACCTGTGAATAGGCTGCAGGGGGACGGTAAAAACCAGCAACAGCTTTCAGGGCTGCCACCTTCCGTGTGGGACAAGGAGCCGGACGTGTGCCTTTTCGGAATCAGGCTCTGCCGAGGACGAGAGCCATGAGATGTTCCTCCTCTGGGCAAGCCCGGGTCCCAGATCCTGTTGTGCCTGTGAATAGGCTTCAGGGGGACGGTGAAGACCAGCAACAGCTTTCAGGGCTGCCACCTTCCGTGTGGGACAAGGAGCCGGACGTGTGCCTTTTCGGAATCAGGCTCTGCCGAGGACGAGAGCCATGAGATGTTCCTCCTCTGGACAAGCCCGGGTCCCAGATCCTGTTGTACCTGTGAATAGGCTGCAGGGGGACGGTGAAGACCAGCAACAGCTTTCAGGGCTGCCACCTTCCGTGTGGGACAAGGAGCCGGACGTGTGCCTTTTCGGAATCAGGCTCTGCCGAGGACGAGATCCATGAGATGTTCCTCCTCTCAGCAAGCACGGGTCCCAGATCCTGTTGTACCTGTGAATAGGCTGCAGGGGGACGGTAAAGACCAGCAACAGCTTTCAGGGCTGCCACCTTCCGTGTGGGACAAGGAGCCGGACGTGTGCCTTTTCGGAATCAGGCTCTGCCGAGGACGAGATCCATGAGATGTTCCTCCTCTGGGCATGCCCGGGTCCCAGATCCTGTTGTGCTTGTGAATAGGCTTCAGGGGGACGGTGAAGACCAGCAACAGCTTTCAGGGCTGCCACCTTCCGTGTGGGACAAGGAGCCGGACGTGTTCCTTTTCGGAAACAGGCTCTGCCGAGGACGAGAGCCATGAGATGTTCCTCCTCTGGGCAAGCCCGGGTCCTGAATCCTGTTGTACCTGTGAATAGGCTGCAGGGGGACGGTGAAGACCAGCAACAGCTTTCAGGGCTGCCACCTTCCGTGTGGGACAAGGAGCCGGACTTGTTCCTTTTCGGAATCAGGCTCTTCCGAGGACGAGAGCCATGAGATGTTCCTCCTCTGGGCAAGCCCAGGTCCCAGATCCTGTTGTGCCTGTGAATAGGCTGCAGGGGGACGGTGAAGACCAGCAACAGCTTTCAGGGCTGCCAACTTCCGTGTGGGACAAGGAGCCGGACGTGTGCCTTTACGGAATCAGGCTCTGCCGAGGACGAGAGCCATGAGATGTTCCTCCTCTGGGCACGCCCGGGTCCCAGATCCTGTTGTGCCTGTGAATAGGCAGCAGGGGGACGGTGAAGACCAGCAACAGCTTTCAGGGCTGCCACCTTCCGTGTGGGACAAGGAGCCGGACGTGTGCCTTTTCGGAATCAGGCTCTGCCGAGGACGAGAGCCATGAGATGTTCCTCCTCTCAGCAAGCCCGGGTCCCAGATCCTGTTGTACCTGTGAATAGGCTGCAGGGGGACGGTAAAAACCAGCAACAGCTTTCAGGGCTGCCACCTTCCGTGTGGGACAAGGAGCCGGACGTGTGCCTTTTCGGAATCAGGCTCTGCCGAGGACGAGAGCCATGAGATGTTCCTCCTCTGGGCACGCCCGGGTCCCAGATCCTGTTGTGCCTGTGAATAGGCTGCAGGGGGACGGTGAAGACCAGCAACAGCTTTCAGGGCTGCCACCTTCCGTGCGGGACAAGGAGCCGGACGTGTGCCTTTTCGGAATCAGGCTCTGCCGAGGACGAGAGCCATGAGATGTTCCTCCTCTGGGCAATCCCGGGTCCCAGATCCTGTTGTACCTGTGAATAGGCTTCAGGGGGACGGTGAAGACCAGCAACAGCTTTCAGGGCTGCCACCTTCCGTGTGGGACAAGGAGCCGGACGTGTGCCTTTTCGGAATCAGGCTCTGCCGAGGACGAGAGCCATGAGATGTTCCTCCTCTGGGCATGCCCGGGTCCCATATCCTGTTGTGCCTGTGAATAGGCTGCAGGGGGACGGTGAAGACCAGCAACAGCTTTCAGGGCTGCCACCTTCTGTGTGGGACAAGGAGTCGGACGTGTGCCTTTTGGGAATCAGGCTCTGCCGAGGACGAGATCCATGAGATGTTCCTCCTCTGGGCATGCCCGGGTCCTGAATCCTGTTGTGCCTCTGAATAGGCTGCAGGGGGACGGTGAAGACCAGCAACAGCTTTCAGGGCTGCCACCTTCCGTGTGGGACAAGGAGCCGGACGTGTGCCTTTTCGGAATCAGGCTCTGCCGAGGACGAGAGCCATGAGATGTTCCTCCTCTGGGCATGCCCGGGTCCCAGATCCTGTTGTGCCTGTGAATAGGCTGCAGGGGGACGGTGAAGACCAGCAACAGCTTTCAGGGCTGCCACCTTCCGTGTGGGACAAGGAGCCGGACGTGTGCCTTTTCGGAATCAGGCTCTGCCGAGGATAAGAGCCATGAGATGTTCCTCCTCTCAGCAAGCACGGGTCCCAGATCCTGTTGTACCTGTGAATAGGCTGCCGGGGGACGGTGAAGACCAGCAACAGCTTTCAGGGCTGCCACCTTCCGTGTGGGACAAGGAGCCGGACGTGTGCCTTTTCGGAATCAGGCTCTGCCGAGGACGAGATCCATGAGATGTTCCTCCTCTGGGCATGCCCGGGTCCCAGATCCTGTTGTGCTTGTGAATAGGCTGCAGGGGGACGGTGAAGACCAGCAACAGCTTTCAGGGCTGCCACCTTCCGTGTGGGATAAGGAGCCGGACGTGTTCCTTTTCGGAAACAGGCTCTGCCGAGGACGAGATCCATGAGATGTTCCTCCTCTGGGCAAGCCCGGGTCCTGAATCCTGTTGTACCTGTGAATAGGCTGCAGGGGGACGGTGAAGACCAGCAACAGCTTTCAGGGCTGCCACCTTCCGTGTGGGACAAGGACCCGGGCTTGTTCCTTTTCGGAATCAGGCTCTTCCGAGGACGAGAGCCATGAGATGTTCCTCCTCTGGGCAAGACCAGGTCCCAGATCCTGTTGTGCCTGTGAATAGGCTGCAGGGGGACGGTGAAGACCAGCAACAGCTTTCAGGGCTGCCACCTTCCGTGTGGGACAAGGAGCCGGACGTGTGCCTTTACGGAATCAGGCTCTGCCGAGGACGAGAGCCATGAGATGTTCCTCCTCTGGGCACGCCCGGGTCCCAGATCCTGTTGTACCTGTGAATAGGCAGCAGGGGGACGGTGAAGACCGGCAACAGCTTTCAGGGCTGCCACCTTCCGTGTGGGACAAGGAGCCGGACGTGTGCCTTTTCGGAATCAGGCTCTGCCAAGGACGAGATCCATGAGATGTTCCTCCTCTGGGCATGCCCGGGTCCCAGATCCTGTTGTGCTTGTGAATAGGCTTCAGGGGGACGGTGAAGACCAGCAACAGCTTTCAGGGCTGCCACCTTCCGTGTGGGACAAGGAGCCGGACGTGTGCCTTTTCGGAATCAGGCTCTGCCGAGGACGAGAGCCATGAGATGTTCCTCCTCTCAGCAAGCACGGGTCCCAGATCCTGTTGTACCTGTGAATAGGCTGCAGGGGGACGGTAAAAACCAGCAACAGCTTTCAGGGCTGCCACCTTCCGTGTGGGACAAGGAGCCGGACGTGTGCCTTTTCGGAATCAGGCTCTGCCGAGGACGAGAGCCATGAGATGTTCCTCCTCTGGGCAAGCCCGGGTCCCAGATCCTGTTGTGCCTGTGAATAGGCTGCAGGGGGACGGTGAAGACCAGCAACAGCTTTCAGGGCTGCCACCTTCCGTGCGGGACAAGGAGCCGGACGTGTGCCTTTTCGGAATCAGGCTCTGCCGAGGACGAGAGCCATGAGATGTTCCTCCTCTGGACAAGCCCGGGTCCCAGATCCTGTTGTACCTGTGAATAGGCTGCAGGGGGACGGTGAAGACCAGCAACAGCTTTCAGGGCTGCCACCTTCCGTGTGGGACAAGGAGCCGGACGTGTGCCTTTTCGGAATCAGGCTCTGCCGAGGACGAGAGCCATGAGATGTTCCTCCTCTCAGCAAGCCCGGGTCCCAGATCCTGTTGTACCTGTGAATAGGCTGCAGGGGGACGGTAAAAACCAGCAACAGCTTTCAGGGCTGCCACCTTCCGTCTGAGACAAGGAGCCGGACGTGTGCCTTTTCGGAATCAGGCTCTGCCGAGGACGAGAGCCATGAGATGTTCCTCCTCTGGGCATGCCCGGGTCCCATATCCTGTTGTGCCTGTGAATAGGCTGCAGGGGGACGGTGAAGACCAGCAACAGCTTTCAGGGCTGCCACCTTCTGTGTGGGACAAGGAGCCGGACGTGTTCCTTTTGGGAATCAGGCTCTGCCGAGGACGAGAGCCATGAGATGTTCCTCCTCTGGGCAAGCCCGGGTCCCAGATCCTGTTGTGCTTGTGAATAGGCTTCAGGGGGACGGTGAAGACCAGCAACAGCTTTCAGGGCTGCCACCTTCCGTGTGGGACAAGGAGGCGGACGTGTGCCTTTTCGGAATCAGGCTCTGCCGAGGACGAGATCCATGAGATGTTCCTCCTCTGGGCATGCCCGGGTCCTGAATCCTGTTGTGCCTCTGAATAGGCTGCAGGGGGACGGTGAAGACCAGCAACAGCTTTCAGGGCGCCACCTTCCGTGTGGGACAAGGAGCCGGACGTGTGCCTTTTCGGAATCAGGCTCCGCCGAGGATGAGAGCCATGAGATGTTCCTCCTCTGGGCATGCCCGGGTCCCAGATCCTGTTGTGCCTGTGAATAGGCTGCAGGGGGACGGTGAAGACCAGCAACATCTTTCAGGGCTGCCACCTTCCGTGTGGGACAAGGAGCCGGACGTGTGCCTTTTCGGAATCAGGCTCTGCCGAGGACGAGATCCATGAGATGTTCCTCCTGTGGGCATGGCCGGGTCCCAGATCCTGTTGTGCTTGTGAATAGGCAGCAGGGGGACGGTGAAGACCAGCAACAGCTTTCAGGGCTGCCACCTTCCGTGTGGGACAAGGAGCCGGACGTGTTCCTTTTCGGAAACAGGCTCTGCCGAGGACGAGAGCCATGAGATGTTCCTCCTCTGGGCGAGCCCGGGTCCTGAATCCTGTTGTACCTGTGAATAGTCTTCAGGGGGACGGTGAAGACCAGCAACAGCTTTCAGGGCTGCCACCTTCCGTGTGGGACAAGGAGCCGGACGTGTGCCTTTTCGGAATCAGGCTCTGCCGAGGACGAGAGCCATGAGATGTTCCTCCTCTTGGCACGCCCGGGTCCCAGATCCTGTTGTACCTGTGAATAGGCTGCAGGGGGACGGTGAAGACCAGCAACAGCTTTCAGGGCTGCCACCTTCCGTGTGGGACAAGGAGGCGGACGTGTGCCTTTTCGGAATCAGGCTCTGCCGAGGACGAGATCCATGAGATGTTCCTCCTCTGGGCATGCCCGGGTCCTGAATCCTGTTGTGCCTCTGAATAGGCTGCAGGGGGACGGTGAAGACCAGCAACATCTTTCAGAGCTGCCACCTTCCGTGTGGGACAAGGAGCCGGGCGTGTGCCTTTTCGGAATCAGGCTCTTCCGAGGACGAGAGCCATGAGATGTTCCTCCTCTGGGCAAGACCAGGTCCCAGATCCTGTTGTGCCTGTGAATAGGCTGCAGGGGGACGGTGAAGACCAGCAACAGCTTTCAGGGCTGCCAACTTCCGTGTGGGACAAGGAGCCGGACGTGTGCCTTTACGGAATCAGGCTCTGCCGAGGACGAGAGCCATGAGATGTTCCTCCTCTGGGCACGCCCGGGTCCCAGATCCTGTTGTACCTGTGAATAGGCTGCAGGGGGACGGTGAAGACCAGCAACAGCTTTCAGGGCTGCCACCTTCCGTGTGGGACAAGGAGCCGGACGTGTGCCTTTTCGGAATCAGGCTCTGCCGAGGACGAGATCCATGAGATGTTCCTCCTCTGGGCACGCCCGGGTCCTGAATCCTGTTGTGCCTCTGAATAGGCTTCAGGGGGACGGTAAAGACCAGCAACAGCTTTCAGGGCTGCCACCTTCCGTGTGGGACAAGGAGCCGGACGTGTGCCTTTTCGGAATCAGGCTCTGCCGAGGACGAGATCCATGAGATGTTCCTCCTCTGGGCATGCCCGGGTCCCAGATCCTGTTGTGCCTGTGAATAGGCTGCAGGGGGACGGTGAAGACCAGCAACAGCTTTCAGGGCTGCCACCTTCCGTGTGGGACAAGGAGCCGGACATGTGCCTTTTGGGAATCAGGCTCTGCCGAGGACGAGAGCCATGAGATGTTCCTCCTCTGGGCAAGCCCAGGTCCCAGATCCTGTTGTGCCTGTGAATAGGCTGCAGGGGGACGGTGAAGAGCAGCAACAACTTTCAGGGCTGCCACGTTCCGTGTGGGACAAGGAGCCGGACGTGTGACTTTTCGGAATCAGGCTCTGCCGAGGACGAGAGCCATGAGATGTTCCTCCTCTGGGCAAGCCCGGGTCCCAGATCCTGTTGTACCTGTGAATAGGCTGCAGGGGGACGGTGAAGACCAGCAACAGCTTTCAGGGCTGCCACCTTCCGTGTGGGACAAGGAGCCGGACGTGTGCCTTTTCGGAATCAGGCTCTGCCGAGGACGAGAGCCATGAGATGTTCCTCCTCTGGGCAATCCCGGGTCCCAGATCCTGTTGTGCCTGTGAATAGGCTGCAGGGGGACGGTGAAGACCAGCAACAGCTTTCAGGGCTGCCACCTTCCGTGTGAGACAAGGAGCCGTACGTGTGCCTTTTCGGAATCAGGCTCTGCCGAGGACGAGATCCATGAGATGTTCCTCCTCTGGGCAAGCCCGGGTCCCAGATCCTGTTGTACCTGTGAATAGGTTTCAGGGGGACGGTGAAGACCAGCAACAGCTTTCAGGGCTGCCACCTTCCGTGTGGGACAAGGAGCCGGACGTGTGCCTTTTCGGAATCAGGCTCTGCCGAGGACGAGAGCCATGAGATGTTCCTCCTCTCAGCAAGCCCAGGTCCCAGATCCTGTTGTGCCTGTGAATAGGCTGCAGGGGGACGGTAAAGACCAGCAACAGCTTTCAGGGCTGCCACCTTCCGTGTTGGACAAGGAGCCGGACGTGTGCCTTTTCGGAATCAGGCTCTGCCGAGGACGAGAGCCATGAGATGTTCCTCCTCTGGGCATGCCCGGGTCCCAGATCCTGTTGTGCCTGTGAATAGGCTGCAGGGGGACGGTGAAGACCAGCAACAGCTTTCAGGGCTGCCACCTTCCGTGTGGGACAAGGAGCCGGACGTGTGCCTTTTCGGAATCAGGCTCTGCCGAGGATAAGAGCCATGAGATGTTCCTCCTCTCAGCAAGCACGGGTCCCAGATCCTGTTGTACCTGTGAATAGGCTGCAGGGGGACGGTGAAGACCAGCAACAGCTTTCAGGGCTGCCAACTTCCCTGTGGGACAAGAAGCCGGATGTGTGCCTTTTCGGAATCAGGCCTTGCCGAGGACGAGAGCCATGAGATGTTCCTCCTCTGGGCAAGCCCAGGTCCCAGATTCTGTTGTGCCTGTGAATTGGCTGCAGGGGGACGGTGAAGACCAGCAACAGCTTTCAGGGCTGCCACCTTCCGTGTGGGACAAGGAGCCGGACGTGTGCCTTTTCGGAATCAGGCTCTGCCGAGGACGAGAGCCATGAGATGTTCCTCCTCTCAGCAAGCCCGGGTCCCAGATCCTGTTGTGCCTGTGAATAGGCTGCAGGGGGACGGTGAAGACCAGCAACAGCTTTCAGGGCTGCCACCTTCCGTGTGGGACAAGGAGCCGGACGTGTGCCTTTTCGGAATCAGGCTCTGCCGAGGACGAGAGCCATGAGATGTTCCTCCTCTTGGCACGCCCGGGTCCCAGATCCTGTTGTACCTGTGAATAGGCTGCAGGGGGACGGTGAAGACCAGCAACAGCTTTCAGGGCTGCCACCTTCCGTGTGGGACAAGGAGGCGGACGTGTGCCTTTTCGGAATCAGGCTCTGCCGAGGACGAGATCCATGAGATGTTCCTCCTCTGGGCATGCCCGGGTCCTGAATCCTGTTGTGCCTCTGAATAGGCTGCAGGGGGACGGTGAAGACCAGCAACATCTTTCAGAGCTGCCACCTTCCGTGTGGGACAAGGAGCCGGGCGTGTGCCTTTTCGGAATCAGGCTCTTCCGAGGACGAGAGCCATGAGATGTTCCTCCTCTGGGCAAGACCAGGTCCCAGATCCTGTTGTGCCTGTGAATAGGCTGCAGGGGGACGGTGAAGACCAGCAACAGCTTTCAGGGCTGCCAACTTCCGTGTGGGACAAGGAGCCGGACGTGTGCCTTTACGGAATCAGGCTCTGCCGAGGACGAGAGCCATGAGATGTTCCTCCTCTGGGCACGCCCGGGTCCCAGATCCTGTTGTACCTGTGAATAGGCTGCAGGGGGACGGTGAAGACCAGCAACAGCTTTCAGGGCTGCCACCTTCCGTGTGGGACAAGGAGCCGGACGTGTGCCTTTTCGGAATCAGGCTCTGCCGAGGACGAGAGCCATGAGATGTTCCTCCTCTGGGCAATCCCGGGTCCCAGATCCTGTTGTGCCTGTGAATAGGCTGCAGGGGGACGGTGAAGACCAGCAACAGCTTTCAGGGCTGCCACCTTCCGTGTGAGACAAGGAGCCGTACGTGTGCCTTTTCGGAATCAGGCTCTGCCGAGGACGAGATCCATGAGATGTTCCTCCTCTGGGCAAGCCCGGGTCCCAGATCCTGTTGTACCTGTGAATAGGTTTCAGGGGGACGGTGAAGACCAGCAACAGCTTTCAGGGCTGCCACCTTCCGTGTGGGACAAGGAGCCGGACGTGTGCCTTTTCGGAATCAGGCTCTGCCGAGGACGAGAGCCATGAGATGTTCCTCCTCTCAGCAAGCCCAGGTCCCAGATCCTGTTGTGCCTGTGAATAGGCTGCAGGGGGACGGTAAAGACCAGCAACAGCTTTCAGGGCTGCCACCTTCCGTGTGGGACAAGGAGCCGGACGTGTGCCTTTTCGGAATCAGGCTCTGCCGAGGACGAGAGCCATGAGATGTTCCTCCTCTGGGCATGCCCGGGTCCCAGATCCTGTTGTGCCTGTGAATAGGCTGCAGGGGGACGGTGAAGACCAGCAACAGCTTTCAGGGCTGCCACCTTCCGTGTGGGACAAGGAGCCGGACGTGTGCCTTTTCGGAATCAGGCTCTGCCGAGGATAAGAGCCATGAGATGTTCCTCCTCTCAGCAAGCACGGGTCCCAGATCCTGTTGTACCTGTGAATAGGCTGCAGGGGGACGGTGAAGACCAGCAACAGCTTTCAGGGCTGCCAACTTCCCTGTGGGACAAGAAGCCGGATGTGTGCCTTTTCGGAATCAGGCCTTGCCGAGGACGAGAGCCATGAGATGTTCCTCCTCTGGGCAAGCCCAGGTCCCAGATTCTGTTGTGCCTGTGAATTGGCTGCAGGGGGACGGTGAAGACCAGCAACAGCTTTCAGGGCTGCCACCTTCCGTGTGGGACAAGGAGCCGGACGTGTGCCTTTTCGGAATCAGGCTCTGCCGAGGACGAGAGCCATGAGATGTTCCTCCTCTCAGCAAGCCCGGGTCCCAGATCCTGTTGTGCCTGTGAATAGGCTGCAGGGGGACGGTGAAGACCAGCAACAGCTTTCAGGGCTGCCACCTTCCGTGTGGGACAAGGAGCCGGACGTGTGCCTTTTCGGAATCAGGCTCTGCCGAGGACGAGAGCCATGAGATGTTCCTCCTCTTGGCACGCCCGGGTCCCAGATCCTGTTGTACCTGTGAATAGGCTGCAGGGGGACGGTGAAGACCAGCAACAGCTTTCAGGGCTGCCACCTTCCGTGTGGGACAAGGAGGCGGACGTGTGCCTTTTCGGAATCAGGCTCTGCCGAGGACGAGATCCATGAGATGTTCCTCCTCTGGGCATGCCCGGGTCCTGAATCCTGTTGTGCCTCTGAATAGGCTGCAGGGGGACGGTGAAGACCAGCAACATCTTTCAGAGCTGCCACCTTCCGTGTGGGACAAGGAGCAGGGCGTGTGCCTTTTCGGAATCAGGCTCTTCCGAGGACGAGAGCCATGAGATGTTCCTCCTCTGGGCAAGACCAGGTCCCAGATCCTGTTGTGCCTGTGAATAGGCTGCAGGGGGACGGTGAAGACCAGCAACAGCTTTCAGGGCTGCCAACTTCCGTGTGGGACAAGGAGCCGGACGTGTGCCTTTACGGAATCAGGCTCTGCCGAGGACGAGAGCCATGAGATGTTCCTCCTCTGGGCACGCCCGGGTCCCAGATCCTGTTGTACCTGTGAATAGGCTGCAGGGGGACGGTGAAGACCAGCAACAGCTTTCAGGGCTGCCACCTTCCGTGTGGGACAAGGAGCCGGACGTGTGCCTTTTCGGAATCAGGCTCTGCCGAGGACGAGAGCCATGAGATGTTCCTCCTCTGGGCATGCCCGGGTCCCAAATCCTGTTGTGCCTCTGAATAGGCTGCAGGGGGACGGTGAAGACCAGCAACAGCTTTCAGGGCTGCCACCTTCCGTGTGAGACAAGGAGCCGTACGTGTGCCTTTTCGGAATCAGGCTCTGCCGAGGACGAGATCCATGAGATGTTCCTCCTCTGGGCAAGCCCGGGTCCCAGATCCTGTTGTACCTGTGAATAGGTTTCAGGGGGACGGTGAAGACCAGCAACAGCTTCAGGGCTGCCACCTTCCGTGTGGGACAAGGAGCCGGACGTGTGCCTTTTCGGAATCAGGCTCTGCCGAGGACGAGAGCCATGAGATGTTCCTCCTCTCAGCAAGCCCAGGTCCCAGATCCTGTTGTGCCTGTGAATAGGCTGCAGGGGGACGG
Source organism: Astur gentilis (assembly GCF_929443795.1). Taxonomy (NCBI): domain Eukaryota; kingdom Metazoa; phylum Chordata; class Aves; order Accipitriformes; family Accipitridae; genus Astur; species Astur gentilis. The sequence goes on from NW_026060936.1 coordinate 881,325, forward strand.
TAAAGACCAGCAACAGCTTTCAGGGCTGCCACCTTCCGTGTGGGACAAGGAGCCGGACGTGTGCCTTTTCGGAATCAGGCTCTGCCGAGGACGAGAGCCATGAGATGTTCCTCCTCTGGGCATGCCCGGGTCCCAGATCCTGTTGTGCCTGTGAATAGGCTGCAGGGGGACGGTGAAGACCAGCAACAGCTTTCAGGGCTGCCACCTTCCGTGTGGGACAAGGAGCCGGACGTGTGCCTTTTCGGAATCAGGCTCTGCCGAGGATAAGAGCCATGAGATGTTCCTCCTCTCAGCAAGCACGGGTCCCAGATCCTGTTGTACCTGTGAATAGGCTGCAGGGGGACGGTGAAGACCAGCAACAGCTTTCAGGGCTGCCAACTTCCCTGTGGGACAAGAAGCCGGATGTGTGCCTTTTCGGAATCAGGCCTTGCCGAGGACGAGAGCCATGAGATGTTCCTCCTCTGGGCAAGCCCAGGTCCCAGATTCTGTTGTGCCTGTGAATTGGCTGCAGGGGGACGGTGAAGACCAGCAACAGCTTTCAGGGCTGCCACCTTCCGTGTGGGACAAGGAGCCGGACGTGTGCCTTTTCGGAATCAGGCTCTGCCGAGGACGAGAGCCATGAGATGTTCCTCCTCTCAGCAAGCCCGGGTCCCAGATCCTGTTGTACCTGTGAATAGGCTGCAGGGGGACGGTGAAGACCAGCAACAGCTTTCAGGGCTGCCACCTTCCGTCTGAGACAAGGAGCCGGACGTGTGCCTTTTCGGAATCAGGCTCTGCCGAGGACGAGAGCCATGAGATGTTCCTCCTCTGGGAATGCCCGGGTCCCATATCCTGTTGTGCCTGTGAATAGGCTGCAGGGGGACGGTGAAGACCAGCAACAGCTTTCAGGGCTGCCACCTTCCGTGTGGGACAAGGAGCCGGACGTGTGCCTTTTCAAAATCAGGCTCTTCCGAGGACGAGAGCCATGAGATGTTCCTCCTCTGGGCAAGCCCGGGTCCCAGATCCTGTTGTACCTGTGAATAGGCTTCAGGGGGACGGTGAAGACCAGCAACAGCTTTCAGGGCTGCCACCTTCCGTGTGGGACAAGGAGCCGGACGTGTGCCTTTTCGGAATCAGGCTCTGCCGAGGACGAGATCCATGAGATGTTCCTCCTCTGGGCATGCCCGGGTCCTGAATCCTGTTGTGCCTCTGAATAGGCTGCAGGGGGACGGTGAAGACCAGCAACAGCTTTCAGGGCTGCCACCTTCCGTGTGGGACAAGGAGCCGGACGTGTGCCTTTTCGGAATCAGGCTCTGCCGAGGACGAGATCCATGAGATGTTCCTCCTCTGGGCAAGCCCGGGTCCCAGATCCTGTTGTGCTTGTGAATAGGCTGCAGGGGGACGGTGAAGACCAGCAACAGCTTTCAGGGCTGCCACCTTCTGTATGGGACAAGGAGGCGGACGTGTTCCTTTTCGGAATCAGGCTCTGCCGAGGACGAGAGCCATGAGATGTTCCTCCTCTGGGCAAGCCCGGGTCCCAGATCCTGTTGTACCTGTGAATAGGCTTCAGGGGGACGGTGAAGACCAGCAACAGCTTTCAGGGCTGCCACCTTCCGTGTGGGACAAGGAGCCGGACGTGTGCCTTTTCGGAATCAGGCTCTGCCGAGGACGAGAGCCATGAGATGTTCCTCCTCTGGGCACGCCCGGGTCCCAGATCCTGTTGTACCTGTGAATAGGCTGCAGGGGGACGGTGAAGACCAGCAACAGCTTTCAGGGCTGCCACCTTCCGTGTGGGACAAGGAGCCGGACGTGTGCCTTTTCGGAATCAGGCTCTGCCGAGGACGAGAGCCATGAGATGTTCCTCCTCTGGGCAAGCCCGGGTCCCAGATCCTGTTGTGCCTGTGAATAGGCTGCAGGGGGACGGTGAAGACCAGCAACAGCTTTCAGGGCTGCCACCTTCCGTGTGGGACAAGGAGCCGGACGTGTGCCTTTTCGGAATCAGGCTCTACCGAGGACTAGAGCCATGAGATGTTCCTCCTCTCAGCAAGCCCGGGTCCCAGATCCTGTTGTACCTTTGAATAGGCTGCAGGGGGACGGTGAAGACCAGCAACAGCTTTCAGGGCTGCCACCTTCCGTGTGGGACAAGGAGCCTGACGTGTGCCTTTTCGGAATCAGGCTCTGCCGAGGACGAGAGCCATGAGATGTTCCTCCTCTCAGCAAGCCCAGGTCCCAGATCCTGTTGTGCCTGTGAATAGGCTGCAGGGCGACGGTAAAGACCAGCAACAGCTTTCAGGGCTGCCACCTTCCGTGTGGGACAAGGAGCCGGACGTGTGCCTTTTCGGAATCAGGCTCTGCCGAGGACGAGAGCCATGAGATGTTCCTCCTCTGGGCATGCCCGGGTCCCAGATCCTGTTGTGCCTGTGAATAGGCTGCAGGGGGACGGTGAAGACCAGCAACAGCTTTCAGGGCTGCCACCTTCCGTGTGGGACAAGGAGCCGGACGTGTGCCTTTTCGGAATCAGGCTCTGCCGAGGACGAGAGCCATGAGATGTTCCTCCTCTCAGCAAGCACGGGTCCCAGATCCTGTTGTACCTGTGAATAGGCTGCAGGGGGACGGTGAAGACCAGCAACAGCTTTCAGGGCTGCCACCTTCCGTGTGGGACAAGGAGCCGGACGTGTGCCTTTTCGGAATCAGGCTCCGCCGAGGATGAGAGCCATGAGATGTTCCTCCTCTGGGCATGCCCGGGTCCCAGATCCTGTTGTGCCTGTGAATAGGCTGCAGGGGGACGGTGAAGACCAGCAACAGCTTTCAGGGCTGCCACCTTCCGTGTGGGACAAGGAGCCGGACGTGTGCCTTTTCGGAATCAGGCTCTGCCGAGGACGAGATCCATGAGATGTTCCTCCTCTGGGCATGCCCGGGTCCCAGATCCTGTTGTGCTTGTGAATAGGCAGCAGGGGGACGGTGAAGACCAGCAACAGCTTTCAGGGCTGCCACCTTCCGTGTGGGACAAGGAGCCGGACGTGTTCCTTTTCGGAAACAGGCTCTGCCGAGGACGAGAGCCATGAGATGTTCCTCCTCTGGGCAAGCCCGGGTCCTGAATCCTGTTGTACCTGTGAATAGTCTTCAGGGGGACGGTGAAGACCAGCAACAGCTTTCAGGGCTGCCACCTTCCGTGTGGGACAAGGAGCCGGACGTGTGCATTTTCGGAATCAGGCTCTGCCGAGGACGAGAGCCATGAGATGTTCCTTCTCTGGGCATGCCCGGGTCCTGAATCCTGTTGTGCCTCTGAATAGGCTTCAGGGGGACGGTAAAGACCAGCAACAGCTTTCAGGGCTGCCACCTTCCGTGTGGGACAAGGAGCCGGACGTGTGCCTTTTCGGAATCAGGCTCTGCCGAGGACGAGAGCCATGAGATGTTCCTCCTCTCAGCAAGCCCGGGTCCCAGATCCTGTTGTACCTGTGAATAGGCTGCAGGGGGACGGTGAAGACCAGCAACAGCTTTCAGGGCTGCCACCTTCCGTGTGGGACAAGGAGCCGGACGTGTACCTTTTCGGAATCAGGCTCTGCCGAGGACGAGATCCATGATATGTTCCTCCTCTGGGCATGCCCGGGTCCTGAATCCTATTGTGCCTCTGAATAGGCTGCAGGGGGACGGTGAAGACCAGCAACAGCTTTCAGGGCTGCCACCTTCCGTGTGGGACAAGGAGCCGGACGTGTGCATTTTCGGAATCAGGCTCCGCCGAGGACGAGAGCCATGAGATGTTCCTCCTCTGGGCATGCCCGGGTCCCAGATCCTGTTGTGCCTGTGAATAGGCTGCAGGGGGACGGTGAAGACCAGCAACAGCTTTCAGGGCTGCCACCTTCCGTGTGGGACAAGGAGCCGGACGTGTGCCTTTTCGGAATCAGGCTCTGCCGAGGACGAGATCCATGAGATGTTCCTCCTCTGGGCATGCCCGGGTCCCAGATCCTGTTGTGCTTGTGAATAGGCAGCAGGGGGACGGTGAAGACCAGCAACAGCTTTCAGGGCTGCCACCTTCCGTGTGGGACAAGGAGCCGGACGTGTTCCTTTTCGGAAACAGGCTCTGCCGAGGACGAGAGCCATGAGATGTTCCTCCTCTGGGCACGCCCGGGTCCCAGATCCTGTTGTACCTGTGAATAGGCTGCAGGGGGACGGTGAAGACCAGCAACAGCTTTCAGGGCTGCCACCTTCCGTGTGGGACAAGGAGCCGGACGTGTGCCTTTTCGGAATCAGGCTCTGCCAAGGACGAGATCCATGAGATGTTCCTCCTCTGGGCATGCCCGGGTCCCAGATCCTGTTGTGCTTGTGAATAGGCTTCAGGGGGACGGTGAAGACCAGCAACAGCTTTCAGGGCTGCCACCTTCCGTGTGGGACAAGGAGCCGGACGTGTGCCTTTTCGGAATCAGGCTCTGCCGAGGACGAGAGCCATGAGATGTTCCTCCTCTGGGCAAGCCCAGGTCCCAGATCCTGTTGTGCCTGTGAATAGGCTGCAGGGGGACGGTGAAGACCAGCAACAACTTTCAGGGCTGCCACGTTCCGTGTGGGACAAGGAGCCGGACGTGTGCCTTTTCGGAATCAGGCTCTGCCGAGGACGAGAGCCATGAGATGTTCCTCCTCTCAGCAAGCCCGGGTCCCAGATCCTGTTGTGCCTGTGAATAGGCTGCAGGGGGACGGTGAAGACCAGCAACAGCTTTCAGGGCTGCCACCTTCCGTGTGGGACAAGGAGCCGGACGTGTGCCTTTTCAGAATCAGGCTCTGCCGAGGACGAGAGCCATGAGATGTTCCTTCTCTGGGCATGCCCGGGTCCTGAATCCTGTTGTGCCTCTGAATAGGCTTCAGGGGGACGGTAAGGACCAGCAACAGCTTTCAGGGCTGCCACCTTCCGTGTGGGACAAGGAGCCGGACGTGTGCCTTTTCGGAATCAGGCTCTGCCGAGGACGAGATCCATGAGATGTTCCTCCTCTGGGCATGCCCGGGTCCCAGATCCTGTTGTGCCTGTGAATAGGCTGCAGGGGGACGGTGAAGACCAGCAACAGCTTTCAGGGCTGCCACCTTCCGTGTGGGACAAGGAGCCGGACATGTGCCTTTTCGGAATCAGGCTCTGCCGAGGACGAGATCCATGAGATGTTCCTCCTCTGGGCATGCCCGTGTCCTGAATCCTATTGTGCCTCTGAATAGGCTGCAGGGGGACGGTGAAGACCAGCAACAGCTTTCAGGGCTGCCACCTTCCGTGTGGGACAAGGAGCCGGACGTGTGCCTTTTCGGAATCAGGCTCCGCCGAGGACGAGATCCATGAGATGTTCCTCCTCTGGGCATGCCCGGGTCCCAGATCCTGTTGTGCTTGTGAATAGGCTTCAGGGGGACGGTGAAGACCAGCAACAGCTTTCAGGGCTGCCACCTTCCGTGTGGGACAAGGAGCCGGACGTGTGCCTTTTCGGAATCAGGCTCTGCCGAGGACGAGAGCCATGAGATGTTCCTCCTCTGGGCAAGCCCAGGTCCCAGATCCTGTTGTGCCTGTGAATAGGCTGCAGGGGGACGGTGAAGACCAGCAACAACTTTCAGGGCTGCCACGTTCCGTGTGGGACAAGGAGCCGGACGTGTGCCTTTTCGGAATCAGGCTCTGCCGAGGACGAGAGCCATGAGATGTTCCTCCTCTGGGCAAGCCCGGGTCCCAGATCCTGTTGTGCCTGTGAATAGGCTGCAGGGGGACGGTGAAGACCAGCAACAGCTTTCAGGGCTGCCACCTTCCGTGTGGGACAAGGAGCCGGACGTGTGCCTTTTCAGAATCAGGCTCTGCCGAGGACGAGAGCCATGAGATGTTCCTTCTCTGGGCATGCCCGGGTCCTGAATCCTGTTGTGCCTCTGAATAGGCTTCAGGGGGACGGTAAGGACCAGCAACAGCTTTCAGGGCTGCCACCTTCCGTGTGGGACAAGGAGCCGGACGTGTGCCTTTTCGGAATCAGGCTCTGCCGAGGACGAGATCCATGAGATGTTCCTCCTCTGGGCATGCCCGGGTCCCAGATCCTGTTGTGCCTGTGAATAGGCTGCAGGGGGACGGTGAAGACCAGCAACAGCTTTCAGGGCTGCCACCTTCCGTGTGGGACAAGGAGCCGGACATGTGCCTTTTCGGAATCAGGCTCTGCCGAGGACGAGATCCATGAGATGTTCCTCCTCTGGGCATGCCCGTGTCCTGAATCCTATTGTGCCTCTGAATAGGCTGCAGGGGGACGGTGAAGACCAGCAACAGCTTTCAGGGCTGCCACCTTCCGTGTGGGACAAGGAGCCGGACGTGTGCCTTTTCGGAATCAGGCTCCGCCGAGGACGAGATCCATGAGATGTTCCTCCTCTGGGCATGCCCGGGTCCCAGATCCTGTTGTGCCTGTGAATAGGCTGCAGGGGGATGGTGAAGACCAGCAACATCTTTCAGGGCTGCCACCTTCCGTGTGGGACAAGGAGCCGGACGTGTGCCTTTTCGGAATCAGGCTCTGCCGAGGACGAGATCCATGAGATGTTCCTCCTCTGGGCATGCCCGGGTCCCAGATCCTGTTGTGCCTGTGAATAGGCAGCAGGGGGACGGTGAAGACCAGCAACAGCTTTCAGGGCTGCCACCTTCCGTGTGGGACAAGGAGCCGGACGTGTTCCTTTTCGGAAACAGGCTCTGCCGAGGACGAGAGCCATGAGATGTTCCTCCTCTGGGCAAGCCCGGGTCCTGAATCCTGTTGTACCTGTGAATAGTCTTCAGGGGGACGGTGAAGACCAGCAACAGCTTTCAGGGCTGCCACCTTCCGTGTGGGACAAGGAGCCGGACGTGTGCCTTTTCGGAATCAGGCTCTGCCGAGGACGAGAGCCATGAGATGTTCCTCCTCTCAGCAAGCCCGGGTCCCAGATCCTGTTGTACCTGTGAATAGGCTGCAGGGGGACGGTAAAAACCAGCAACAGCTTTCAGGGCTGCCACCTTCCGTGTGGGACAAGGAGCCGGACGTGTGCCTTTTCGGAATCAGGCTCTGCCGAGGACGAGAGCCATGAGATGTTCCTCCTCTTGGCACGCCCGGGTCCCAGATCCTGTTGTACCTGTGAATAGGCTGCAGGGGGACGGTGAAGACCAGCAACAGCTTTCAGGGCTGCCACCTTCCGTGTGGGACAAGGAGGCGGACGTGTGCCTTTTCGGAATCAGGCTCTGCCGAGGACGAGATCCATGAGATGTTCCTCCTCTGGGCATGCCCGGGTCCTGAATCCTGTTGTGCCTCTGAATAGGCTGCAGGGGGACGGTGAAGACCAGCAACATCTTTCAGAGCTGTCACCTTCCGTGTGGGACAAGGAGCCGGACGTGTGCCTTTTCGGAATCAGGCTCTTCCGAGGACGAGAGCCATGAGATGTTCCTCCTCTGGGCAAGACCAGGTCCCAGATCCTGTTGTGCCTGTGAATAGGCTGCAGGGGGACGGTGAAGACCAGCAACAGCTTTCAGGGCTGCCAACTTCCGTGTGGGACAAGGAGCCGGACGTGTGCCTTTACGGAATCAGGCTCTGCCGAGGATGAGAGCCATGAGATGTTCCTCCTCTGGGCACGCCCGGGTCCCAGATCCTGTTGTACCTGTGAATAGGCTGCAGGGGGACGGTGAAGACCAGCAACAGCTTTCAGGGCTGCCACCTTCCGTGTGGGACAAGGAGCCGGACGTGTGCCTTTTCGGAATCAGGCTCTGCCAAGGACGAGATCCATGAGATGTTCCTCCTCTGGGCATGCCCGGGTCCCAGATCCTGTTGTGCTTGTGAATAGGCTTCAGGGGGACGGTGAAGACCAGCAACAGCTTTCAGGGCTGCCACCTTCCGTGTGGGACAAGGAGCCGGACGTGTGCCTTTTCGGAATCAGGCTCTGCCGAGGACGAGAGCCATGAGATGTTCCTCCTCTGGGCAAGCCCAGGTCCCAGATCCTGTTGTGCCTGTGAATAGGCTGCAGGGGGACGGTGAAGACCAGCAACAACTTTCAGGGCTGCCACGTTCCGTGTGGGACAAGGAGCCGGACGTGTGCCTTTTCGGAATCAGGCTCTGCCGAGGACGAGAGCCATGAGATGTTCCTCCTCTGGGCAAGCCCGGGTCCCAGATCCTGTTGTACCTGTGAATAGGCTGCAGGGGGACGGTGAAGACCAGCAACAGCTTTCAGGGCTGCCACCTTCCGTGTGGGACAAGGAGCCGGACGTGTGCCTTTTCGGAATCAGGCTCTGCCGAGGACGAGAGCCATGAGATGTTCCTCCTCTCAGCAAGCCCAGGTCCCAGATCCTGTTGTGCCTGTGAATAGGCTGCAGGGGGACGGTGAAGACCAGCAACAGCTTTCAGGGCTGCCACCTTCCGTGTGGGACAAGGAGCCGGACGTGTGCCTTTTCGGAATCAGGCTCTGCCGAGGACGAGAGCCATGAGATGTTCCTCCTCTGGGCAAGCCCAGGTCCCAGATCCTGTTGTGCCTGTGAATAGGCTGCAGGGGGACGGTGAAGACCAGCAACAACTTTCAGGGCTGCCACGTTCCGTGTGGGACAAGGAGCCGGACGTGTGCCTTTTCGGAATCAGGCTCTGCCGAGGACGAGAGCCATGAGATGTTCCTCCTCTGGGCAAGCCCGGGTCCCAGATCCTGTTGTACCTGTGAATAGGCTGCAGGGGGACGGTGAAGACCAGCAACAGCTTTCAGGGCTGCCACCTTCCGTGTGGGACAAGGAGCCGGACGTGTGCCTTTTCGGAATCAGGCTCTGCCGAGGACGAGAGCCATGAGATGTTCCTCCTCTCAGCAAGCCCAGGTCCCAGATCCTGTTGTGCCTGTGAATAGGCTTCAGGGGGACGGTAAGGACCAGCAACAGCTTTCAGGGCTGCCACCTTCCGTGTGGGACAAGGAGCCGGACGTGTGCCTTTTCGGAATCAGGCTCTGCCGAGGACGAGATCCATGAGATGTTCCTCCTCTGGGCATGCCCGGGTCCCAGATCCTGTTGTGCCTGTGAATAGGCTGCAGGGGGACGGTGAAGACCAGCAACAGCTTTCAGGGCTGCCACCTTCCGTGTGGGACAAGGAGCCGGACATGTGCCTTTTCGGAATCAGGCTCTGCCGAGGACGAGATCCATGAGATGTTCCTCCTCTGGGCATGCCCGTGTCCTGAATCCTATTGTGCCTCTGAATAGGCTGCAGGGGGACGGTGAAGACCAGCAACAGCTTTCAGGGCTGCCACCTTCCGTGTGGGACAAGGAGCCGGACGTGTGCCTTTTCGGAATCAGGCTCCGCCGAGGACGAGATCCATGAGATGTTCCTCCTCTGGGCATGCCCGGGTCCCAGATCCTGTTGTGCCTGTGAATAGGCTGCAGGGGGACGGTGAAGACCAGCAACATCTTTCAGGGCTGCCACCTTCCGTGTGGGACAAGGAGCCGGACGTGTGCCTTTTCGGAATCAGGCTCTGCCGAGGACGAGATCCATGAGATGTTCCTCCTCTGGGCATGCCCGGGTCCCAGATCCTGTTGTGCTTGTGAATAGGCAGCAGGGGGACGGTGAAGACCAGCAACAGCTTTCAGGGCTGCCACCTTCCGTGTGGGACAAGGAGCCGGACGTGTGCCTTTTCGGAAACAGGCTCTGCCGAGGACGAGAGCCATGAGATGTTCCTCCTCTGGGCAAGCCCGGGTCCTGAATCCTGTTGTACCTGTGAATAGTCTTCAGGGGGATGGTGAAGACCAGCAACAGCTTTCAGGGCTGCCACCTTCCGTGTGGGACAAGGAGCCGGACGTGTGCCTTTTCGGAATCAGGCTCTGCCGAGGACGAGAGCCATGAGATGTTCCTCCTCTCAGCAAGCCCGGGTCCCAGATCCTGTTGTACCTGTGAATAGGCTGCAGGGGGACGGTAAAAACCAGCAACAGCTTTCAGGGCTGCCACCTTCCGTGTGGGACAAGGAGCCGGACGTGTGCCTTTTCGGAATCAGGCTCTGCCGAGGACGAGAGCCATGAGATGTTCCTCCTCTTGGCACGCCCGGGTCCCAGATCCTGTTGTACCTGTGAATAGGCTGCAGGGGGACGGTGAAGACCAGCAACAGCTTTCAGGGCTGCCACCTTCCGTGTGGGACAAGGAGGCGGACGTGTGCCTTTTCGGAATCAGGCTCTGCCGAGGACGAGATCCATGAGATGTTCCTCCTCTGGGCATGCCCGGGTCCTGAATCCTGTTGTGCCTCTGAATAGGCTGCAGGGGGACGGTGAAGACCAGCAACATCTTTCAGAGCTGTCACCTTCCGTGTGGGACAAGGAGCCGGACGTGTGCCTTTTCGGAATCAGGCTCTTCCGAGGACGAGAGCCATGAGATGTTCCTCCTCTGGGCAAGACCAGGTCCCAGATCCTCTTGTGCCTGTGAATAGGCTGCAGGGGGACGGTGAAGACCAGCAACAGCTTTCAGGGCTGCCAACTTCCGTGTGGGACAAGGAGCCGGACGTGTGCCTTTACGGAATCAGGCTCTGCCGAGGATGAGAGCCATGAGATGTTCCTCCTCTGGGCACGCCCGGGTCCCAGATCCTGTTGTACCTGTGAATAGGCTGCAGGGGGACGGTGAAGACCAGCAACAGCTTTCAGGGCTGCCACCTTCCGTGTGGGACAAGGAGCCGGACGTGTGCCTTTTCGGAATCAGGCTCTGCCGAGGACGAGAGCCATGAGATGTTCCTCCTCTGGGCAAGCCCAGGTCCCAGATCCTGTTGTGCCTGTGAATAGGCTGCAGGGGGACGGTGAAGACCAGCAACAACTTTCAGGGCTGCCACGTTCCGTGTGGGACAAGGAGCCGGACGTGTGCCTTTTCGGAATCAGGCTCTGCCGAGGACGAGAGCCATGAGATGTTCCTCCTCTGGGCAAGCCCGGGTCCCAGATCCTGTTGTACCTGTGAATAGGCTGCAGGGGGACGGTGAAGACCAGCAACAGCTTTCAGGGCTGCCACCTTCCGTGTGGGACAAGGAGCCGGACGTGTGCCTTTTCGGAATCAGGCTCTGCCGAGGACGAGAGCCATGAGATGTTCCTCCTCTCAGCAAGCCCAGGTCCCAGATCCTGTTGTGCCTGTGAATAGGCTGCAGGGGGACGGTAAAGACCAGCAACAGCTTTCAGGGCTGCCACCTTCCGTGTGGGACAAGGAGCCGGACGTGTGCCTTTTCGGAATCAGGCTCTGCCGAGGACGAGAGCCATGAGATGTTCCTCCTCTGGGCAAGCCCAGGTCCCAGATCCTGTTGTGCCTGTGAATAGGCTGCAGGGGGACGGTGAAGACCAGCAACAACTTTCAGGGCTGCCACGTTCCGTGTGGGACAAGGAGCCGGACGTGTGCCTTTTCGGAATCAGGCTCTGCCGAGGACGAGAGCCATGAGATGTTCCTCCTCTGGGCAAGCCCGGGTCCCAGATCCTGTTGTACCTGTGAATAGGCTGCAGGGGGACGGTGAAGACCAGCAACAGCTTTCAGGGCTGCCACCTTCCGTGTGGGACAAGGAGCCGGACGTGTGCCTTTTCGGAATCAGGCTCTGCCGAGGACGAGAGCCATGAGATGTTCCTCCTCTCAGCAAGCCCAGGTCCCAGATCCTGTTGTGCCTGTGAATAGGCTGCAGGGGGACGGTAAAGACCAGCAACAGCTTTCAGGGCTGCCACCTTCCGTGTGGGACAAGGAGCCGGACGTGTGCCTTTTCGGAATCAGGCTCTGCCGAGGACGAGAGCCATGAGATGTTCCTCCTCTGGGCAAGCCCGGGTCCCAGATCCTGTTGTACCTGTGAATAGGCTGCAGGGGGACGGTGAAGACCAGCAACAGCTTTCAGGGCTGCCACCTTCCGTGTGGGACAAGGAGCCGGACGTGTGCCTTTTCGGAATCAGGCTCTGCCGAGGATAAGAGCCATGAGATGTTCCTCCTCTCAGCAAGCACGGGTCCCAGATCCTGTTGTACCTGTGAATAGGCTGCAGGGGGACGGTGAAGACCAGCAACAGCTTTCAGGGCTGCCACCTTCCGTGTGGGACAAGGAGCCGGACGTGTGCCTTTTCAGAATCAGGCTCTGCCGAGGACGAGAGCCATGAGATGTTCCTTCTCTGGGCATGCCCGGGTCCTGAATCCTGTTGTGCCTCTGAATAGGCTTCAGGGGGACGGTAAGGACCAGCAACAGCTTTCAGGGCTGCCACCTTCCGTGTGGGACAAGGAGCCGGACGTGTGCCTTTTCGGAATCAGGCTCTGCCGAGGACGAGATCCATGAGATGTTCCTCCTCTGGGCATGCCCGGGTCCCAGATCCTGTTGTGCCTGTGAATAGGCTGCAGGGGGACGGTGAAGACCAGCAACAGCTTTCAGGGCTGCCACCTTCCGTGTGGGACAAGGAGCCGGACGTGTGCCTTTTCGGAATCAGGCTCTGCCGAGGACGAGATCCATGAGATGTTCCTCCTCTGGGCATGCCCGGGTCCCAGATCCTGTTGTGCCTGTGAATAGGCTGCAGGGGGACGGTGAAGACCAGCAACAGCTTTCAGGGCTGCCACCTTCCGTGTGGGACAAGGAGCCGGACATGTGCCTTTTCGGAATCAGGCTCTGCCGAGGACGAGATCCATGAGATGTTCCTCCTCTGGGCATGCCCGTGTCCTGAATCCTATTGTGCCTCTGAATAGGCTGCAGGGGGACGGTGAAGACCAGCAACAGCTTTCAGGGCTGCCACCTTCCGTGTGGGACAAGGAGCCGGACGTGTGCCTTTTCGGAATCAGGCTCTGCCGAGGACGAGATCCATGAGATGTTCCTCCTCTGGGCATGCCCGGGTCCCAGATCCTGTTGTGCCTGTGAATAGGCTTCAGGGGGACGGTGAAGACCAGCAACATCTTTCAGGGCTGCCACCTTCCGTGTGGGACAAGGAGCCGGACGTGTGCCTTTTCGGAATCAGGCTCTGCCGAGGACGAGATCCATGAGATGTTCCTCCTCTGGGCATGCCCGGGTCCCAGATCCTGTTGTGCCTGTGAATAGGCTGCAGGGGGACGGTGAAGACCAGCAACAGCTTTCAGGGCTGCCACCTTCCGTGTGGGACAAGGAGCCGGACATGTGCCTTTTCGGAATCAGGCTCTGCCGAGGACGAGATCCATGAGATGTTCCTCCTCTGGGCATGCCCGTGTCCTGAATCCTATTGTGCCTCTGAATAGGCTGCAGGGGGACGGTGAAGACCAGCAACAGCTTTCAGGGCTGCCACCTTCCGTGTGGGACAAGGAGCCGGACGTGTGCCTTTTCGGAATCAGGCTCCGCCGAGGACGAGATCCATGAGATGTTCCTCCTCTGGGCATGCCCGGGTCCCAGATCCTGTTGTGCCTGTGAATAGGCTGCAGGGGGATGGTGAAGACCAGCAACATCTTTCAGGGCTGCCACCTTCCGTGTGGGACAAGGAGCCGGACGTGTGCCTTTTCGGAATCAGGCTCTGCCGAGGACGAGATCCATGAGATGTTCCTCCTCTGGGCATGCCCGGGTCCCAGATCCTGTTGTGCTTGTGAATAGGCAGCAGGGGGACGGTGAAGACCAGCAACAGCTTTCAGGGCTGCCACCTTCCGTGTGGGACAAGGAGCCGGACGTGTGCCTTTTCGGAAACAGGCTCTGCCGAGGACGAGAGCCATGAGATGTTCCTCCTCTGGGCAAGCCCGGGTCCTGAATCCTGTTGTACCTGTGAATAGTCTTCAGGGGGACGGTGAAGACCAGCAACAGCTTTCAGGGCTGCCAACTTCCGTGTGGGACAAGGAGCCGGACGTGTGCCTTTTCGGAATCAGGCTCTGCCGAGGACGAGAGCCATGAGATGTTCCTCCTCTCAGCAAGCCCGGGTCCCAGATCCTGTTGTACCTGTGAATAGGCTGCAGGGGGACGGTAAAAACCAGCAACAGCTTTCAGGGCTGCCACCTTCCGTGTGGGACAAGGAGCCGGACGTGTGCCTTTTCGGAATCAGGCTCTGCCGAGGACGAGAGCCATGAGATGTTCCTCCTCTTGGCACGCCCGGGTCCCAGATCCTGTTGTACCTGTGAATAGGCTGCAGGGGGACGGTGAAGACCAGCAACAGCTTTCAGGGCTGCCACCTTCCGTGTGGGACAAGGAGGCGGACGTGTGCCTTTTCGGAATCAGGCTCTGCCGAGGACGAGATCCATGAGATGTTCCTCCTCTGGGCATGCCCGGGTCCTGAATCCTGTTGTGCCTCTGAATAGGCTGCAGGGGGACGGTGAAGACCAGCAACATCTTTCAGAGCTGTCACCTTCCGTGTGGGACAAGGAGCCGGACGTGTGCCTTTTCGGAATCAGGCTCTTCCGAGGACGAGAGCCATGAGATGTTCCTCCTCTGGGCAAGACCAGGTCCCAGATCCTCTTGTGCCTGTGAATAGGCTGCAGGGGGACGGTGAAGACCAGCAACATCTTTCAGGGCTGCCAACTTCCGTGTGGGACAAGGAGCCGGACGTGTGCCTTTACGGAATCAGGCTCTGCCGAGGATGAGAGCCATGAGATGTTCCTCCTCTGGGCACGCCCGGGTCCCAGATCCTGTTGTACCTGTGAATAGGCTGCAGGGGGACGGTGAAGACCAGCAACAGCTTTCAGGGCTGCCACCTTCCGTGTGGGACAAGGAGCCGGACGTGTGCCTTTTCGGAATCAGGCTCTGCCAAGGACGAGATCCATGAGATGTTCCTCCTCTGGGCATGCCCGGGTCCCAGATCCTGTTGTGCTTGTGAATAGGCTTCAGGGGGACGGTGAAGACCAGCAACAGCTTTCAGGGCTGCCACCTTCCGTGTGGGACAAGGAGCCGGACGTGTGCCTTTTCGGAATCAGGCTCTGCCGAGGACGAGAGCCATGAGATGTTCCTCCTCTGGGCAAGCCCAGGTCCCAGATCCTGTTGTGCCTGTGAATAGGCTGCAGGGGGACGGTGAAGACCAGCAACAACTTTCAGGGCTGCCACGTTCCGTGTGGGACAAGGAGCCGGACGTGTGCCTTTTCGGAATCAGGCTCTGCCGAGGACGAGAGCCATGAGATGTTCCTCCTCTGGGCAAGCCCGGGTCCCAGATCCTGTTGTACCTGTGAATAGGCTGCAGGGGGACGGTGAAGACCAGCAACAGCTTTCAGGGCTGCCACCTTCCGTGTGGGACAAGGAGCCGGACGTGTGCCTTTTCGGAATCAGGCTCTGCCGAGGACGAGAGCCATGAGATGTTCCTCCTCTCAGCAAGCCCAGGTCCCAGATCCTGTTGTGCCTGTGAATAGGCTGCAGGGGGACGGTAAAGACCAGCAACAGCTTTCAGGGCTGCCACCTTCCGTGTGGGACAAGGAGCCGGACGTGTGCCTTTTCGGAATCAGGCTCTGCCGAGGACGAGAGCCATGAGATGTTCCTCCTCTGGGCAAGCCCAGGTCCCAGATACTGTTGTGCCTGTGAATAGGCTGCAGGGGGACGGTGAAGACCAGCAACAACTTTCAGGGCTGCCACGTTCCGTGTGGGACAAGGAGCCGGACGTGTGCCTTTTCGGAATCAGGCTCTGCCGAGGACGAGAGCCATGAGATGTTCCTCCTCTGGGCAAGCCCGGGTCCCAGATCCTGTTGTACCTGTGAATAGGCTGCAGGGGGACGGTGAAGACCAGCAACAGCTTTCAGGGCTGCCACCTTCCGTGTGGGACAAGGAGCCGGACGTGTGCCTTTTCGGAATCAGGCTCTGCCGAGGACGAGAGCCATGAGATGTTCCTCCTCTCAGCAAGCCCAGGTCCCAGATCCTGTTGTGCCTGTGAATAGGCTGCAGGGGGACGGTAAAGACCAGCAACAGCTTTCAGGGCTGCCACCTTCCGTGTGGGACAAGGAGCCGGACGTGTGCCTTTTCAGAATCAGGCTCTGCCGAGGACGAGAGCCATGAGATGTTCCTTCTCTGGGCATGCCCGGGTCCTGAATCCTGTTGTGCCTCTGAATAGGCTTCAGGGGGACGGTAAAGACCAGCAACAGCTTTCAGGGCTGCCACCTTCCGTGTGGGACAAGGAGCCGGACGTGTGCCTTTTCGGAATCAGGCTCTGCCGAGGACGAGATCCATGAGATGTTCCTCCTCTGGGCATGCCCGGGTCCCAGATCCTGTTGTGCCTCTGAATAGGCTGCAGGGGGACGGTGAAGACCAGCAACAGCTTTCAGGGCTGCCACCTTCCGTGTGGGACAAGGAGCCGGACGTGTGCCTTTTCGGAATCAGGCTCTGCCGAGGACGAGATCCATGAGATGTTCCTCCTCTGGGCATGCCCGGGTCCCAGATCCTGTTGTGCCTGTGAATAGGCTGCAGGGGGACGGTGAAGACCAGCAACAGCTTTCAGGGCTGCCACCTTCCGTGTGGGACAAGGAGCCGGACATGTGCCTTTTCGGAATCAGGCTCTGCCGAGGACGAGATCCATGAGATGTTCCTCCTCTGGGCATGCCCGTGTCCTGAATCCTATTGTGCCTCTGAATAGGCTGCAGGGGGACGGTGAAGACCAGCAACAGCTTTCAGGGCTGCCACCTTCCGTGTGGGACAAGGAGCCGGACGTGTGCCTTTTCGGAATCAGGCTCTGCCGAGGACGAGATCCATGAGATGTTCCTCCTCTGGGCATGCCCGGGTCCCAGATCCTGTTGTGCCTGTGAATAGGCTTCAGGGGGACGGTGAAGACCAGCAACATCTTTCAGGGCTGCCACCTTCCGTGTGGGACAAGGAGCCGGACGTGTGCCTTTTCGGAATCAGGCTCTGCCGAGGACGAGATCCATGAGATGTTCCTCCTCTGGGCATGCCCGGGTCCCAGATCCTGTTGTGCTTGTGAATAGGCAGCAGGGGGACGGTGAAGACCAGCAACAGCTTTCAGGGCTGCCACCTTCCGTGTGGGACAAGGAGCCGGACGTGTTCCTTTTCGGAAACAGGCTCTGCCGAGGACGAGAGCCATGAGATGTTCCTCCTCTGGGCAAGCCCGGGTCCTGAATCCTGTTGTACCTGTGAATAGTCTTCAGGGGGACGGTGAAGACCAGCAACAGCTTTCAGGGCTGCCACCTTCCGTGTGGGACAAGGAGCCGGACGTGTGCCTTTTCGGAATCAGGCTCTGCCGAGGACGAGAGCCATGAGATGTTCCTCCTCTCAGCAAGCCCGGGTCCCAGATCCTGTTGTACCTGTGAATAGGCTGCAGGGGGACGGTAAAAACCAGCAACAGCTTTCAGGGCTGCCACCTTCCGTGTGGGACAAGGAGCCGGACGTGTGCCTTTTCGGAATCAGGCTCTGCCGAGGACGAGAGCCATGAGATGTTCCTCCTCTTGGCACGCCCGGGTCCCAGATCCTGTTGTACCTGTGAATAGGCTGCAGGGGGACGGTGAAGACCAGCAACAGCTTTCAGGGCTGCCACCTTCCGTGTGGGACAAGGAGCCGGACGTGTGCCTTTTCGGAATCAGGCTCTGCCGAGGACGAGATCCATGAGATGTTCCTCCTCTGGGCATGCCCGGGTCCTGAATCCTGTTGTGCCTCTGAATAGGCTGCAGGGGGACGGTGAAGACCAGCAACATCTTTCAGAGCTGTCACCTTCCGTGTGGGACAAGGAGCCGGACGTGTGCCTTTTCGGAATCAGGCTCTTCCGAGGACGAGAGCCATGAGATGTTCCTCCTCTGGGCAAGACCAGGTCCCAGATCCTGTTGTGCCTGTGAATAGGCTGCAGGGGGACGGTGAAGAGCAGCAACAGCTTTCAGGGCTGCCAACTTCCGTGTGGGACAAGGAGCCGGACGTGTGCCTTTACGGAATCAGGCTCTGCCGAGGACGAGAGCCATGAGATGTTCCTCCTCTGGGCACGCCCGGGTCCCATATCCTGTTGTACCTGTGAATAGGCTGCAGGGGGACGGTGAAGACCAGCAACAGCTTTCAGGGCTGCCACCTTCCGTGTGGGACAAGGAGCCGGACGTGTGCCTTTTCGGAATCAGGCTCTGCCAAGGACGAGATCCATGAGATGTTCCTCCTCTGGGCATGCCCGGGTCCCAGATCCTGTTGTGCTTGTGAATAGGCTTCAGGGGGACGGTGAAGACCAGCAACAGCTTTCAGGGCTGCCACCTTCCGTGTGGGACAAGGAGCCGGACGTGTGCCTTTTCGGAATCAGGCTCTGCCGAGGACGAGAGCCATGAGATGTTCCTCCTCTGGGCAAGCCCAGGTCCCAGATCCTGTTGTGCCTGTGAATAGGCTGCAGGGGGACGGTGAAGACCAGCAACAGCTTTCAGGGCTGCCACGTTCCGTGTGGGACAAGGAGCCGGACGTGTGCCTTTTCGGAATCAGGCTCTGCCGAGGACGAGAGCCATGAGATGTTCCTCCTCTGGGCAAGCCCGGGTCCCAGATCCTGTTGTACCTGTGAATAGGCTGCAGGGGGACGGTGAAGACCAGCAACAGCTTTCAGGGCTGCCACCTTCCGTGTGGGACAAGGAGCCGGACGTGTGCCTTTTCGGAATCAGGCTCTGCCGAGGACGAGAGCCATGAGATGTTCCTCCTCTCAGCAAGCCCAGGTCCCAGATCCTGTTGTGCCTGTGAATAGGCTGCAGGGGGACGGTGAAGACCAGCAACATCTTTCAGAGCTGTCACCTTCCGTGTGGGACAAGGAGCCGGACGTGTGCCTTTTCGGAATCAGGCTCTTCCGAGGACGAGAGCCATGAGATGTTCCTCCTCTGGGCAAGACCAGGTCCCAGATCCTGTTGTGCCTGTGAATAGGCTGCAGGGGGACGGTGAAGACCAGCAACAGCTTTCAGGGCTGCCAACTTCCGTGTGGGACAAGGAGCCGGACGTGTGCCTTTACGGAATCAGGCTCTGCCGAGGACGAGAGCCATGAGATGTTCCTCCTCTGGGCACGCCCGGGTCCCATCTCCTGTTGTACCTGTGAATAGGCTGCAGGGGGACGGTGAAGACCAGCAACAGCTTTCAGGGCTGCCACCTTCCGTGTGGGACAAGGAGCCGGACGTGTGCCTTTTCGGAATCAGGCTCTGCCAAGGACGAGATCCATGAGATGTTCCTCCTCTGGGCATGCCCGGGTCCCAGATCCTGTTGTGCTTGTGAATAGGCTTCAGGGGGACGGTGAAGACCAGCAACAGCTTTCAGGGCTGCCACCTTCCGTGTGGGACAAGGAGCCGGACGTGTGCCTTTTCGGAATCAGGCTCTGCCGAGGACGAGAGCCATGAGATGTTCCTCCTCTGGGCAAGCCCAGGTCCCAGATCCTGTTGTGCCTGTGAATAGGCTGCAGGGGGACGGTGAAGACCAGCAACAGCTTTCAGGGCTGCCACGTTCCGTGTGGGACAAGGAGCCGGACGTGTGCCTTTTCGGAATCAGGCTCTGCCGAGGACGAGAGCCATGAGATGTTCCTCCTCTGGGCAAGCCCGGGTCCCAGATCCTGTTGTACCTGTGAATAGGCTGCAGGGGGACGGTGAAGACCAGCAACAGCTTTCAGGGCTGCCACCTTCCGTGTGGGACAAGGAGCCGGACGTGTGCCTTTTCGGAATCAGGCTCTGCCGAGGACGAGAGCCATGAGATGTTCCTCCTCTCAGCAAGCCCAGGTCCCAGATCCTGTTGTGCCTGTGAATAGGCTGCAGGGGGACGGTAAAGACCAGCAACAGCTTTCAGGGCTGCCACCTTCCGTGTGGGACAAGGAGCCGGACGTGTGCCTTTTCGGAATCAGGCTCTGCCGAGGACGAGAGCCATGAGATGTTCCTCCTCTGGGCATGCCCGGGTCCCAGATCCTGTTGTACCTGTGAATAGGCTGCAGGGGGACGGTGAAGACCAGCAACAGCTTTCAGGGCTGCCACCTTCCGTGTGGGACAAGGAGCCGGACGTGTGCCTTTTCGGAATCAGGCTCTGCCGAGGATAAGAGCCATGAGATGTTCCTCCTCTCAGCAAGCACGGGTCCCAGATCCTGTTGTACCTGTGAATAGGCTGCAGGGGGACGGTGAAGACCAGCAACAGCTTTCAGGGCTGCCACCTTCCGTGTGGGACAAGGAGCCGGACGTGTGCCTTTTCGGAATCAGGCTCTGCCGAGGACGAGATCCATGAGATGTTCCTCCTCTGGGCATGCCCGGGTCCCAGATCCTGTTGTGCTTGTGAATAGGCTGCAGGGGGACGGTGAAGACCAGCAACAGCTTTCAGGGCTGCCACCTTCCGTGTGGGACAAGGAGCCGGACGTGTGCCTTTTCGGAAACAGGCTCTGCCGAGGACGAGAGCCATGAGATGTTCCTCCTCTGGGCAAGCCCGGGTCCTGAATCCTGTTGTACCTGTGAATAGGCTGCAGGGGGACGGTGAAGACCAGCAACAGCTTTCAGGGCTGCCACCTTCCGTGTGGGACAAGGAGCCGGACTTGTTCCTTTTCGGAATCAAGCTCTTCCGAGGACGAGAGCCATGAGATGTTCCTCCTCTGGGCAAGACCAGGTCCCAGATCCTGTTGTGCCTGTGAATAGGCTGCAGGGGGACGGTGAAGACCAGCAACAGCTTTCAGGGCTGCCAACTTCCGTGTGGGACAAGGAGCCGGACGTGTGCCTTTACGGAATCAGGCTCTGCCGAGGACGAGAGCCATGAGATGTTCCTCCTCTGGGCACGCCCGGGTCCCAGATCCTGTTGTACCTGTGAATAGGCAGCAGGGGGACGGTGAAGACCAGCAACAGCTTTCAGGGCTGCCACCTTCCGTGTGGGACAAGGAGCCGGACGTGTGCCTTTTCGGAATCAGGCTCTGCCGAGGACGAGAGCCATGAGATGTTCCTCCTCTCAGCAAGCCCAGGTCCCAGATCCTGTTGTGCCTGTGAATAGGCTGCAGGGGGACGGTAAAGACCAGCAACAGCTTTCAGGGCTGCCACCTTCCGTGTGGGACAAGGAGCCGGACGTGTGCCTTTTCGGAATCAGGCTCTGCCGAGGACGAGAGCCATGAGATGTTCCTCCTCTGGGCAAGCCCGGGTCCCAGATCCTGTTGTACCTGTGAATAGGCTGCAGGGGGACGGTGAAGACCAGCAACAGCTTTCAGGGCTGCCACCTTCCGTGTGGGACAAGGAGCCGGACGTGTGCCTTTTCGGAATCAGGCTCTGCCGAGGATAAGAGCCATGAGATGTTCCTCCTCTCAGCAAGCACGGGTCCCAGATCCTGTTGTACCTGTGAATAGGCTGCAGGGGGACGGTGAAGACCAGCAACAGCTTTCAGGGCTGCCACCTTCCGTGTGGGACAAGGAGCCGGACGTGTGCCTTTTCGGAATCAGGCTCTGCCGAGGACGAGATCCATGAGATGTTCCTCCTCTGGGCATGCCCGGGTCCCAGATCCTGTTGTGCTTGTGAATAGGCTGCAGGGGGACGGTGAAGACCAGCAACAGCTTTCAGGGCTGCCACCTTCCGTGTGGGACAAGGAGCCGGACGTGTGCCTTTTCGGAAACAGGCTCTGCCGAGGACGAGAGCCATGAGATGTTCCTCCTCTGGGCAAGCCCGGGTCCTGAATCCTGTTGTACCTGTGAATAGGCTGCAGGGGGACGGTGAAGACCAGCAACAGCTTTCAGGGCTGCCACCTTCCGTGTGGGACAAGGAGCCGGACTTGTTCCTTTTCGGAATCAAGCTCTTCCGAGGACGAGAGCCATGAGATGTTCCTCCTCTGGGCAAGACCAGGTCCCAGATCCTGTTGTGCCTGTGAATAGGCTGCAGGGGGACGGTGAAGACCAGCAACAGCTTTCAGGGCTGCCAACTTCCGTGTGGGACAAGGAGCCGGACGTGTGCCTTTACGGAATCAGGCTCTGCCGAGGACGAGAGCCATGAGATGTTCCTCCTCTGGGCACGCCCGGGTCCCAGATCCTGTTGTACCTGTGAATAGGCAGCAGGGGGACGGTGAAGACCAGCAACAGCTTTCAGGGCTGCCACCTTCCGTGTGGGACAAGGAGCCGGACGTGTGCCTTTTCGGAATCAGGCTCTGCCAAGGACGAGATCCATGAGATGTTCCTCCTCTGGGCATGCCCGGGTCCCAGATCCTGTTGTGCTTGTGAATAGGCTTCAGGGGGACGGTGAAGACCAGCAACAGCTTTCAGGGCTGCCACCTTCCGTGTGGGACAAGGAGCCGGACGTGTGCCTTTTCGGAATCAGGCTCTGCCGAGGACGAGAGCCATGAGATGTTCCTCCTCTCAGCAAGCCCGGGTCCCAGATCCTGTTGTACCTGTGAATAGGCTGCAGGGGGACGGTAAAAACCAGCAACAGCTTTCAGGGCTGCCACCTTCCGTGTGGGACAAGGAGCCGGACGTGTGCCTTTTCGGAATCAGGCTCTGCCGAGGACGAGAGCCATGAGATGTTCCTCCTCTGGGCAAGCCCGGGTCCCAGATCCTGTTGTGCCTGTGAATAGGCTGCAGGGGGACGGTGAAGACCAGCAACAGCTTTCAGGGCTGCCACCTTCCGTGCGGGACAAGGAGCCGGACGTGTGCCTTTTCGGAATCAGGCTCTGCCGAGGACGAGAGCCATGAGATGTTCCTCCTCTGGGCAATCCCGGGTTCCAGATCCTGTTGTACCTGTGAATAGGCTTCAGGGGGACGGTGAAGACCAGCAACAGCTTTCAGGGCTGCCACCTTCCGTGTGGGACAAGGAGCCGGACGTGTGCCTTTTCGGAATCAGGCTCTGCCGAGGACGAGAGCCATGAGATGTTCCTCCTCTCAGCAAGCCCGGGTCCCAGATCCTGTTGTACCTGTGAATAGGCTTCAGGGGGACGGTGAAGACCAGCAACAGCTTTCAGGGCTGCCACCTTCCGTCTGAGACAAGGAGCCGGACGTGTGCCTTTTCGGAATCAGGCTCTGCCGAGGACGAGAGCCATGAGATGTTCCTCCTCTGGGCATGCACGGGTCCCATATCCTGTTGTGCCTGTGAATAGGGTGCAGGGGGACGGTGAAGACCAGCAACAGCTTTCAGGGCTGCCACCTTCTGTGTGGGACAAGGAGCCGGACGTGTTCCTTTTGGGAATCAGGCTCTGCCGGGACGAGAGCCATGAGATGTTCCTCCTCTGGGCAAGCCCGGGTCCCAGATCCTGTTGTACCTGTGAATAGGCTGCAGGGGGACGGTGAAGACCAGCAACAGCTTTCAGGGCTGCCACCTTCCGTGTGGGACAAGGAGCCGGACGTGTGCCTTTTCGGAATCAGGCTCTGCCGAGGACGAGAGCCATGAGATGTTCCTCCTCTCAGCAAGCCCAGGTCCCAGATCCTGTTGTGCCTGTGAATAGGCTGCAGGGGGACGGTAAAGACCAGCAACAGCTTTCAGGGCTGCCACCTTCCGTGTGGGACAAGGAGCCGGACGTGTGCCTTTTCGGAATCAGGCTCTGCCGAGGACGAGAGCCATGAGATGTTCCTCCTCTGGGCATGCCCGGGTCCCAGATCCTGTTGTACCTGTGAATAGGCTGCAGGGGGACGGTGAAGACCAGCAACAGCTTTCAGGGCTGCCACCTTCCGTGTGGGACAAGGAGCCGGACGTGTGCCTTTTCGGAATCAGGCTCTGCCGAGGATAAGAGCCATGAGATGTTCCTCCTCTCAGCAAGCACGGGTCCCAGATCCTGTTGTACCTGTGAATAGGCTGCAGGGGGACGGTGAAGACCAGCAACAGCTTTCAGGGCTGCCACCTTCCGTGTGGGACAAGGAGCCGGACGTGTGCCTTTTCGGAATCAGGCTCTGCCGAGGACGAGATCCATGAGATGTTCCTCCTCTGGGCAAGACCAGGTCCCAGATCCTGTTGTGCCTGTGAATAGGCTGCAGGGGGACGGTGAAGACCAGCAACAGCTTTCAGGGCTGCCAACTTCCGTGTGGGACAAGGAGCCGGACGTGTGCCTTTACGGAATCAGGCTCTGCCGAGGACGAGAGCCATGAGATGTTCCTCCTCTGGGCACGCCCGGGTCCCAGATCCTGTTGTACCTGTGAATAGGCAGCAGGGGGACGGTGAAGACCAGCAACAGCTTTCAGGGCTGCCACCTTCCGTGTGGGACAAGGAGCCGGACGTGTGCCTTTTCGGAATCAGGCTCTGCCAAGGACGAGATCCATGAGATGTTCCTCCTCTGGGCATGCCCGGGTCCCAGATCCTGTTGTGCTTGTGAATAGGCTTCAGGGGGACGGTGAAGACCAGCAACAGCTTTCAGGGCTGCCACCTTCCGTGTGGGACAAGGAGCCGGACGTGTGCCTTTTCGGAATCAGGCTCTGCCGAGGACGAGAGCCATGAGATGTTCCTCCTCTCAGCAAGCCCGGGTCCCAGATCCTGTTGTACCTGTGAATAGGCTGCAGGGGGACGGTAAAAACCAGCAACAGCTTTCAGGGCTGCCACCTTCCGTGTGGGACAAGGAGCCGGACGTGTGCCTTTTCGGAATCAGGCTCTGCCGAGGACGAGAGCCATGAGATGTTCCTCCTCTGGGCAAGCCCGGGTCCCAGATCCTGTTGTGCCTGTGAATAGGCTGCAGGGGGACGGTGAAGACCAGCAACAGCTTTCAGGGCTGCCACCTTCCGTGCGGGACAAGGAGCCGGACGTGTGCCTTTTCGGAATCAGGCTCTGCCGAGGACGAGAGCCATGAGATGTTCCTCCTCTGGGCATGCCCGGGTCCCATATCCTGTTGTGCCTGTGAATAGGCTGCAGGGGGACGGTGAAGACCAGCAACAGCTTTCAGGGCTGCCACCTTCTGTGTGGGACAAGGAGCCGGACGTGTTCCTTTTGGGAATCAGGCTCTGCCGAGGACGAGAGCCATGAGATGTTCCTCCTCTGGGCACGCCCGGGTCCCAGATCCTGTTGTACCTGTGAATAGGCTGCAGGGGGACGGTGAAGACCAGCAACAGCTTTCAGGGCTGCCACCTTCCGTGTGGGACAAGGAGAAGGACGTGTGCCTTTTCGGAATCAGGCTCTGCCGAGGACGAGAGCCATGAGATGTTCCTCCTCTGGGCAAGCCCGGGTCCCAGATCCTGTTGTGCCTGTGAATAGGCTGCAGGGGGACGGTGAAGACCAGCAACAGCTTTCAGGGCTGCCACCTTCCGTGTGGGACAAGGAGCCGGACGTGTGCCTTTTCAGAATCAGGCTCTACCGAGGACGAGAGCCATGAGATGTTCCTCCTCTGGGCAAGCCCGGGTCCCAGATCCTGTTGTACCTTTGAATAGGCTGCAGGGGGACGGTGAAGACCAGCAACATCTTTCAGGGCTGCCACCTTCCGTGTGGGACAAGGAGCCGGACGTGTGCCTTTTCGGAATCAGGCTCTGCCGAGGACGAGAGCCATGAGATGTTCCTCCTCTCAGCAAGCCCAGGTCCCAGATCCTGTTGTGCCTGTGAATAGGCTGCAGGGGGACGGTAAAGACCAGCAACAGCTTTCAGGGCTGCCACCTTCCGTGTGGGACAAGGAGCCGGACGTGTGCCTTTTCGGAATCAGGCTCTGCCGAGGACGAGAGCCATGAGATGTTCCTCCTCTGGGCATGCCCGGGTCCCAGATCCTGTTGTGCCTGTGAATAGGCTGCAGGGGGACGGTGAAGACCAGCAACAGCTTTCAGGGCTGCCACCTTCCGTGTGGGACAAGGAGCCGGACGTGTGCCTTTTCGGAATCAGGCTCTGCCGAGGATGAGAGCCATGAGATGTTCCTCCTCTCAGCAAGCACGGGTCCCAGATCCTGTTGTACCTGTGAATAGGCTGCAGGGGGACGGTGAAGACCAGCAACAGCTTTCAGGGCTGCCACCTTCCGTGTGGGACAAGGAGCCGGACGTGTGCCTTTTCGGAATCAGGCTCTGCCGAGGACGAGATCCATGAGATGTTCCTCCTCTGGGCATGCCCGGGTCCCAGATGCTGTTGTGCTTGTGAATAGGCTGCAGGGGGACGGTGAAGACCAGCAACAGCTTTCAGGGCTGCCACCTTCCGTGTGGGACAAGGAGCCGGACGTGTTCCTTTTCGGAAACAGGCTCTGCCGAGGACGAGAGCCATGAGATGTTCCTCCTCTGGGCAAGCCCGGGTCCTGAATCCTGTTGTACCTGTGAATAGGCTTCAGGGGGACGGTGAAGACCAGCAACAGCTTTCAGGGCTGCCACCTTCCGTGTGGGACAAGGAGCCGGACGTGTGCCTTTTCGGAATCAGGCTCTGCCGAGGACGAGAGCCATGAGATGTTCCTCCTCTCAGCAAGCCCGGGTCCCAGATCCTGTTGTACCTGTGAATAGGCTGCAGGGGGACGGTAAAAACCAGCAACAGCTTTCAGGGCTGCCACCTTCCGTGTGGGACAAGGAGCCGGACGTGTGCCTTTTCGGAATCAGGCTCTGCCGAGGACGAGAGCCATGAGATGTTCCTCCTCTTGGCACGCCCGGGTCCCAGATCCTGTTGTACCTGTGAATAGGCTGCAGGGGGACGGTGAAGACCAGCAACAGCTTTCAGGGCTGCCACCTTCCGTGTGGGACAAGGAGGCGGACGTGTGCCTTTTCGGAATCAGGCTCTGCCGAGGACGAGATCCATGAGATGTTCCTTCTCTGGGCATGCCCGGGTCCTGAATCCTGTTGTGCCTCTGAATAGGCTGCAGGGGGACGGTGAAGACCAGCAACATCTTTCAGAGCTGTCACCTTCCGTGTGGGACAAGGAGCCGGACGTGTGCCTTTTCGGAATCAGGCTCTGCCGAGGACGAGAGCCATGAGATGTTCCTCCTCTGGGCAAGACCAGGTCCCAGATCCTGTTGTGCCTGTGAATAGGCTGCAGGGGGACGGTGAAGACCAGCAACAGCTTTCAGGGCTGCCAACTTCCGTGTGGGACAAGGAGCCGGACGTGTGCCTTTACGGAATCAGGCTCTGCCGAGGACGAGAGCCATGAGATGTTCCTCCTCTGGGCACGCCCGGGTCCCATATCCTGTTGTCCCTGTGAATAGGCTGCAGGGGGACGGTGAAGACCAGCAACAGCTTTCAGGGCTGCCACCTTCCGTGTGGGACAAGGAGCCGGACGTGTGCCTTTTCGGAATCAGGCTCTGCCAAGGACGAGATCCATGAGATGTTCCTCCTCTGGGCATGCCCGGGTCCCAGATCCTGTTGTGCTTGTGAATAGGCTTCAGGGGGACGGTGAAGACCAGCAACAGCTTTCAGGGCTGCCACCTTCCGTGTGGGACAAGGAGCCGGACGTGTGCCTTTTCGGAATCAGGCTCTGCCGAGGACGAGAGCCATGAGATGTTCCTCCTCTGGGCAAGCCCAGGTCCCAGATCCTGTTGTGCCTGTGAATAGGCTGCAGGGGGACGGTGAAGACCAGCAACAACTTTCAGGGCTGCCACGTTCCGTGTGGGACAAGGAGCCGGACGTGTGCCTTTTCGGAATCAGGCTCTGCCGAGGACGAGAGCCATGAGATGTTCCTCCTCTGGGCAAGCCCGGGTCCCAGATCCTGTTGTACCTGTGAATAGGCTGCAGGGGGACGGTGAAGACCAGCAACAGCTTTCAGGGCTGCCACCTTCCGTGTGGGACAAGGAGCCGGACGTGTGCCTTTTCGGAATCAGGCTCTGCCGAGGACGAGAGCCATGAGATGTTCCTCCTCTCAGCAAGCCCAGGTCCCAGATCCTGTTGTGCCTGTGAATAGGCTGCAGGGGGACGGTAAAGACCAGCAACAGCTTTCAGGGCTGCCACCTTCCGTGTGGGACAAGGAGCCGGACGTGTGCCTTTTCGGAATCAGGCTCTGCCGAGGACGAGAGCCATGAGATGTTCCTCCTCTGGGCATGCCCGGGTCCCAGATCCTGTTGTACCTGTGAATAGGCTGCAGGGGGACGGTGAAGACCAGCAACAGCTTTCAGGGCTGCCACCTTCCGTGTGGGACAAGGAGCCGGACGTGTGCCTTTTCGGAAACAGGCTCTGCCGAGGACGAGAGCCATGAGATGTTCCTCCTCTGGGCAAGCCCGGGTCCTGAATCCTGTTGTACCTGTGAATAGGCTGCAGGGGGACGGTGAAGACCAGCAACAGCTTTCAGGGCTGCCACCTTCCGTGTGGGACAAGGAGCCGGACTTGTTCCTTTTCGGAATCAAGCTCTTCCGAGGACGAGAGCCATGAGATGTTCCTCCTCTGGGCAAGACCAGGTCCCAGATCCTGTTGTGCCTGTGAATAGGCTGCAGGGGGACGGTGAAGACCAGCAACAGCTTTCAGGGCTGCCAACATCCGTGTGGGACAAGGAGCCGGACGTGTGCCTTTACGGAATCAGGCTCTGCCGAGGACGAGAGCCATGAGATGTTCCTCCTCTGGGCACGCCCGGGTCCCAGATCCTGTTGTACCTGTGAATAGGCAGCAGGGGGACGGTGAAGACCAGCAACAGCTTTCAGGGCTGCCACCTTCCGTGTGGGACAAGGAGCCGGACGTGTGCCTTTTCGGAATCAGGCTCTGCCAAGGACGAGATCCATGAGATGTTCCTCCTCTGGGCATGCCCGGGTCCCAGATCCTGTTGTGCTTGTGAATAGGCTTCAGGGGGACGGTGAAGACCAGCAACAGCTTTCAGGGCTGCCACCTTCCGTGTGGGACAAGGAGCCGGACGTGTGCCTTTTCGGAATCAGGCTCTGCCGAGGACGAGAGCCATGAGATGTTCCTCCTCTCAGCAAGCCCGGGTCCCAGATCCTGTTGTACCTGTGAATAGGCTGCAGGGGGACGGTAAAAACCAGCAACAGCTTTCAGGGCTGCCACCTTCCGTGTGGGACAAGGAGCCGGACGTGTGCCTTTTCGGAATCAGGCTCTGCCGAGGACGAGAGCCATGAGATGTTCCTCCTCTGGGCAAGCCCGGGTCCCAGATCCTGTTGTGCCTGTGAATAGGCTGCAGGGGGACGGTGAAGACCAGCAACAGCTTTCAGGGCTGCCACCTTCCGTGCGGGACAAGGAGCCGGACGTGTGCCTTTTCGGAATCAGGCTCTGCCGAGGACGAGAGCCATGAGATGTTCCTCCTCTGGGCAATCCCGGGTTCCAGATCCTGTTGTACCTGTGAATAGGCTGCAGGGGGACGGTGAAGACCAGCAACAGCTTTCAGGGCTGCCACCTTCCGTGTGGGACAAGGAGCCGGACGTGTGCCTTTTCGGAATCAGGCTCTGCCGAGGACGAGAGCCATGAGATGTTCCTCCTCTCAGCAAGCCCGGGTCCCAGATCCTGTTGTACCTGTGAATAGGCTGCAGGGGGACGGTGAAGACCAGCAACAGCTTTCAGGGCTGCCACCTTCCGTCTGAGACAAGGAGCCGGACGTGTGCCTTTTCGGAATCAGGCTCTGCCGAGGACGAGAGCCATGAGATGTTCCTCCTCTGGGCATGCACGGGTCCCATATCCTGTTGTGCCTGTGAATAGGCTGCAGGGGGACGGTGAAGACCAGCAACAGCTTTCAGGGCTGCCACCTTCTGTGTGGGACAAGGAGCCGGACGTGTTCCTTTTGGGAATCAGGCTCTGCCGAGGACGAGAGCCATGAGATGTTCCTCCTCTGGGCAAGCCCGGGTCCCAGATCCTGTTGTACCTGTGAATAGGCTGCAGGGGGACGGTGAAGACCAGCAACAGCTTTCAGGGCTGCCACCTTCCGTGTGGGACAAGGAGCCGGACGTGTGCCTTTTCAGAATCAGGCTCTGCCGAGGACGAGAGCCATGAGATGTTCCTCCTCTGGGCAAGCCCGGGTCCCAGATCCTGTTGTGCCTGTGAATAGGCTGCAGGGGGACGGTGAAGACCAGCAACAGCTTTCAGGGCTGCCACCTTCCGTGTGGGACAAGGAGCCGGACGTGTGCCTTTTCGGAATCAGGCTCTGCCGAGGACGAGAGCCATGAGATGTTCCTCCTCTCAGCAAGCCCAGGTCCCAGATCCTGTTGTGCCTGTGAATAGGCTGCAGGGGGACGGTAAAGACCAGCAACAGCTTTCAGGGCTGCCACCTTCCGTGTGGGACAAGGAGCCGGACGTGTGCCTTTTCGGAATCAGGCTCTGCCGAGGATAAGAGCCATGAGATGTTCCTCCTCTCAGCAAGCACGGGTCCCAGATCCTGTTGTACCTGTGAATAGGCTGCAGGGGGACGGTGAAGACCAGCAACAGCTTTCAGGGCTGCCACCTTCCGTGTGGGACAAGGAGCCGGACGTGTGCCTTTTCGGAATCAGGCTCTGCCGAGGACGAGATCCATGAGATGTTCCTCCTCTGGGCATGCCCGGGTCCCAGATCCTGTTGTGCTTGTGAATAGGCTGCAGGGGGACGGTGAAGACCAGCAACAGCTTTCAGGGCTGCCACCTTCCGTGTGGGACAAGGAGCCGGACGTGTTCCTTTTCGGAAACAGGCTCTGCCGAGGACGAGAGCCATGAGATGTTCCTCCTCTGGGCAAGCCCGGGTCCTGAATCCTGTTGTACCTGTGAATAGGCTGCAGGGGGACGGTGAAGACCAGCAACAGCTTTCAGGGCTGCCACCTTCCGTGTGGGACAAGGAGCCGGACTTGTTCCTTTTCGGAATCAGGCTCTTCCGAGGACGAGAGCCATGAGATGTTCCTCCTCTGGGCAAGACCGGGTCCCAGATCCTGTTGTGCCTGTGAATAGGCTGCAGGGGGACGGTGAAGACCAGCAACAGCTTTCAGGGCTGCCAACTTCCGTGTGGGACAAGGAGCCGGACGTGTGCCTTTACGGAATCAGGCTCTGCCGAGGACGAGAGCCATGAGATGTTCCTCCTCTGGGCACGCCCGGGTCCCAGATCCTGTTGTACCTGTGAATAGGCAGCAGGGGGACGGTGAAGACCAGCAACAGCTTTCAGGGCTGCCACCTTCCGTGTGGGACAAGGAGCCGGACGTGTGCCTTTTCGGAATCAGGCTCTGCCAAGGACGAGATCCATGAGATGTTCCTCCTCTGGGCATGCCCGGGTCCCAGATCCTGTTGTGCTTGTGAATAGGCTTCAGGGGGACGGTGAAGACCAGCAACAGCTTTCAGGGCTGCCACCTTCCGTGTGGGACAAGGAGCCGGACGTGTGCCTTTTCGGAATCAGGCTCTGCCGAGGACGAGAGCCATGAGATGTTCCTCCTCTCAGCAAGCCCGGGTCCCAGATCCTGTTGTACCTGTGAATAGGCTGCAGGGGGACGGTAAAAACCAGCAACAGCTTTCAGGGCTGCCACCTTCCGTGTGGGACAAGGAGCCGGACGTGTGCCTTTTCGGAATCAGGCTCTGCCGAGGACGAGAGCCATGAGATGTTCCTCCTCTGGGCAAGCCCGGGTCCCAGATCCTGTTGTGCCTGTGAATAGGCTGCAGGGGGACGGTGAAGACCAGCAACAGCTTTCAGGGCTGCCACCTTCCGTGTGGGACAAGGAGCCGGACGTGTGCCTTTTCGGAATCAGGCTCTGCCGAGGACGAGAGCCATGAGATGTTCCTCCTCTGGGCAATCCCGGGTCCCAGATCCTGTTGTACCTGTGAATAGGCTTCAGGGGGACGGTGAAGACCAGCAACAGCTTTCAGGGCTGCCACCTTCCGTGTGGGACAAGGAGCCGGACGTGTGCCTTTTCGGAATCAGGCTCTGCGGAGGACGAGAGCCATGAGATGTTCCTCCTCTCAGCAAGCCCGGGTCCCAGATCCTGTTGTACCTGTGAATAGGCTGCAGGGGGACGGTGAAGACCAGCAACAGCTTTCAGGGCTGCCACCTTCCGTCTGAGACAAGGAGCCGGACGTGTGCCTTTTCGGAATCAGGCTCTGCCGAGGACGAGAGCCATGAGATGTTCCTCCTCTGGGCATGCCCGGGTCCCATATCCTGTTGTGCCTGTGAATAGGCTGCAGGGGGACGGTGAAGACCAGCAACAGCTTTCAGGGCTGCCACCTTCCGTGTGGGACAAGGAGCCGGACGTGTTCCTTTTGGGAATCAGGCTCTGCCGAGGACGAGAGCCATGAGATGTTCCTCCTCTGGGCACGCCCGGGTCCCAGATCCTGTTGTACCTGTGAATAGGCTGCAGGGGGACGGTGAAGACCAGCAACAGCTTTCAGGGCTGCCACCTTCCGTGTGGGACAAGGAGAAGGACGTGTGCCTTTTCGGAATCAGGCTCTGCCGAGGACGAGAGCCATGAGATGTTCCTCCTCTGGGCAAGCCCGGGTCCCAGATCCTGTTGTGCCTGTGAATAGGCTGCAGGGGGACGGTGAAGACCAGCAACAGCTTTCAGGGCTGCCACCTTCCGTGTGGGACAAGGAGCCGGACGTGTTCCTTTTCGGAATCAGGCTCTGCCGAGGACGAGAGCCATGAGATGTTCCTCCTCTGGGCATGCCCGGGTCCCAGATCCTGTTGTGCCTGTGAATAGGCTGCAGGGGGACGGTGAAGACCAGCAACAGCTTTCAGGGCTGCCACTTTCCGTGTGGGACAAGGAGCCGGACGTGTGCCTTTTCGGAATCAGGCTCTGCCGAGGACGAGAGCCATGAGATGTTCCTCCTCTGGGCAAGCCCGGGTCCCAGATCCTGTTGTACCTGTGAATAGGCTGCAGGGGGACGGTGAAGACCAGCAACAGCTTTCAGGGCTGCCACCTTCCGTGTGGGACAAGGAGCCGGACGTGTGCCTTTTCGGAATCAGGCTCTGCCGAGGACGAGAGCCATGAGATGTTCCTCCTCTCAGCAAGCCCGGGTCCCAGATCCTGTTGTACCTGTGAATAGGCTGCAGGGGGACGGTAAAAACCAGCAACAGCTTTCAGGGCTGCCACCTTCCGTGTGGGACAAGGAGCCGGACGTGTGCCTTTTCGGAATCAGGCTCTGCCGAGGACGAGAGCCATGAGATGTTCCTCCTCTGGGCAAGCCCGGGTCCCAGATCCTGTTGTGCCTGTGAATAGGCTGCAGGGGGACGGTGAAGACCAGCAACAGCTTTCAGGGCTGCCACCTTCCGTGTGGGACAAGGAGCCGGACGTGTGCCTTTTCGGAATCAGGCTCTGCCGAGGACGAGAGCCATGAGATGTTCCTCCTCTGGGCAATCCCGGGTTCCAGATCCTGTTGTACCTGTGAATAGGCTGCAGGGGGACGGTGAAGACCAGCAACAGCTTTCAGGGCTGCCACCTTCCGTGTGGGACAAGGAGCCGGACGTGTGCCTTTTCGGAATCAGGCTCTGCCGAGGACGAGAGCCATGAGATGTTCCTCCTCTCAGCAAGCCCGGGTCCCAGATCCTGTTGTACCTGTGAATAGGCTGCAGGGGGACGGTGAAGACCAGCAACAGCTTTCAGGGCTGCCACCTTCCGTCTGAGACAAGGAGCCGGACGTGTGCCTTTTCGGAATCAGGCTCTGCCGAGGACGAGAGCCATGAGATGTTCCTCCTCTGGGCATGCACGGGTCCCATATCCTGTTGTGCCTGTGAATAGGCTGCAGGGGGACGGTGAAGACCAGCAACAGCTTTCAGGGCTGCCACCTTCTGTGTGGGACAAGGAGCCGGACGTGTTCCTTTTGGGAATCAGGCTCTGCCGAGGACGAGAGCCATGAGATGTTCCTCCTCTGGGCAAGCCCGGGTCCCAGATCCTGTTGTACCTGTGAATAGGCTGCAGGGGGACGGTGAAGACCAGCAACAGCTTTCAGGGCTGCCACCTTCCGTGTGGGACAAGGAGCCGGACGTGTGCCTTTTCGGAATCAGGCTCTGCCGAGGACGAGAGCCATGAGATGTTCCTCCTCTGGGCAAGCCCGGGTCCCAGATCCTGTTGTGCCTGTGAATAGGCTGCAGGGGGACGGTGAAGACCAGCAACAGCTTTCAGGGCTGCCACCTTCCGTGTGGGACAAGGAGCCGGACGTGTGCCTTTTCGGAATCAGGCTCTGCCGAGGACGAGAGCCATGAGATGTTCCTCCTCTCAGCAAGCCCAGGTCCCAGATCCTGTTGTGCCTGTGAATAGGCTGCAGGGGGACGGTAAAGACCAGCAACAGCTTTCAGGGCTGCCACCTTCCGTGTGGGACAAGGAGCCGGACGTGTGCCTTTTCGGAATCAGGCTCTGCCGAGGATAAGAGCCATGAGATGTTCCTCCTCTCAGCAAGCACGGGTCCCAGATCCTGTTGTACCTGTGAATAGGCTGCAGGGGGACGGTAAAGACCAGCAACAGCTTTCAGGGCTGCCACCTTCCGTGTGGGACAAGGAGCCGGACGTGTGCCTTTTCGGAATCAGGCTCTGCCGAGGACGAGATCCATGAGATGTTCCTCCTCTGGGCATGCCCGGGTCCCAGATCCTGTTGTGCTTGTGAATAGGCTGCAGGGGGACGGTGAAGACCAGCAACAGCTTTCAGGGCTGCCACCTTCCGTGTGGGACAAGGAGCCGGACGTGTTCCTTTTCGGAAACAGGCTCTGCCGAGGACGAGAGCCATGAGATGTTCCTCCTCTGGGCAAGCCCGGGTCCCAGATCCTGTTGTACCTGTGAATAGGCTGCAGGGGGACGGTGAAGACCAGCAACAGCTTTCAGGGCTGCCACCTTCCGTGTGGGACAAGGAGCCGGACTTGTTCCTTTTCGGAATCAGGCTCTTCCGAGGACGAGAGCCATGAGATGTTCCTCCTCTGGGCAAGCCCGGGTCCCAGATCCTGTTGTGCCTGTGAATAGGCTGCAGGGGGACGGTGAAGACCAGCAACAGCTTTCAGGGCTGCCAACTTCCGTGTGGGACAAGGAGCCGGACGTGTGCCTTTACGGAATCAGGCTCTGCCGAGGACGAGAGCCATGAGATGTTCCTCCTCTGGGCACGCCCGGGTCCCAGATCCTGTTGTACCTGTGAATAGGCAGCAGGGGGACGGTGAAGACCAGCAACAGCTTTCAGGGCTGCCACCTTCCGTGTGGGACAAGGAGCCGGACGTGTGCCTTTTCGGAATCAGGCTCTGCCGAGGACGAGATCCATGAGATGTTCCTCCTCTGGGCATGCCCGGGTCCCAGATCCTGTTGTGCTTGTGAATAGGCTTCAGGGGGACGGTGAAGACCAGCAACAGCTTTCAGGGCTGCCACCTTCCGTGTGGGACAAGGAGCCGGACGTGTGCCTTTTCGGAATCAGGCTCTGCCGAGGACGAGAGCCATGAGATGTTCCTCCTCTCAGCAAGCCCGGGTCCCAGATCCTGTTGTACCTGTGAATAGGCTGCAGGGGGACGGTAAAAACCAGCAACAGCTTTCAGGGCTGCCACCTTCCGTGTGGGACAAGGAGCCGGACGTGTGCCTTTTCGGAATCAGGCTCTGCCGAGGACGAGAGCCATGAGATGTTCCTCCTCTGGGCAAGCCCGGGTCCCAGATCCTGTTGTGCCTGTGAATAGGCTGCAGGGGGACGGTGAAGACCAGCAACAGCTTTCAGGGCTGCCACCTTCCGTGCGGGACAAGGAGCCGGACGTGTGCCTTTTCGGAATCAGGCTCTGCCGAGGACGAGAGCCATGAGATGTTCCTCCTCTGGGCAATCCCGGGTCCCAGATCCTGTTGTACCTGTGAATAGGCTTCAGGGGGACGGTGAAGACCAGTAACAGCTTTCAGGGCTGCCACCTTCCGTGTGGGACAAGGAGCCGGACGTGTGCCTTTTCGGAATCAGGCTCTGCGGAGGACGAGAGCCATGAGATGTTCCTCCTCTCAGCAAGCCCGGGTCCCAGATCCTGTTGTACCTGTGAATAGGCTGCAGGGGGACGGTGAAGACCAGCAACAGCTTTCAGGGCTGCCACCTTCCGTCTGAGACAAGGAGCCGGACGTGTGCCTTTTCGGAATCAGGCTCTGCCGAGGACGAGAGCCATGAGATGTTCCTCCTCTGGGCATGCCCGGGTCCCATATCCTGTTGTGCCTGTGAATAGGCTGCAGGGGGACGGTGAAGACCAGCAACAGCTTTCAGGGCTGCCACCTTCTGTGTGGGACAAGGAGCCGGACGTGTTCCTTTTGGGAATCAGGCTCTGCCGAGGACGAGAGCCATGAGATGTTCCTCCTCTGGGCACGCCCGGGTCCCAGATCCTGTTGTACCTGTGAATAGGCTGCAGGGGGACGGTGAAGACCAGCAACAGCTTTCAGGGCTGCCACCTTCCGTGTGGGACAAGGAGAAGGACGTGTGCCTTTTCGGAATCAGGCTCTGCCGAGGACGAGAGCCATGAGATGTTCCTCCTCTGGGCAAGCCCGGGTCCCAGATCCTGTTGTGCCTGTGAATAGGCTGCAGGGGGACGGTGAAGACCAGCAACAGCTTTCAGGGCTGCCACCTTCCGTGTGGGACAAGGAGCCGGACGTGTTCCTTTTCGGAATCAGGCTCTGCCGAGGACGAGAGCCATGAGATGTTCCTCCTCTGGGCATGCCCGGGTCCCAGATCCTGTTGTGCCTGTGAATAGGCTGCAGGGGGACGGTGAAGACCAGCAACAGCTTTCAGGGCTGCCACTTTCCGTGTGGGACAAGGAGCCGGACGTGTGCCTTTTCGGAATCAGGCTCTGCCGAGGACGAGAGCCATGAGATGTTCCTCCTCTGGGCAAGCCCGGGTCCCAGATCCTGTTGTACCTGTGAATAGGCTGCAGGGGGACGGTGAAGACCAGCAACAGCTTTCAGGGCTGCCACCTTCCGTGTGGGACAAGGAGCCGGACGTGTGCCTTTTCGGAATCAGGCTCTGCCGAGGACGAGAGCCATGAGATGTTCCTCCTCTGTGCAAGCCCGGGTCCCAGATCCTGTTGTACCTGTGAATAGGCTGCAGGGGGACGGTAAAAACCAGCAACAGCTTTCAGGGCTGCCACCTTCCGTGTGGGACAAGGAGCCGGACGTGTGCCTTTTCGGAATCAGGCTCTGCCGAGGACGAGAGCCATGAGATGTTCCTCCTCTGGGCAAGCCCGGGTCCCAGATCCTGTTGTACCTGTGAATAGGCTGCAGGGGGACGGTGAAGACCAGCAACAGCTTTCAGGGCTGCCACCTTCCGTGTGGGACAAGGAGGCGGACGTGTGCCTTTTCGGAATCAGGCTCTGCCGAGGACGAGAGCCATGAGATGTTCCTCCTCTGGGCATGCCCGGGTCCTGAATCCTGTTGTGCCTCTGAATAGGCTGCAGGGGGACGATGAAGACCAGCAACAGCTTTCAGGGCTGCCACCTTCCGTGTGTGACAAGGAGCCGGACGTGTGACTTTTTGGAATCAGGCTCTGCCGAGGACGAGATCCATGAGATGTTCCTCCTCTGGGCATGCCTGGGTCCCAGATCCTGTTGTGCCTGTGAATAGGCTTCAGGGGGACGGTGAAGACCAGCAACAGCTTTCAGGGCTGCCACCTTCCGTGTGGGACAAGGAGCCGGACGTGTGCCTTTTCGGAATCAGGCTCTGCCGAGGACTAGAGCCATGAGATGTTCCTCCTCTCAGCAAGCCCGGGTCCCAGATCCTGTTGTGCCTGTGAATAGGCTGCAGGGGGACGGTAAAAACCAGCAACAGCTTTCAGGGCTGCCACCTTCCGTGTGGGACAAGGAGCCGGACGTGTGCCTTTTCGGAATCAGGCTCTGCCGAGGACGAGAGCCATGAGATGTTCCTCCTCTGGGCAAGCCCGGGTCCCAGATCCTGTTGTACCTGTGAATAGGCTGCAGGGGGACGGTGAAGACCAGCAACAGCTTTCAGGGCTGCCAACTTCCGTGTGGGACAAGGAGCCGGACGTGTGCCTTTTCGGAATCAGGCTCTGCCGAGGACGAGAGCCATGAGATGTTCCTCCTCTGGGCATGCCCGGGTCCTGAATCCTGTTGTGCCTGTGAATAGGCTGCAGGGGGACGATGAAGACCAGCAACAGCTTTCAGGGCTGCCACCTTCCGTGTGGGACAAGGAGCCGGGCGTGTGCCTTTTCGGAATCAGGCTCTGCCAAGGACGAGATCCATGAGATGTTCCTCCTCTGGGCATGCCTGGGTCCCAGATCCTGTTGTGCCTGTGAATAGGCTGCAGGGGGACGGTGAAGACCAGCAACAGCTTTCAGGGCTGCCAACTTCCGTGTGGGACAAGAAGCCGGACGTGTGCCTTTTCGGAATCAGGCCCTGCCGAGGACGAGAGCCATGAGATGTTCCTCCTCTGGGCAAGCCCAGGTCCCAGATCCTGTTGTGCCTGTGAATAGGCTGCAGGGGGATGGTGAATACCAGCAACAGCTTTCAGGGCTGCCACCTTCCGTGTGGGACAAGGAGCCGGACGTGTTCCTTTTCGGAATCAGGCTCTGCCGAGGACGAGAGCCATGAGATGTTCCTCCTCTCAGCAAGCCCAGGTCCCAGATCCTGTTGTGCCTGTGAATAGGCTGCAGGGGGACGGTAAAGACCAGCAACAGCTTTCAGGGCTGCCACCTTCCGTGTGGGACAAGGAGCCGGACGTGTGCCTTTTCGGAATCAGGCTCTGCCGAGGACGAGAGCCATGAGATGTTCCTCCTCTGGGCATGCCCGGGTCCCAGATCCTGTTGTGCCTGTGAATAGGCTGCAGGGGGACGGTGAAGACCAGCAACAGCTTTCAGGG
This sequence comes from Astur gentilis, assembly GCF_929443795.1. Classification (NCBI taxonomy): domain Eukaryota; kingdom Metazoa; phylum Chordata; class Aves; order Accipitriformes; family Accipitridae; genus Astur; species Astur gentilis. The sequence goes on from NW_026060936.1 coordinate 919,582, forward strand.
CTGCCACCTTCCGTGTGGGACAAGGAGCCGGACGTGTGCCTTTTCGGAATCAGGCTCTGCCGAGGATGAGAGCCATGAGATGTTCCTCCTCTCAGCAAGCACGGGTCCCAGATCCTGTTGTACCTGTGAATAGGCTGCAGGGGGACGGTGAAGACCAGCAACAGCTTTCAGGGCTGCCACCTTCCGTGTGGGACAAGGAGCCGGACGTGTGCCTTTTCGGAATCAGGCTCTGCCGAGGACGAGATCCATGAGATGTTCCTCCTCTGGGCATGCCCGGGTCCCAGATCCTGTTGTGCTTGTGAATAGGCTGCAGGGGGACGGTGAAGACCAGCAACAGCTTTCAGGGCTGCCACCTTCCGTGTGGGACAAGGAGCCGGACGTGTTCCTTTTCGGAAACAGGCTCTGCCGAGGACGAGAGCCATGAGATGTTCCTCCTCTGGGCAAGCCCGGGTCCTGAATCCTGTTGTACCTGTGAATAGGCTTCAGGGGGACGGTGAAGACCAGCAACAGCTTTCAGGGCTGCCACCTTCCGTGTGGGACAAGGAGCCGGACGTGTGCCTTTTCGGAATCAGGCTCTGCCGAGGACGAGAGCCATGAGATGTTCCTCCTCTTGGCACGCCCGGGTCCCAGATCCTGTTGTACCTGTGAATAGGCTGCAGGGGGACGGTGAAGACCAGCAACAGCTTTCAGGGCTGCCACCTTCCGTGTGGGACAAGGAGCCGGACGTGTGCCTTTTCGGAATCAGGCTCTGCCGAGGACGAGATCCATGAGATGTTCCTCCTCTGGGCATGCCCGGGTCCTGAATCCTGTTGTGCCTCTGAATAGGCTGCAGGGGGACGGTGAAGACCAGCAACATCTTTCAGAGCTGCCACCTTCCGTGTGGGACAAGGAGCCGGACGTGTGCCTTTTCGGAATCAGGCTCTTCCGAGGACGAGAGCCATGAGATGTTCCTCCTCTGGGCAAGACCAGGTCCCAGATCCTGTTGTGCCTGTGAATAGGCTGCAGGGGGACGGTGAAGACCAGCAACAGCTTTCAGGGCTGCCAACTTCCGTGTGGGACAAGGAGCCGGACGTGTGCCTTTACGGAATCAGGCTCTGCCGAGGACGAGAGCCATGAGATGTTCCTCCTCTGGGCACGCCCGGGTCCCAGATCCTGTTGTACCTGTGAATAGGCTGCAGGGGGACGGTGAAGACCAGCAACAGCTTTCAGGGCTGCCACCTTCCGTGTGGGACAAGGAGGCAGACGTGTGCCTTTTCGGAATCAGGCTCTGCCGAGGACGAGATCCATGAGATGTTCCTCCTCTGGGCATGCCCGGGTCCTGAATCCTGTTGTGCCTCTGAATAGGCTGCAGGGGGACGATGAAGACCAGCAACAGCTTTCAGGGCTGCCACCTTCCGTGTGTGACAAGGAGCCGGGCGTGTGCCTTTTCGGAATCAGGCTCTGCCGAGGACGAGATCCATGAGATGTTCCTCCTCTGGGCATGCCTGGGTCCCAGATCCTGTTGTGCCTGTGAATAGGCTGCAGGGGGACGGTGAAGACCAGCAACAGCTTTCAGGGCTGCCAACTTCCCTGTGGGACAAGAAGCCGGATGTGTGCCTTTTCGGAATCAGGCCTTGCCGAGGACGAGAGCCATGAGATGTTCCTCCTCTGGGCAAGCCCAGGTCCCAGATCCTGTTGTGCCTGTGAATTGGCTGCAGGGGGACGGTGAAGACCAGCAACAGCTTTCAGGGCTGCCACCTTCCGTGTGGGACAAGGAGCCGGACGTGTGCCTTTTCGGAATCAGGCTCTGCCGAGGACGAGAGCCATGAGATGTTCCTCCTCTCAGCAAGCCCGGGTCCCAGATCCTGTTGTGCCTGTGAATAGGCTGCAGGGGGACGGTGAAGACCAGCAACAGCTTTCAGGGCTGCCACCTTCCGTGTGGGACAAGGAGCCGGACGTGTGCCTTTTCGGAATCAGGCTCTGCCGAGGACGAGAGCCATGAGATGTTCCTCCTCTGGGCAAGCCCAGGTCCCAGATCCTGTTGTGCCTGTGAATAGGCTGCAGGGGGACGGTGAAGAGCAGCAACAACTTTCAGGGCTGCCACGTTCCGTGTGGGACAAGGAGCCGGACGTGTGACTTTTCGGAATCAGGCTCTGCCGAGGGCGAGAGCCATGAGATGTTCCTCCTCTGGGCAAGCCCGGGTCCCAGATCCTGTTGTACCTGTGAATAGGCTGCAGGGGGACGGTGAAGACCAGCAACAGCTTTCAGGGCTGCCACCTTCCGTGTGGGACAAGGAGCCGGACGTGTGCCTTTTCGGAATCAGGCTCTGCCGAGGACGAGAGCCATGAGATGTTCCTCCTCTCAGCAAGCCCGGGTCCCAGATCCTGTTGTGCCTGTGAATAGGCTGCAGGGGGACGGTGAAGACCAGCAACAGCTTTCAGGGCTGCCACCTTCCGTGTGAGACAAGGAGCCGTACGTGTGCCTTTTAGGAATCAGGCTCTGCCGAGGACGAGATCCATGAGATGTTCCTCCTCTGGGCAAGCCCGGGTCCCAGATCCTGTTGTACCTGTGAATAGGTTTCAGGGGGACGGTGAAGACCAGCAACAGCTTTCAGGGCTGCCACCTTCCGTGTGGGACAAGGAGCCGGACGTGTGCCTTTTCGGAATCAGGCTCTGCCGAGGACGAGAGCCATGAGATGTTCCTCCTCTCAGCAAGCCCGGGTCCCAGATCCTGTTGTACCTGTGAATAGGCTGCAGGGGGACGGTGAAGACCAGCAACAGCTTTCAGGGCTGCCACCTTCCGTGTGGGACAAGGAGCCGGGCGTGTGCCTTTTCGGAATCAGGCTCTGCCGAGGACGAGATCCATGATATGTTCCTCCTCTGGGCATGCCCGGGTCCTGAATCCTATTGTGCCTCTGAATAGGCTGCAGGGGGACGGTGAAGACCAGCAACAGCTTTCAGGGCTGCCACCTTCCGTGTGGGACAAGGAGCCGGACGTGTGCCTTTTCGGAATCAGGCTCCGCCGAGGATGAGAGCCATGAGATGTTCCTCCTCTGGGCATGCCCGGGTCCCAGATCCTGTTGTGCCTGTGAATAGGCTGCAGGGGGACGGTGAAGACCAGCAACATCTTTCAGGGCTGCCACCTTCCGTGTGGGACAAGGAGCCGGACGTGTGCCTTTTCGGAATCAGGCTCTGCCGAGGACGAGATCCATGAGATGTTCCTCCTCTGGGCATGCCCGGGTCCCAGATCCTGTTGTGCTTGTGAATAGGCAGCAGGGGGACGGTGAAGACCAGCAACAGCTTTCAGGGCTGCCACCTTCCGTGTGGGACAAGGATCCGGACGTGTGCCTTTTCGGAAACAGGCTCTGCCGAGGACGAGAGCCATGAGATGTTCCTCCTCTGGGCAAGCCCGGGTCCTGAATCCTGTTGTACCTGTGAATAGTCTTCAGGGGGACGGTGAAGACCAGCAACAGCTTTCAGGGCTGCCACCTTCCGTGTGGGACAAGGAGCCGGACGTGTGCCTTTTCGGAATCAGGCTCTGCCGAGGACGAGAGCCATGAGATGTTCCTCCTCTCAGCAAGCCCGGGTCCCAGATCCTGTTGTACCTGTGAATAGGCTGCAGGGGGACTGTGAAGACCAGCAACAGCTTTCAGGGCTGCCAACTTCCGTGTGGGACAAGGAGCCGGACGTGTGCCTTTACGGAATCAGGCTCTGCCGAGGACGAGAGCCATGAGATGTTCCTCCTCTGGGCACGCCCGGGTCCCAGATCCTGTTGTACCTGTGAATAGGCTGCAGGGGGACGGTGAAGACCAGCAACAGCTTTCAGGGCTGCCACCTTCCGTGTGGGACAAGGAGCCGGACGTGTGCCTTTTCGGAATCAGGCTCTGCCGAGGACGAGATCCATGAGATGTTCCTCCTCTGGGCATGCCCGGGTCCCAGATCCTGTTGTGCCTGTGAATAGGCTGCAGGGGGACGGTGAAGACCAGCAACAGCTTTCAGGGCTGCCACCTTCCGTGTGGGACAAGGAGCCGGACGTGTGCCTTTTCGGAATCAGGCTCTGCCGAGGACGAGAGCCATGAGATGTTCCTCCTCTGGGCAAGCCCGGGTCCCAGATCCTGTTGTACCTGTGAATAGGCTGCAGGGGGACGGTGAAGACCAGCAACAGCTTTCAGGGCTGCCAACTTCCGTGTGGGACAAGGAGCCGGACGTGTGCCTTTTCGGAATCAGGCTCTGCCGAGGACGAGATCCATGAGATGTTCCTCCTCTGGGCATGCCCGGGTCCCGAATCCTGTTGTACCTCTGAATAGGCTGCAGGGGGACGATGAAGACCAGCAACAGCTTTCAGGGCTGCCACCTTCCGTGTGGGACAAGGAGCCGGGCGTGTGCCTTTTCGGAATCAGGCTCTGCCGAGGACGAGATCCATGAGATGTTCCTCCTCTGGGCATGCCTGGGTCCCAGATCCTGTTGTGCCTGTGAATAGGCTGCAGGGGGACGGTGAAGACCAGCAACAGCTTTCAGGGCTGCCAACTTCCGTGTGGGACAAGGAGCCGGACGTGTGCCTTTTCGGAATCAGGCCCTGCCGAGGACGAGAGCCATGAGATGTTCCTCCTCTGGGCAAGCCCAGGTCCCAGATCCTGTTGTGCCTGTGAATAGGCTGCAGGGGGATGGTGAAGACCAGCAACAGCTTTCAGGGCTGCCACCTTCCGTGTGGGACAAGGAGCCGGACGTGTGCCTTTTCGGAATCAGGCTCTGCCGAGGACGAGAGCCATGAGATGTTCCTCCTCTGGGCAAGCCCGGGTCCCAGATCCTGTTGTACCTGTGAATAGGCTTCAGGGGGACGGTGAAGACCAGCAACAGCTTTCAGGGCTGCCACCTTCCGTGTGGGACAAGGAGCCGGACGTGTGCCTTTTCAGAATCAGGCTCTGCCGAGGACGAGAGCCATGAGATGTTCCTTCTCTGGGCATGCCCGGGTCCTGAATCCTGTTGTGCCTCTGAATAGGCTTCAGGGGGACGGTAAAGACCAGCAACAGCTTTCAGGGCTGCCACCTTCCGTGTGGGACAAGGAGCCGGACGTGTGACTTTTCGGAATCAGGCTCTGCCGAGGACGAGATCCATGAGATGTTCCTCCTCTGGGCATGCCCGGGTCCCAGATCCTGTTGTGCCTGTGAATAGGCTGCAGGGGGACGGTGAAGACCAGCAACAGCTTTCAGGGCTGCCACCTTCCGTGTGGGACAAGGAGCCGGACATGTGCCTTTTCGGAATCAGGCTCTGCCGAGGACGAGAGCCATGAGATGTTCCTCCTCTGGGCAAGCCCAGGTCCCAGATCCTGTTGTGCCTGTGAATAGGCTGCAGGGGGACGGTGAAGATCAGCAACAACTTTCAGGGCTGCCACGTTCCGTGTGGGACAAGGAGCCGGACGTGTGCCTTTTCTGAATCAGGCTCTGACGAGGACGAGAGCCATGAGATGTTCCTCCTCGGGGCATGTCCAGGTCCCAGATCCTGTTGTGCCTGTGAATAGGCTTCAGGGGGACGGTGAAGACCAGCAACAGCTTTCAGGGCTGCCACCTTCCGTGTGGGACAAGGAGCCGGACGTGTGCCTTTTCGGAATCAGGCTCTGCCGAGGACGAGAGCCATGAGATGTTCCTCCTCTGGGCACGCCCGGGTCCCAGATCCTGTTGTACCTGTGAATAGGCTGCAGGGGGACGGTGAAGACCAGCAACAGCTTTCAGGGCTGCCACCTTCCGTGTGGGACAAGGAGCCGGACGTGTGCCTTTTCGGAATCAGGCTCTGCCGAGGACGAGAGCCATGAGATGTTCCTCCTCTGGGCATGCCTGGGTCCCAGATCCTGTTGTGCCTGTGAATAGGCTGCAGGGGGACGGTGAAGACCAGCAACAGCTTTCAGGGCTGCCACCTTCCGTGTGGGACAAGGAGCCGGACGTGTGCCTTTTCGGAATCAGGCTCTGCCGAGGACGAGAGCCATGAGATGTTCCTCCTCTCAGCAAGCCCAGGTCCCAGATCCTGTTGTGCCTGTGCATAGGCTGCAGGGGGACGGTAAAGACCAGCAACAGCTTTCAGGGCTGCCACCTTCCGTGTGGGACAAGGAGCCGGACGTGTGCCTTTTCGGAATCAGGCTCTGCCGAGGACGAGAGCCATGAGATGTTCCTCCTCTGGGCATGCCCGGGTCCCAGATCCTGTTGTGCCTGTGAATAGGCTGCAGGGGGACGGTGAATACCAGCAACAGCTTTCAGGGCTGCCACCTTCCGTGTGGGACAAGGAGCCGGACGTGTGCCTTTTCGGAATCAGGCTCTGCCGAGGACGAGAGCCATGAGATGTTCCTCCTCTGGGCAAGCCCGGGTCCCAGATCCTGTTGTGCCTGTGAATAGGCTGCAGGGGGACGGTGAAGAGCAGCAACAGCTTTCAGGGCTGCCACCTTCCGTGTGGGACAAGGAGCCGGACGTGTGCCTTTTCGGGAAGAGGCTCTGCCGAGGACGAGAGCCATGAGATGTTCCTCCTCTGGGCAAGCCCGGGTCCTGAATCCTGTTGTACCTATGAATAGGCTGCAGGGGGACGGTGAAGACCAGCAACAGCTTTCAGGGCTGCCACCTTCCGTGTGGGACAAGGAGCCGGACGTGTGCCTTTCCAGAATAAGACTCTGCAGAGGACGAGAGCCATGAGATGTTCCACCTCTGGGCAAGCCCGGGTCCCAGATCCTGTTGTGCCTGTGAATAGGCTGCAGGGGGACGGTGAAGACCAGCAACATCTTTCCGGCCTGCCACCTTCCGTGTGGGACAAGGAGCTGGACGTGTGACTTTTCAGAAATAGGCTCTGCCGAGGACGAGAGCTATGAGATGTTCCTCCTCTGGGCAAGCCCGGGTCCTGAATCCTGTTGTACCTGTGAATAGGCTGCAGGGGGACGGTGAAGACCAGCAACAGCTTTCAGGGCTGCCACCTTCCGTGTGGGACAAGGAGCCGGACGTGTGCCTTTTCGGAATCGGGCTCTGCCAAGGACGAAGCCATGAGATGTTCCTCCTCTGGGCAAGCCCGGGTCCCAGATCCTGTTGTGCCTGTGAATAGGCTGCAGGGGGACGGTGAAGACCAGCAACAGCTTTCAGGGCTGCCACCTTCCGTGTGGGACAAGGAGCCGGACGTGTGCCTTTTCGGAAATAGGCTCTGCCGAGGACGAGAGCCATGAGATGTTCCTCCTCTGGGTAAGCCCGGGTCCCAGATCCTGTTGTGCCTGTGAATAGGCTGCAGGGGGACGGTGAAGACCAGCAACAGCTTTCAGGGCTGCCACCTTCCGTGTGGGACAAGGAGCCGGACGTGTGCCTTTTCGGAATCAGGCTCTGCCGAGGACGAGAGCCATGAGATGTTCCTCCTCTGGGCAAGCCCGGGTCCTGAATCCTGTTGTACCTGTGAATAGGCTGCAGGGGGACGGTGAAGACCAGCAACAACTGTCAGGGCTACCACCTTCCGTGTGGGACAATGAGCCGGACGTGTGCCTTTTCGGAAAGAGGCCCTGCCGAGGACGAGAGCCATGAGATGTTCCTCCTCTGGGCAAGCCCGCATTGAGAATCCTGTTGTGCCTGTGAATAGGCTGCAGGGGGACGGTGAAGAGCAGCAACAGCTTTCAGGGCTGCCACCTTCCGTGTGGGACAAGGAGCCGGACGTGTGCCTTTTCGGGAAGAGGCTCTGCCGAGGACGAGAGCCATGAGATGTTCCTCCTCTGGGCAAGCCCGGGTCCTGAATCCTGTTGTACCTATGAATAGGCTGCAGGGGGACGGTGAAGACCAGCAACAGCTTTCAGGGCTGCCACCTTCCGTGTGGGACAAGGAGCCGGACGTGTGCCTTTCCAGAATAAGACTCTGCAGAGGACGAGAGCCATGAGATGTTCCACCTCTGGGCAAGCCCGGGTCCCAGATCCTGTTGTGCCTGTGAATAGGCTGCAGGGGGACGGTGAAGACCAGCAACATCTTTCAGGGCTGCCACCTTCCGTGTGGGACAAGGAGCCGGACGTGTGCCTTTTCGGAATCAGGCTCTGCCGAGGACGAGAGCCATGAGATGTTCCTCCTCTGGGCAAGCCCGGGTCCTGAATCCTGTTGTAGCTGTGAATAGGCTGCAGGGGGACGGTGAAGACCAGCAACAACTGTCAGGGCTGCCACCTTCCGTGTGGCACAATGAGCCGGACGTGTGCCTTTTCGGAAAGAGGCCCTGCCGAGGACGAGAGCCATGAGATGTTCCTCCTCTGGGCAAGCCCGCATCGTGAATCCTGTTGTGCCTGTGAATAGGCTGCAGGGGGACGGTGAAGAGCAGCAACAGCTTTCAGGGCTGCCACCTTCCGTGTGGGACAAGGAGACGAAATTGTGCCTTTTCGGGAAGAGGCTCTGCCGAGGACGAGAGCCATGAGATGTTCCTCCTCTGGGCAAGCCCGGGTCCTGAATCCTGTTGTACCTGTGAATAGGCTGCAGGGGGACGGTGAAGACCAGCAACAGCTTTCAGGGCTGCCACCTTCCGTGTGGGACAAGGAGCCGGACGTGTGCCTTTCCAGAATAAGACTATGCAGAGGACGAGAGCCATGAGATGTTCCTCCTCTGGGCAAGCCCGGGCCCCAGATTCTGTTGTGCCTGTGAATAGGCTGCAGGGGGACGGTGAAGACCAGCAACAGCTTTCAGGGCTGCCACCTTCCGTGTGGGACAAGGAGCCAGACGTGTGCCTTTTCGGAAAGAGGCCCTGCCGAGGACGAGAGCCATGAGATGTTCCTCCTCTGGGCAAGCCCGGGTCCCAGATCCTGTTGTGCCTGTGAATAGGCTGCAGGGGGACGGTGAAGACCAGCAACATCTTTCAGGGCTGCCACCTTCCGTGTGGGACAAGGAGCCGGACGTGTGCCTTTTCAGAAAGAGGCTCTGCCGAGGACGAGAGCCATGAGATGTTCCTCCTCTGGGCAAGCCCGGGTCCTGAATCCTGTTGTACCTGTGAATAGGCTGCAGGGGGACGGTGAAGACCAGCAACAGCTTTCAGGGCTGCCACCTTCCGTGTGGGACAAGGAGCCGGACGTGTGCCTTTCCGGAATCAGACTCTGCCGAGGACGAGAGCAATGAGATGTTCCTCCTCTGGGCAAGCCCGGGTCCCAGATCCTGTTGTGCCTGTGAATAGGCTGCAGGGGGACGGTGAAGAGCAGCAACATCCTTCAGGGATGCCACCTTCCGTGTGGGACAAGGAGCCGGACGTGTGACTTTTCAGAAATAGGCTCTGCCGACGACGAGAGCCATGATATGTTCCTCCTCTGGGCAAGCCCGCGTCATGAATCCTGTTGTACGTGTGAATAGGCTGCAGGGGGACGGTGAAGACCAGCAACAGCTTTCAGGGCTGCCACCTTCCGTGTGGGACAAGGAGCCGGACATGTGCCTTTTCGGAAGGAGGCCCTGCCGAGGACGAGAGCCATGAGATGTTCCTCCTCTGGGCAAGCCCGGGTCCCAGATCCTGTTGTGCCTGTGAATAGGCTGCAGGGGGACGGTGAAGACCAGCAACATCTTTCAGGGCTGCCACATTCCGTGTGGGACAAGGAGCTGGACGTGTGCCTTTTCGGGAAGAGGCTCTGCCGAGGACAAGAGCCATGATATGTTCCTCCTCTGGGCGTGCCCGGGTCCTGAATCCTGTTGTGCCTTTGAATAGGCTGCAGGGGGACGGTGAAGACCAGCAACATCTTTCCGGCCTGCCACCTTCCGTGTGGGACAAGGAGCCGAACGTGTGCCTTTCCGGAATCAGGCTCTGCTGAGGACGAGAGCCATGAGATGTTCCTCCTCTGGGCAAGCCCGGGTCCCAGATTCTGTTGTGCCTGTGAATAGGCTGCAGGGGGACGGTGAAGACCAGCAACAGTTTTCTGGCCTGCCAACTTCCGTGTGGGACAAGGAGCCGGACGTGTGCCTTTTCGGGAAGAGGCTCTGCCGAGGACGAGAGCCATGAGATGTTCCTCCTCTGGGCAAGCCCGGGTCCTGAATCCTGTTGTACCTGTGAATAGGCTGCAGGGGGACGGTGAAGACCAGCAACAGCTTTCAGGGCTGCCACCTTCCGTGTGGGACAAGGAGCCGGACGTGTGCCTTTTCGGAAATAGGCTCTGCCGAGGACGAGAGCCATGAGATGTTCCTCCTCTGGGCAAGCCCGGGTCCCAGATCCTGTCGTACCTGTGAATAGGCTGCAGGGGGACGGTGAAGACCAGCAACAGCTTTCAGGGCTGCCAACTTCCTTGTGGGACAAGGAGCCGGACGTGTGCGTTTTAGGAATCGGGCTCTGCCGAGGAAGAGAGCCATGAGATGTTCCTCCTCTGGCCATGCCCGGGTCCTGAATCCTGTTGTGCCTGTGAATAGGCTGCAGGGGGACGGTGAAGACCAGCAACAGCTTTAAGTGCTGCCACCTTCCGTGTGGGACAAGGAGCCGGACGTGTGCCTTCTCGGAAACAGGCTCTGCCGAGGACGAGAGCCATGAGATGTTCCTCCTCTGGGCAAGCCCGGGTCCCAGATCCTGTTGTGCCTGTGAATAGGCTGCAGGGGGACGGTGAAGACCAGCAACATCTTTCAGGGCTGCCACCTTCCGTGTGGGACAAGGAGCCGGACGTGTGCCTTTACGGAATCAGGCTCTGCCGAGGACGAGAGCCATGAGATGTTCCACCTCTGGGCAAGCCCGGGTCCCAGATCCTGTTGTGCCTGTGAATAGGCTGCAGGGGGACGGTGAAGACCAGCAACAGCTTTCAGGGCTGCCACCTTCCGTGTGGGACAAGGAGACGAAAGTGTGCCTTTCCGGAATCAGGCTCCGCCGAGGACGAGAGCCATGAGATGTTCCTCCTCTGGGCAAGCCCGCGTCATGAATCCTGTTGTACCTGTGAATAGGCTGCAGGGGGACGTTGAAGACCAGCAACAGCTTTCAGGGCTGCCACCTTCCATGTGGGACAAGGAGCCGGACGTGTGCCTTTCCGGAATCAGAATCTGCCGAGGATGAGAGCAATGAGATGTTCCTCCTCTGGGCAAGCCCGGGTTCCAGATCCTGTTGTGCCTGTGAATAGGCTGCAGGGGGACGGTGAAGAGCAGCAACATCCTTCAGGGGTGCCACCTTCCGTGTGGGACAAGGAGCCGGACGTGTGACTTTTCAGAAATAGGCTCTGCCGAGGACGAGAGTCATGATATGTTCCTCCTCTGGGCAAGCCCGGGTCCTGAATCCTGTTGTACCTGTGAATAGGCTGCAGGGGGACGGTGAAGACCAGCAACAGCTTTCAGGGCTGCCACCTTCCGTGTGGGACAAGGAGCCGGACGTGTGCCTTTTCGGAAGGAGGCCCTGCCGAGGACGAGAGCCATGAGATGTTCCTCCTCTGGGCAAGCCCGGGTCCCAGATCCTGTTGTGCCTGTGAATAGGCTGCAGGGGGACGGTGAAGACCAGCAACAGCTTTCAGGGCTGCCACCTTCCGTGTGGGACAAGAAGCCGGACGTGTGCCTTTTCGGGAAGAGGCTCTGCCGAGGACAAGAGCCATGATATGTTCCTCCTCTGGGCGTGCCCGGGTCCTGAATCCTGTTGTGCCTTTGAATAGGCTGCAGGGGGACGGTAAAGACCAGCAACATCTTTCCGGCCTGCCACCTTCCGTGTGGGACAAGGAGCCGAACGTGTGCCTTTTCGGAAACAGGCTCTGCCGAGGACGAGAGCCATGAGATGTTCCTCCTCTGGGCAAGCCCGGGTCCCAGATCCTGTTGTGCCTGTGAATAGGCTGCAGGGGGACGGTGAAGACCAGCAACAGCTTTCTGGCCTGCCACCTTCCGTGTGGGACAAGGAGCCGGACGTGTGCCTTTTTTGGAAGAGGCTCTGCCGAGGAAGAGAGCCATGAGATGTTCCTCCTCTGGGCAAGCCCGGGTCCTGAATCCTGTTGTACCTGTGAATAGGCTGCAGGGGGACGGTGAAGACCAGCAACAGCTTTCAGGGCTGCCACCTTCCGTGTGGGACAAGGAGCCGGACGTGTGCCTTTTCGGAAATAGGCTCTGCCGAGGACGAGAGCCATGAGATGTTCCTCCTCTGGGCAAGCCCGGGTCCCAGATCCTGTCGTACCTGTGAATAGGCTGCAGGGGGACGGTGAAGACCAGCAACAGCTTTCAGGGCTGCCAACTTCCTTGTGGGACAAGGAGCCGGACGTGTGCGTTTTCGGAATCGGGCTCTGCCGAGGACGAGAGCCATGAGATGTTCCTCCTCTGGGCAAGCCCGGGTCCCAGATCCTGTTGTGCCTGTGAATAGGCTGCAGGGGGACGGTGAAGAGCAGCAACAGCTTTCAGGGCTGCCACCTTCCGTGTGGGACAAGGAGACGAAAGTGTGCCTTTCCGGAATCAGGCTCCGCCGAGGACGAGAGCCATGAGATGTTCCTCCTCTGGGCAAGCCCGCGTCGTGAATCCTGTTGTACCTGTGAATAGGCTGCAGGGGGACGTTGAAGACCAGCAACAGCTTTCAGGGCTGCCACCTTCCGTGTGGGACAAGGAGCCGGACGTGTGCCTTTCCGGAATCAGACTCTGCCGAGGACGAGAGCAATGAGATGTTCCTCCTCTGGGCAAGCCCGGGTCCCAGATCCTGTTGTGCCTGTGAATAGGCTGCAGGGGGACGGTGAAGAGCAGCAACATCCTTCAGGGGTGCCACCTTCCGTGTGGGAAAAGGAGCCGGACGTGTGACTTTTCAGAAATAGGCTCTGCCGAGGACGAGAGCCATGATATGTTCCTCCTCTGGGCAAGCCCGGGTCCTGAATCCTGTTGTACCTGTGAATAGGCTGCAGGGGGACGGTGAAGACCAGCAACAGCTGTCAGGGCTGCCACCTTCCGTGTGGGACAAGGAGCCGGACGTGTGCCTTTTCGGAAAGAGGCCCTGCCGAGGACGAGAGCCATGAGATGTTCCTCCTCTGGGCAAGCCCGGGTCCCAGATCCTGTTGTGCCTGTGAATAGGCTGCAGGGGGACGGTGAAGACCAGCAACATCCTTCAGGGGTGCCACCTTCCGTGTGGGACAAGGAGCTGGACGTGTGACTTTTCAGAAATAGGCTCTGCCGAGGACGAGAGCCATGAGATGTTCCTCCTCTGGGCAAGCCCGGGTCCTGAATTCTGTCGTACCTGTGAATAGGCTGCAGGGGGACGGTGAAGACCAGCAACAGCTTTCAGGGCTGCCACCTTCCTTGTGGGACAAGGAGCCGGACGTGTGCCTTTTAGGAATCGGGCTCTGCCGAGGAAGAGAGCCATGAGATGTTCCTCCTCTGGGCATGCCCGGGTCCTGAATCCTGTTGTGCCTGTGAATAGGCTGCAGGGGGACGGTGAAGACCAGCAACATCTTTCCGGCCTGCCACCTTCCGTGTGGGACAAGGAGCCGGACGTGTGCCTTTTCGGAAATAGGCTCTGCCGAGGACGAGAGCCATGAGATGTTCCTCCTCTGGGCAAGCCCGGGTCCCAGATCCTGTTGTGCCTGTGAATAGGCTGCAGGGGGACGGTGAAGACCAGCAACAGCTTTCAGGGCTGCCACCTTCCGTGTGGGACAAGGAGCCGGACGTGTGCCTTTTCGGAAATAGGCTCTGCCGAGGACGAGAGCCATGAGATGTTCCTCCTCTGGGCAAGCCCGGGTCCCAGATCCTGTTGTGCCTGTGAATAGGCTGCAGGGGGACGGTGAAGACCAGCAACATCTTTCAGGGCTGCCACCTTCCGTGTGGGACAAGGAGCCGGACGTGTGCCTTTTCGGAAAGAGGCTCTGCCGAGGACGAGAGCCATGAGATGTTCCTCCTCTGGGCCAGCCCGCGTCGTGAATCCTGTTGTACCTGTGAATAGGCTGCAGGGGGACGGTGAAGACCAGCAACATCTTTCCGGCCTGCCACCTTCCGTGTGGGACAAGGAGCCGGACGTGTGACTTTTCAGAAATAGGCTCTGCCGAGGACGAGAGCCATGAGATGTTCCTCCTCTGGCAAGCCCGGGTCCCAGATCCTGTTGTGTCTGTGAATAGGCTGCAGGGGGACGGTGAAGACCAGCAACAGCTTTCAGGGCTGCCACCTTCCGTGTGGGACAAGGAGCCGGACGTGTGCCTTTTCGGAAATAGGCTCTGCCGAGGACGAGAGCCATGAGATGTTCCTCCTCTGGGCAAGCCCGGGTCCTGAATCCTGTTGTACCTGTGAATAGGCTGCAGGGGGACGGTGAAGACCAGCAACAGCTTTCAGGGCTGCCACCTTCCGTGTGGGACAAGGAGCCGGACGTGTGCCTTTCCGGAAACAGGCCCTGCCGAGGACGAGAGCCATGAGATGTTCCTCCTCTGGGCAAGCCCGGGCCCCAGATTCTGTTGTTCCTGTGAATAGGCTGCAGGGGGATGGTGAAGACCAGCAACAGCTTTCAGGGCTGCCACCTTCCGTGTGGGTCAAGGAGCCGGACGTGTGCCTTTTCGGAATCAGGCTCTGCCGAGGACGAGAGCCGTGAGATGTTCCACCTCTGGGCAAGCCCGGGTCCCAGATCCTGTTGTGCCTGTGAATAGGCTGCAGGGGGACGGTGAAGACCAGCAACAGCTTTAAGGGCTGCCACCTTCCTTGTGGGACAAGGAGCCGGACGTGTGCGTTTTCGGAATCGGGCTCTGCCGAGGACGAGAGCCATGAGATGTTCCTCCTCTGGGCATGCCCGGGTCCTGAATCCTGTTGTGCCTGTGCATAGGCTGCAGGGGGACGGTGAAGACCAGCAACATCTTTCCGGCCTGCCACCTTCCGTGTGGGACAAGGAGCCGGACGTGTGAATTTTCAGAAATAGGATCTGCCGAGGACGAGAGCCATGATATGTTCCTCCTCTGGGCAAGCCCGGGTCCTGAATCCTGTTGTGCCTGTGAATAGGCTGCAGGGGGACGGTGAAGACCAGCAACAGCTTTCAGGGCTGCCACCTTCCGTGTGGGACAAGGAGCCGGACGTGTGCCTTTTCGGAATCGGGCTCTGCCAAGGACGAAGCCATGAGATGTTCCTCCTCTGGGCAAGCCCGGGTCCCAGATCCTGTTGTGCCTGTGAATAGGCTGCAGGGGGACGGTGAAGACCAGCAACAGCTTTCAGGGCTGCCACCTTCCGTGTGGGACAAGGAGCCGGACGTGTGCCTTTTCGGAAAGAGGCTCTGCCGAGGACGAGAGCCATGAGATGTTCCTCCTCTGGGCAAGCCCGGGTCCCAGATCCTGTTGTGCCTGTGAATAGGCTGCAGGGGGACGGTGAAGACCAGCAACAGCTTTCAGGGCTGCCACCTTCCGTGTGGGACAAGGAGCCGGACGTGTGCCTTTTCGGAATCAGGCTCTGCCGAGGACGAGAGCCATGAGATGTTCCTCCTCTGGGCAAGCCCGGGTCCTGAATCCTGTTGTACCTGTGAATAGGCTGCAGGGGGACGGTGAAGACCAGCAACAACTGTCAGGGCTACCACCTTCCGTGTGGGACAATGAGCCGGACGTGTGCCTTTTCGGAAAGAGGCCCTGCCGAGGACGAGAGCCATGAGATGTTCCTCCTCTGGGCAAGCCCGCATTGAGAATCCTGTTGTGCCTGTGAATAGGCTGCAGGGGGACGGTGAAGAGCAGCAACAGCTTTCAGGGCTGCCACCTTCCGTGTGGGACAAGGAGCCGGACGTGTGCCTTTTCGGGAAGAGGCTCTGCCGAGGACGAGAGCCATGAGATGTTCCTCCTCTGGGCAAGCCCGCATTGAGAATCCTGTTGTACCTGTGAATAGGCTGCAGGGGGACGGTGAAGACCAGCAACAGCTTTCAGGGCTGCCACCTTCCGTGTGGGACAAGGAGCCGGACGTGTGCCTTTCCAGAATAAGACTCTGCCGAGGACGAGAGCCATGAGATGTTCCACCTCTGGGCAAGCCCGGGTCCCAGATCCTGTTGTGCCTGTGAATAGGCTGCAGGGGGACGGTGAAGACCAGCAACATCTTTCCGGCCTGCCACCTTCCGTGTGGGACAAGGAGCTGGACGTGTGAATTTTCAGAAATAGGCTCTGCCGAGGACGAGAGCTATGAGATGTTCCTCCTCTGGGCAAGCCCGGGTCCTGAATCCTGTTGTGCCTGTGAATAGGCTGCAGGGGGACGGTGAAGACCAGCAACAGCTTTCAGGGCTGCCACCTTCCGTGTGGGACAAGGAGCCGGACGTGTGCCTTTTCGGAATCGGGCTCTGCCAAGGACGAAGCCATGAGATGTTCCTCCTCTGGGCAAGCCCGGGTCCCAGATCCTGTTGTGCCTGTGAATAGGCTGCAGGGGGACGGTGAAGACCAGCAACAGCTTTCAGGGCTGCCACCTTCCGTGTGGGACAAGGAGCCGGACGTGTGCCTTTTCGGAAATAGGCTCTGCCGAGGACGAGAGCCATGAGATGTTCCTCCTCTGGGTAAGCCCGGGTCCCAGATCCTGTTGTGCCTGTGAATAGGCTGCAGGGGGACGGTGAAGACCAGCAACAGCTTTCAGGGCTGCCACCTTCCGTGTGGGACAAGGAGCCGGACGTGTGCCTTTTCGGAATCAGGCTCTGCCGAGGACGAGAGCCATGAGATGTTCCTCCTCTGGGCAAGCCCGGGTCCTGAATCCTGTTGTACCTGTGAATAGGCTGCAGGGGGACGGTGAAGACCAGCAACAACTGTCAGGGCTACCACCTTCCGTGTGGGACAATGAGCCGGACGTGTGCCTTTTCGGAAAGAGGCCCTGCCGAGGACGAGAGCCATGAGATGTTCCTCCTCTGGGCAAGCCCGCATTGAGAATCCTGTTGTGCCTGTGAATAGGCTGCAGGGGGACGGTGAAGAGCAGCAACAGCTTTCAGGGCTGCCACCTTCCGTGTGGGACAAGGAGCCGGACGTGTGCCTTTTCGGGAAGAGGCTCTGCCGAGGACGAGAGCCATGAGATGTTCCTCCTCTGGGCAAGCCCGGGTCCTGAATCCTGTTGTACCTATGAATAGGCTGCAGGGGGACGGTGAAGACCAGCAACAGCTTTCAGGGCTGCCACCTTCCGTGTGGGACAAGGAGCCGGACGTGTGCCTTTCCAGAATAAGACTCTGCAGAGGACGAGAGCCATGAGATGTTCCACCTCTGGGCAAGCCCGGGTCCCAGATCCTGTTGTGCCTGTGAATAGGCTGCAGGGGGACGGTGAAGACCAGCAACATCTTTCAGGGCTGCCACCTTCCGTGTGGGACAAGGAGCCGGACGTGTGCCTTTTCGGAATCAGGCTCTGCCGAGGACGAGAGCCATGAGATGTTCCTCCTCTGGGCAAGCCCGGGTCCTGAATCCTGTTGTACCTGTGAATAGGCTGCAGGGGGACGGTGAAGACCAGCAACAACTGTCAGGGCTACCACCTTCCGTGTGGGACAATGAGCCGGACGTGTGCCTTTTCGGAAAGAGGCCCTGCCGAGGACGAGAGCCATGAGATGTTCCTCCTCTGGGCAAGCCCGCATCGTGAATCCTGTTGTGCCTGTGAATAGGCTGCAGGGGGACGGTGAAGAGCAGCAACAGCTTTCAGGGCTGCCACCTTCCGTGTGGGACAAGGAGACGAAATTGTGCCTTTTCGGGAAGAGGCTCTGCCGAGGACGAGAGCCATGAGATGTTCCTCCTCTGGGCAAGCCCGGGTCCTGAATCCTGTTGTACCTGTGAATAGGCTGCAGGGGGACGGTGAAGACCAGCAACAGCTTTCAGGGCTGCCACCTTCCGTGTGGGACAAGGAGCCGGACGTGTGCCTTTCCAGAATAAGACTATGCAGAGGACGAGAGCCATGAGATGTTCCTCCTCTGGGCAAGCCCGGGCCCCAGATTCTGTTGTGCCTGTGAATAGGCTGCAGGGGGACGGTGAAGACCAGCAACAGCTTTCAGGGCTGCCACCTTCCGTGTGGGACAAGGAGCCAGACGTGTGCCTTTTCGGAAAGAGGCCCTGCCGAGGACGAGAGCCATGAGATGTTCCTCCTCTGGGCAAGCCCGGGTCCCAGATCCTGTTGTGCCTGTGAATAGGCTGCAGGGGGACGGTGAAGACCAGCAACATCTTTCAGGGCTGCCACCTTCCGTGTGGGACAAGGAGCCGGACGTGTGCCTTTTCAGAAAGAGGCTCTGCCGAGGACGAGAGCCATGAGATGTTCCTCCTCTGGGCAAGCCCGGGTCCTGAATCCTGTTGTACCTGTGAATAGGCTGCAGGGGGACGGTGAAGACCAGCAACAGCTTTCAGGGCTGCCACCTTCCGTGTGGGACAAGGAGCCGGACGTGTGCCTTTCCGGAATCAGACTCTGCCGAGGACGAGAGCAATGAGATGTTCCTCCTCTGGGCAAGCCCGGGTCCCAGATCCTGTTGTGCCTGTGAATAGGCTGCAGGGGGACGGTGAAGAGCAGCAACATCCTTCAGGGATGCCACCGTCCGTGTGGGACAAGGAGCCGGACGTGTGACTTTTCAGAAATAGGCTCTGCCGACGACGAGAGCCATGATATGTTCCTCCTCTGGGCAAGCCCGCGTCATGAATCCTGTTGTACGTGTGAATAGGCTGCAGGGGGACGGTGAAGACCAGCAACAGCTTTCAGGGCTGCCACCTTCCGTGTGGGACAAGGAGCCGGACATGTGCCTTTTCGGAAGGAGGCCCTGCCGAGGACGAGAGCCATGAGATGTTCCTCCTCTGGGCAAGCCCGGGTCCCAGATCCTGTTGTGCCTGTGAATAGGCTGCAGGGGGACGGTGAAGACCAGCAACATCTTTCAGGGCTGCCACATTCCGTGTGGGACAAGGAGCTGGACGTGTGCCTTTTCGGGAAGAGGCTCTGCCGAGGACAAGAGCCATGATATGTTCCTCCTCTGGGCGTGCCCGGGTCCTGAATCCTGTTGTGCCTTTGAATAGGCTGCAGGGGGACGGTGAAGACCAGCAACATCTTTCCGGCCTGCCACCTTCCGTGTGGGACAAGGAGCCGAACGTGTGCCTTTCCGGAATCAGGCTCTGCTGAGGACGAGAGCCATGAGATGTTCCTCCTCTGGGCAAGCCCGGGTCCCAGATTCTGTTGTGCCTGTGAATAGGCTGCAGGGGGACGGTGAAGACCAGCAACAGTTTTCTGGCCTGCCACCTTCCGTGTGGGACAAGGAGCCGGACGTGTGCCTTTTCGGAAATAGGCTCTGCCGAGGACGAGAGCCATGAGATGTTCCTCCTCTGGGCAAGCCCGGGTCCCAGATCCTGTCGTACCTGTGAATAGGCTGCAGGGGGACGGTGAAGACCAGCAACAGCTTTCAGGGCTGCCAACTTCCTTGTGGGACAAGGAGCCGGACGTGTGCGTTTTAGGAATCGGGCTCTGCCGAGGAAGAGAGCCATGAGATGTTCCTCCTCTGGCCATGCCCGGGTCCTGAATCCTGTTGTGCCTGTGAATAGGCTGCAGGGGGACGGTGAAGACCAGCAACAGTTTTCTGGCCTGCCACCTTCCGTGTGGGACAAGGAGCCGGACGTGTGCCTTCTCGGAAACAGGCTCTGCCGAGGACGAGAGCCATGAGATGTTCCTCCTCTGGGCAAGCCCGGGTCCCAGATCCTGTTGTGCCTGTGAATAGGCTGCAGGGGGACGGTGAAGACCAGCAACATCTTTCAGGGCTGCCACCTTCCGTGTGGGACAAGGAGCCGGACGTGTGCCTTTTCGGGAAGAGGCTCTGCCGAGGACAAGAGCCATGATATGTTCCTCCTCTGGGCGTGCCCGGGTCCTGAATCCTGTTGTGCCTTTGAATAGGCTGCAGGGGGACGGTGAAGACCAGCAACATCTTTCCGGCCTGCCACCTTCCGTGTGGGATAAGGAGCCGAACGTGTGCCTTTCCGGAATCAGGCTCTGCCGAGGACAAGAGCCATGAGATGTTCCTCCTCTGGGCAAGCCCGGGTCCCAGATCCTGTTGTGCCTGTGAATAGGCTGCAGGGGGACGGTGAAGACCATCAACAGCTTTCAGGGCTGCCACCTTCCGTGTGGGACAAGGATCCGGACGTGTGCCTTTTCCAAAAGAGGCCCTGCCGAGGACGAGAGCCATGAGATGTTCCTCCTCTGGGCAAGCCCGGGTCCCAGATCCTGTTGTACCTGTGAATAGGCTGCAGGGGGACGTTGAAGACCAGCAACAGCTTTCAGGGCTGCCACCTTCCGTGTGGGACAAGGAGCCGGACGTGTGCCTTTTCTGAAATAGGCTCTGCCGAGGACGAGAGCCATGAGATGTTCCTCCTCTGGGCAAGCCCGGGTCCCAGATCCTGTTGTGCCTGTGAATAGGCTGCAGGGGGACGGTGAAGACCAGCAACAGCTTTCAGGGCTGCCACCTTCCGTGTGGGACAAGGAGCCGGACGTGTGCCTTTTCGGAAATAGGCTCTGCCGAGGACGAGAGCCATGAGATGTTCCTCCTCTGGGCAAGCCCGGGTCCCAGATCCTGTTGTGCCTGTGAATAGGCTGCAGGGGGACGGTGAAGACCAGCAACATCTTTCAGGGCTGCCACCTTCCGTGTGGGACAAGGAGCCGGACGTGTGCCTTTTCGGAAAGAGGCTCTGCCGAGGACGAGAGCCATGAGATGTTCCTCCTCTGGGCCAGCCCGCGTCGTGAATCCTGTTGTACCTGTGAATAGGCTGCAGGGGGACGGTGAAGACCAGCAACATCTTTCCGGCCTGCCACCTTCCGTGTGGGACAAGGAGCCGGACGTGTGACTTTTCAGAAATAGGCTCTGCCGAGGACGAGAGCCATGAGATGTTCCTCCTCTGGGCAAGCCCGGGTCCCAGATCCTGTTGTGTCTGTGAATAGGCTGCAGGGGGACGGTGAAGACCAGCAACAGCTTTCAGGGCTGCCACCTTCCGTGTGGGACAAGGAGCCGGACGTGTGCCTTTTCGGAAATAGGCTCTGCCGAGGACGAGAGCCATGAGATGTTCCTCCTCTGGGCAAGCCCGGGTCCTGAATCCTGTTGTACCTGTGAATAGGCTGCAGGGGGACGGTGAAGACCAGCAACAGCTTTCAGGGCTGCCACCTTCCGTGTGGGACAAGGAGCCGGACGTGTGCCTTTCCGGAAACAGGCCCTGCCGAGGACGAGAGCCATGAGATGTTCCTCCTCTGGGCAAGCCCGGGCCCCAGATTCTGTTGTTCCTGTGAATAGGCTGCAGGGGGATGGTGAAGACCAGCAACAGCTTTCAGGGCTGCCACCTTCCGTGTGGGTCAAGGAGCCGGACGTGTGCCTTTACGGAATCAGGCTCTGCCGAGGACGAGAGCCGTGAGATGTTCCACCTCTGGGCAAGCCCGGGTCCCAGATCCTGTTGTGCCTGTGAATAGGCTGCAGGGGGACGGTGAAGACCAGCAACAGCTTTAAGGGCTGCCACCTTCCTTGTGGGACAAGGAGCCGGACGTGTGCGTTTTCGGAATCGGGCTCTGCCGAGGACGAGAGCCATGAGATGTTCCTCCTCTGGGCATGCCCGGGTCCTGAATCCTGTTGTGCCTGTGCATAGGCTGCAGGGGGACGGTGAAGACCAGCAACATCTTTCCGGCCTGCCACCTTCCGTGTGGGACAAGGAGCCGGACGTGTGAATTTTCAGAAATAGGATCTGCCGAGGACGAGAGCCATGATATGTTCCTCCTCTGGGCAAGCCCGGGTCCCAGATCCTGTTGTGCCTGTGAATAGGCTGCAGGGGGACGGTGAAGACCAGCAACAGCTTTCAGGGCTGCCACCTTCCGTGTGGGACAAGGAGCCGGACGTGTGCCTTTTCGGAAATAGGCTCTGCCGAGGACGAGAGCCATGAGATGTTCCTCCTCTGGGCAAGCCCGGGTCCCAGATCCTGTTGTGCCTGTGAATAGGCTGCAGGGGGACGGTGAAGACCAACAACATCTTTCAGGGCTGCCACCTTCCGTGTGGGACAAGGAGCCGGACGTGTGCCTTTTCGGAATCAGGCTCTGCCGAGGACGAGAGCCATGAGATGTTCCTCCTCTGGGCAAGCCCGCGTCGTGAATCCTGTTGTACCTGTGAATAGGCTGCAGGGGGACGGTGAAGACCAGCAACATCTTTCCGGCCTGCCACCTTCCGTGTGGGACAAGGAGCCGGACGTGTGCCTTTTCGAAAAGAGGCCCTGCCGAGGACGAGAGCCATGAGATGTTCCTCCTCTGGGCAAGCCCGGGTCCCAGATCCTGTTGTGCCTGTGAATAGGCTGCAGGGGGACGGTGAAGACCAGCAACATCCTTCAGGGATGCCAACTTCCGTGTGGGACAATGAGCCGGACGTGTGCCTTTTCGGAAAGAGGCCCTGCCGAGGACGAGAGCCATGAGATGTTCCTCCTCTGGGAAAGCCCGGGTCCCAGATCCTGTTGTGCCTGTGAATAGGCTGCAGGGGGACGGTGAAGACCAGCAACATCTTTCCGGCCTGCCACCTTCCGTGTGGGACAAGGAGCCGGACATGTGAATTTTCAGAAATAGGCTCTGCCGAGGAAGAGATCCATGAGATGTTCCTCCTCTGGGCAAGCCCGGGTCCTGAATCCTGTTGTACCTGTGAATAGGCTGCAGGGGGACGGTGAAGACCAGCAACATCTTTCCGGCCTGCCACCTTCCGTGTGGGACAAGGAGCCGAACGTGTGCCTTTCCAGAATCAGGCTCTGCTGAGGACGAGAGCCATGAGATGTTCCTCCTCTGGGCAAGCCCGGGTCCCAGATTCTGTTGTGCCTGTGAATAGGCTGCAGGGGGACGGTGAAGACCAGCAACAGTTTTCTGGCCTGCCACCTTCCGTGTGGGACAAGGAGCCGGACGTGTGCCTTTTTGGGAAGAGGCTCTGCCGAGGAAGAGAGCCATGAGATGTTCCTCCTCTGGGCAAGCCCGGGTCCTGAATCCTGTTGTACCTGTGAATAGGCTGCAGGGGGACGGTGAAGACCAGCAACAGCTTTCAGGGCTGCCACCTTCCGTGTGGGACAAGGAGCCGGACGTGTGCCTTTTCGGAAATAGGCTCTGCCGAGGACGAGAGCCATGAGATGTTCCTCCTCTGGGCAAGCCCGGGTCCCAGATCCTGTCGTACCTGTGAATAGGCTGCAGGGGGACGGTGAAGACCAGCAACAGCTTTCAGGGCTGCCAACTTCCTTGTGGGACAAGGAGCCGGACGTGTGCGTTTTAGGAATCGGGCTCTGCCGAGGAAGAGAGCCATGAGATGTTCCTCCTCTGGCCATGCCCGGGTCCTGAATCCTGTTGTGCCTGTGAATAGGCTGCAGGGGGACGGTGAAGACCAGCAACAGCTTTAAGTGCTGCCACCTTCCGTGTGGGACAAGGAGCCGGACGTGTGCCTTCTCGGAAACAGGCTCTGCCGAGGACGAGAGCCATGAGATGTTCCTCCTCTGGGCAAGCCCGGGTCCCAGATCCTGTTGTGCCTGTGAATAGGCTGCAGGGGGACGGTGAAGACCAGCAACATCTTTCAGGGCTGCCACCTTCCGTGTGGGACAAGGAGCCGGACGTGTGCCTTTACGGAATCAGGCTCTGCCGAGGACGAGAGCCATGAGATGTTCCACCTCTGGGCAAGCCCGGGTCCCAGATCCTGTTGTGCCTGTGAATAGGCTGCAGGGGGACGGTGAAGACCAGCAACAGCTTTCAGGGCTGCCACCTTCCGTGTGGGACAAGGAGACGAAAGTGTGCCTTTCCGGAATCAGGCTCCGCCGAGGACGAGAGCCATGAGATGTTCCTCCTCTGGGCAAGCCCGCGTCATGAATCCTGTTGTTCCTGTGAATAGGCTGCAGGGGGACGTTGAAGACCAGCAACAGCTTTCAGGGCTGCCACCTTCCATGTGGGACAAGGAGCCGGACGTGTGCCTTTCCGGAATCAGAATCTGCCGAGGATGAGAGCAATGAGATGTTCCTCCTCTGGGCAAGCCCGGGTCCCAGATCCTGTTGTGCCTGTGAATAGGCTGCAGGGGGACGGTGAAGAGCAGCAACATCCTTCAGGGGTGCCACCTTCCGTGTGGGACAAGGAGCCGGACGTGTGACTTTTCAGAAATAGGCTCTGCCGAGGACGAGAGCCATGATATGTTCCTCCTCTGGGCAAGCCCGGGTCCTGAATCCTGTTGTACCTGTGAATAGGCTGCAGGGGGACGGTGAAGACCAGCAACAGCTTTCAGGGCTGCCACCTTCCGTGTGGGACAAGGAGCCGGACGTGTGCCTTTTCGGAAGGAGGCCCTGCCGAGGACGAGAGCCATGAGATGTTCCTCCTCTGGGCAAGCCCGGGTCCCAGATCCTGTTGTGCCTGTGAATAGGCTGCAGGGGGACGGTGAAGACCAGCAACAGCTTTCAGGGCTGCCACCTTCCGTGTGGGACAAGAAGCCGGATGTGTGCCTTTTCGGGAAGAGGCTCTGCCGAGGACAAGAGCCATGATATGTTCCTCCTCTGGGCGTGCCCGGGTCCTGAATCCTGTTGTGCCTTTGAATAGGCTGCAGGGGGACGGTAAAGACCAGCAACATCTTTCCGGCCTGCCACCTTCCGTGTGGGACAAGGAGCCGAACGTGTGCCTTTTCGGAATCAGGCTCTGCCGAGGACGAGAGCCATGAGATGTTCCTCCTCTGGGCAAGCCCGGGTCCCAGATCCTGTTGTGCCTGTGAATAGGCTGCAGGGGGACGGTGAAGACCAGCAACAGCTTTCTGGCCTGCCACCTTCCGTGTGGGACAAGGAGCCGGACGTGTGCCTTTTTGGGAAGAGGCTCTGCCGAGGAAGAGAGCCATGAGATGTTCCTCCTCTGGGCAAGCCCGGGTCCTGAATCCTGTTGTACCTGTGAATAGGCTGCAGGGGGACGGTGAAGACCAGCAACAGCTTTCAGGGCTGCCACCTTCCGTGTGGGACAAGGAGCCGGACGTGTGCCTTTTCGGAAATAGGCTCTGCCGAGGACGAGAGCCATGAGATGTTCCTCCTCTGGGCAAGCCCGGGTCCCAGATCCTGTCGTACCTGTGAATAGGCTGCAGGGGGACGGTGAAGACCAGCAACAGCTTTCAGGGCTGCCAACTTCCTTGTGGGACAAGGAGCCGGACGTGTGCGTTTTCGGAATCGGGCTCTGCCGAGGACGAGAGCCATGAGATGTTCCTCCTCTGGGCAAGCCCGGGTCCCAGATCCTGTTGTGCCTGTGAATAGGCTGCAGGGGGACGGTGAAGAGCAGCAACAGCTTTCAGGGCTGCCACCTTCCGTGTGGGACAAGGAGACGAAAGTGTGCCTTTCCGGAATCAGGCTCCGCCGAGGACGAGAGCCATGAGATGTTCCTCCTCTGGGCAAGCCCGCGTCGTGAATCCTGTTGTACCTGTGAATAGGCTGCAGGGGGACGTTGAAGACCAGCAACAGCTTTCAGGGCTGCCACCTTCCGTGTGGGACAAGGAGCCGGACGTGTGCCTTTCCGGAATCAGACTCTGCCGAGGACGAGAGCAATGAGATGTTCCTCCTCTGGGCAAGCCCGGGTCCCAGATCCTGTTGTGCCTGTGAATAGGCTGCAGGGGGACGGTGAAGAGCAGCAATATCCTTCAGGGGTGCCACCTTCCGTGTGGGAAAAGGAGCCGGACGTGTGACTTTTCAGAAATAGGCTCTGCCGAGGACGAGAGCCATGATATGTTCCTCCTCTGGGCAAGCCCGGGTCCTGAATCCTGTTGTACCTGTGAATAGGCTGCAGGGGGACGGTGAAGACCAGCAACAGCTGTCAGGGCTGCCACCTTCCGTGTGGGACAAGGAGCCGGACGTGTGCCTTTTCGGAAAGAGGCCCTGCCGAGGACGAGAGCCATGAGATGTTCCTCCTCTGGGCAAGCCCGGGTCCCAGATCCTGTTGTGCCTGTGAATAGGCTGCAGGGGGACGGTGAAGACCAGCAACATCCTTCAGGGGTGCCACCTTCCGTGTGGGACAAGGAGCTGGACGTGTGACTTTTCAGAAATAGGCTCTGCCGAGGACGAGAGCCATGAGATGTTCCTCCTCTGGGCAAGCCCGGGTCCTGAATTCTGTCGTACCTGTGAATAGGCTGCAGGGGGACGGTGAAGACCAGCAACAGCTTTCAGGGCTGCCACCTTCCGTGTGGGACAAGGAGCCGGACGTGTGCCTTTTAGGAATCGGGCTCTGCCGAGGAAGAGAGCCATGAGATGTTCCTCCTCTGGGCATGCCCGGGTCCTGAATCCTGTTGTGCCTGTGAATAGGCTGCAGGGGGACGGTGAAGACCAGCAACATCTTTCCGGCCTGCCACCTTCCGTGTGGGACAAGGAGCTGGACGTGTGAATTTTCAGAAATAGGCTCTGCCGAGGACGAGAGCCATGAGATGTTCCTCCTCTGGGCAAGCCCGGGTCCTGAATCCTGTTGTGCCTGTGAATAGGCTGCAGGGGGACGGTGAAGACCAGCAACAGCTTTCAGGGCTGCCACCTTCCGTGTGGGACAAGGAGCCGGACGTGTGCCTTTTCGGAATCGGGCTCTGCCAAGGACGAAGCCATGAGATGTTCCTCCTCTGGGCAAGCCCGGGTCCCAGATCCTGTTGTGCCTGTGAATAGGCTGCAGGGGGACGGTGAAGACCAGCAACAGCTTTCAGGGCTGCCACCTTCCGTGTGGGACAAGGAGCCGGACGTGTGCCTTTTCGGAAATAGGCTCTGCCGAGGACGAGAGCCATGAGATGTTCCTCCTCTGGGCAAGCCCGGGTCCCAGATCCTGTTGTGCCTGTGAATAGGCTGCAGGGGGACGGTGAAGACCAGCAACATCTTTCAGGGCTGCCACCTTCCGTGTGGGACAAGGAGCCGGACGTGTGCCTTTTCGGAATCAGGCTCTGCCGAGGACGAGAGCCATGAGATGTTCCTCCTCTGGGCAAGCCCGGGTCCTGAATCCTGTTGTACCTGTGAATAGGCTGCAGGGGGACGGTGAAGACCAGCAACAACTGTCAGGGCTACCACCTTCCGTGTGGGACAATGAGCCGGACGTGTGCCTTTTCGGAAAGAGGCCCTGCCGAGGACGAGAGCCATGAGATGTTCCTCCTCTGGGCAAGCCCGCATTGAGAATCCTGTTGTGCCTGTGAATAGGCTGCAGGGGGACGGTGAAGAGCAGCAACAGCTTTCAGGGCTGCCACCTTCCGTGTGGGACAAGGAGCCGGACGTGTGCCTTTTCGGGAAGAGGCTCTGCCGAGGACGAGAGCCATGAGATGTTCCTCCTCTGGGCAAGCCCGCATTGAGAATCCTGTTGTACCTGTGAATAGGCTGCAGGGGGACGGTGAAGACCAGCAACAGCTTTCAGGGCTGCCACCTTCCGTGTGGGACAAGGAGCCGGACGTGTGCCTTTCCAGAATAAGACTCTGCAGAGGACGAGAGCCATGAGATGTTCCACCTCTGGGCAAGCCCGGGTCCCAGATCCTGTTGTGCCTGTGAATAGGCTGCAGGGGGACGGTGAAGACCAGCAACATCTTTCCGGCCTGCCACCTTCCGTGTGGGACAAGGAGCTGGACGTGTGAATTTTCAGAAATAGGCTCTGCCGAGGACGAGAGCCATGAGATGTTCCTCCTCTGGGCAAGCCCGGGTCCTGAATCCTGTTGTGCCTGTGAATAGGCTGCAGGGGGACGGTGAAGACCAGCAACAGCTTTCAGTGCTGCCACCTTCCGTGTGGGACAAGGAGCCGGACGTGTGCCTTTTCGGAATCGGGCTCTGCCAAGGACGAAGCCATGAGATGTTCCTCCTCTGGGCAAGCCCGGGTC
Organism: Astur gentilis; assembly: GCF_929443795.1. Classification (NCBI taxonomy): domain Eukaryota; kingdom Metazoa; phylum Chordata; class Aves; order Accipitriformes; family Accipitridae; genus Astur; species Astur gentilis. The sequence goes on from NW_026060936.1 coordinate 947,190, forward strand.
CCAGATCCTGTTGTGCCTGTGAATAGGCTGCAGGGGGACGGTGAAGACCAGCAACAGCTTTCAGGGCTGCCACCTTCCGTGTGGGACAAGGAGCCGGACGTGTGCCTTTTCGGAAATAGGCTCTGCCGAGGACGAGAGCCATGAGATGTTCCTCCTCTGGGTAAGCCCGGGTCCCAGATCCTGTTGTGCCTGTGAATAGGCTGCAGGGGGACGGTGAAGACCAGCAACAGCTTTCAGGGCTGCCACCTTCCGTGTGGGACAAGGAGCCGGACGTGTGCCTTTTCGGAATCAGGTTCTGCCGAGGACGAGAGCCATGAGATGTTCCTCCTCTGGGCAAGCCCGGGTCCTGAATCCTGTTGTACCTGTGAATAGGCTGCAGGGGGACGGTGAAGACCAGCAACAACTGTCAGGGCTACCACCTTCCGTGTGGGACAATGAGCCGGACGTGTGCCTTTTCGGAAAGAGGCTCTGCCGAGGACGAGAGCCATGAGATGTTCCTCCTCTGGGCAAGCCCGCATTGAGAATCCTGTTGTGCCTGTGAATAGGCTGCAGGGGGACGGTGAAGAGCAGCAACAGCTTTCAGGGCTGCCACCTTCCGTGTGGGACAAGGAGCCGGACGTGTGCCTTTTCGGGAAGAGGCTCTGCCGAGGACGAGAGCCATGAGATGTTCCTCCTCTGGGCAAGCCCGGGTCCTGAATCCTGTTGTACCTATGAATAGGCTGCAGGGGGACGGTGAAGACCAGCAACAGCTTTCAGGGCTGCCACCTTCCGTGTGGGACAAGGAGCCGGACGTGTGCCTTTCCAGAATAAGACTCTGCAGAGGACGAGAGCCATGAGATGTTCCACCTCTGGGCAAGCCCGGGTCCCAGATCCTGTTGTGCCTGTGAATAGGCTGCAGGGGGACGGTGAAGACCAGCAACATCTTTCAGGGCTGCCACCTTCCGTGTGGGACAAGGAGCCGGACGTGTGCCTTTTCGGAATCAGGCTCTGCCGAGGACGAGAGCCATGAGATGTTCCTCCTCTGGGCAAGCCCGGGTCCTGAATCCTGTTGTACCTGTGAATAGGCTGCAGGGGGACGGTGAAGACCAGCAACAACTGTCAGGGCTACCACCTTCCGTGTGGGACAATGAGCCGGACGTGTGCCTTTTCGGAAAGAGGCCCTGCCGAGGACGAGAGCCATGAGATGTTCCTCCTCTGGGCAAGCCCGCATCGTGAATCCTGTTGTGCCTGTGAATAGGCTGCAGGGGGACGGTGAAGAGCAGCAACAGCTTTCAGGGCTGCCACCTTCCGTGTGGGACAAGGAGACGAAATTGTGCCTTTTCGGGAAGAGGCTCTGCCGAGGACGAGAGCCATGAGATGTTCCTCCTCTGGGCAAGCCCGGGTCCTGAATCCTGTTGTACCTGTGAATAGGCTGCAGGGGGACGGTGAAGACCAGCAACAGCTTTCAGGGCTGCCACCTTCCGTGTGGGACAAGGAGCCGGACGTGTGCCTTTCCAGAATAAGACTATGCAGAGGACGAGAGCCATGAGATGTTCCTCCTCTGGGCAAGCCCGGGCCCCAGATTCTGTTGTGCCTGTGAATAGGCTGCAGGGGGACGGTGAAGACCAGCAACAGCTTTCAGGGCTGCCACCTTCCGTGTGGGACAAGGAGCCAGACGTGTGCCTTTTCGGAAAGAGGCCCTGCCGAGGACGAGAGCCATGAGATGTTCCTCCTCTGGGCAAGCCCGGGTCCCAGATCCTGTTGTGCCTGTGAATAGGCTGCAGGGGGACGGTGAAGACCAGCAACATCTTTCAGGGCTGCCACCTTCCGTGTGGGACAAGGAGCCGGACGTGTGCCTTTTCAGAAAGAGGCTCTGCCGAGGACGAGAGCCATGAGATGTTCCTCCTCTGGGCAAGCCCGGGTCCTGAATCCTGTTGTACCTGTGAATAGGCTGCAGGGGGACGGTGAAGACCAGCAACAGCTTTCAGGGCTGCCACCTTCCGTGTGGGACAAGGAGCCGGACGTGTGCCTTTCCGGAATCAGACTCTGCCGAGGACGAGAGCAATGAGATGTTCCTCCTCTGGGCAAGCCCGGGTCCCAGATCCTGTTGTGCCTGTGAATAGGCTGCAGGGGGACGGTGAAGAGCAGCAACATCCTTCAGGGATGCCACCTTCCGTGTGGGACAAGGAGCCGGACGTGTGACTTTTCAGAAATAGGCTCTGCCGACGACGAGAGCCATGATATGTTCCTCCTCTGGGCAAGCCCGCGTCATGAATCCTGTTGTACGTGTGAATAGGCTGCAGGGGGACGGTGAAGACCAGCAACAGCTTTCAGGGCTGCCACCTTCCGTGTGGGACAAGGAGCCGGACATGTGCCTTTTCGGAAGGAGGCCCTGCCGAGGACGAGAGCCATGAGATGTTCCTCCTCTGGGCAAGTCCGGGTCCCAGATCCTGTTGTGCCTGTGAATAGGCTGCAGGGGGACGGTGAAGACCAGCAACATCTTTCAGGGCTGCCACATTCCGTGTGGGACAAGGAGCTGGACGTGTGCCTTTTCGGGAAGAGGCTCTGCCGAGGACAAGAGCCATGATATGTTCCTCCTCTGGGCGTGCCCGGGTCCTGAATCCTGTTGTGCCTTTGAATAGGCTGCAGGGGGACGGTGAAGACCAGCAACATCTTTCCGGCCTGCCACCTTCCGTGTGGGACAAGGAGCCGAACGTGTGCCTTTCCGGAATCAGGCTCTGCTGAGGACGAGAGCCATGAGATGTTCCTCCTCTGGGCAAGCCCGGGTCCCAGATTCTGTTGTGCCTGTGAATAGGCTGCAGGGGGACGGTGAAGACCAGCAACAGTTTTCTGGCCTGCCACCTTCCGTGTGGGACAAGGAGCCGGACGTGTGCCTTTTCGGAAATAGGCTCTGCCGAGGACGAGAGCCATGAGATGTTCCTCCTCTGGGCAAGCCCGGGTCCCAGATCCTGTTGTACCTGTGAATAGGCTGCAGGGGGACGGTGAAGACCAGCAACAGCTTTCAGGGCTGCCAACTTCCTTGTGGGACAAGGAGCCGGACGTGTGCGTTTTAGGAATCGGGCTCTGCCGAGGAAGAGAGCCATGAGATGTTCCTCCTCTGGCCATGCCCGGGTCCTGAATCCTGTTGTGCCTGTGAATAGGCTGCAGGGGGACGGTGAAGACCAGCAACAGCTTTAAGTGCTGCCACCTTCCGTGTGGGACAAGGAGCCGGACGTGTGCCTTCTCGGAAACAGGCTCTGCCGAGGACGAGAGCCATGAGATGTTCCTCCTCTGGGCAAGCCCGGGTCCCAGATCCTGTTGTGCCTGTGAATAGGCTGCAGGGGGACGGTGAAGACCAGCAACAACTTTCAGGGCTGCCACCTTCCGTGTGGGACAAGGAGCCGGACGTGTGCCTTTTCGGGAAGAGGCTCTGCCGAGGACAAGAGCCATGATATGTTCCTCCTCTGGGCGTGCCCGGGTCCAGAATCCTGTTGTGCCTTTGAATAGGCTGCAGGGGGACGGTGAAGACCAGCAACATCTTTCCGGCCTGCCACCTTCCGTGTGGGATAAGGAGCCGAACGTGTGCCTTTCCGGAATCAGGCTCTGCCGAGGACAAGAGCCATGAGATGTTCCTCCTCTGGGCAAGCCCGGGTCCCAGATCCTGTTGTGCCTGTGAATAGGCTGCAGGGGGACGGTGAAGACCATCAACAGCTTTCAGGGCTGCCACCTTCCGTGTGGGACAAGGATCCGGACGTGTGCCTTTTCCAAAAGAGGCCCTGCCGAGGACGAGAGCCATGAGATGTTCCTCCTCTGGGCAAGCCCGGGTCCCAGATCCTGTTGTACCTGTGAATAGGCTGCAGGGGGACGGTGAAGACCAGCAACAGCTTTCAGGGCTGCCACCTTCCGTGTGGGACAAGGAGCCGGACGTGTGCCTTTTCGGAAATAGGCTCTGCCGAGGACGAGAGCCATGAGATGTTCCTCCTCTGGGCAAGCCCGGGTCCCAGATCCTGTTGTGCCTGTGAATAGGCTGCAGGGGGACGGTGAAGACCAGCAACATCTTTCAGGGCTGCCACCTTCCGTGTGGGACAAGGAGCCGGACGTGTGACTTTTCGGAAAGAGGCTCTGCCGAGGACGAGAGCCATGAGATGTTCCTCCTCTGGGCCAGCCCGCGTCGTGAATCCTGTTGTACCTGTGAATAGGCTGCAGGGGGACGGTGAAGACCAGCAACATCTTTCCGGCCTGCCACCTTCCGTGTGGGACAAGGAGCCGGACTTGTGACTTTTCAGAAATAGGCTCTGCCGAGGACGAGAGCCATGAGATGTTCCTCCTCTGGGCAAGCCCGGGTCCCAGATCCTGTTGTGTCTGTGAATAGGCTGCAGGGGGACGGTGAAGACCAGCAACAGCTTTCAGGGCTGCCACCTTCCGTGTGGGACAAGGAGCCGGACGTGTGCCTTTTCGGAAATAGGCTCTGCCGAGGACGAGAGCCATGAGATGTTCCTCCTCTGGGCAAGCCCGGGTCCTGAATCCTGTTGTACCTGTGAATAGGCTGCAGGGGGACGGTGAAGACCAGCAACAGCTTTCAGGGCTGCCACCTTCCGTGTGGGACAAGGAGCCGGACGTGTGCCTTTCCGGAAACAGGCCCTGCCGAGGACGAGAGCCATGAGATGTTCCTCCTCTGGGCAAGCCCGGGCCCCAGATTCTGTTGTTCCTGTGAATAGGCTGCAGGGGGATGGTGAAGACCAGCAACAGCTTTCAGGGCTGCCACCTTCCGTGTGGGTCAAGGAGCCGGACGTGTGCCTTTACGGAATCAGGCTCTGCCGAGGACGAGAGCCGTGAGATGTTCCACCTCTGGGCAAGCCCGGGTCCCAGATCCTGTTGTGCCTGTGAATAGGCTGCAGGGGGACGGTGAAGACCAGCAACAGCTTTAAGGGCTGCCACCTTCCTTGTGGGACAAGGAGCCGGACGTGTGCGTTTTCGGAATCGGGCTCTGCCGAGGACGAGAGCCATGAGATGTTCCTCCTCTGGGCATGCCCGGGTCCTGAATCCTGTTGTGCCTGTGCATAGGCTGCAGGGGGACGGTGAAGACCAGCAATATCTTTCCGGCCTGCCACCTTCCGTGTGGGACAAGGAGCCGGACGTGTGAATTTTCAGAAATAGGATCTGCCGAGGACGAGAGCCATGATATGTTCCTCCTCTGGGCAAGCCCGGGTCCCAGATCCTGTTGTGCCTGTGAATAGGCTGCAGGGGGACGGTGAAGACCAGCAACAGCTTTCAGGGCTGCCACCTTCCGTGTGGGACAAGGAGCCGGACGTGTGCCTTTTCGGAAATAGGCTCTGCCGAGGACGAGAGCCATGAGATGTTCCTCCTCTGGGCAAGCCCGGGTCCCAGATCCTGTTGTGCCTGTGAATAGGCTGCAGGGGGACGGTGAAGACCAACAACATCTTTCAGGGCTGCCACCTTCCGTGTGGGACAAGGAGCCGGACGTGTGCCTTTTCGGAATCAGGCTCTGCCGAGGACGAGAGCCATGAGATGTTCCTCCTCTGGGCAAGCCCGCGTCGTGAATCCTGTTGTACCTGTGAATAGGCTGCAGGGGGACGGTGAAGACCAGCAACATCTTTCCGGCCTGCCACCTTCCGTGTGGGACAAGGAGCCGGACGTGTGCCTTTTCGAAAAGAGGCCCTGCCGAGGACGAGAGCCATGAGATGTTCCTCCTCTGGGCAAGCCCGGGTCCCAGATCTTGTTGTGCCTGTGAATAGGCTGCAGGGGGACGGTGAAGACCAGCAACATCCTTCAGGGATGCCAACTTCCGTGTGGGACAATGAGCCGGACGTGTGCCTTTTCGGAAAGAGGCCCTGCCGAGGACGAGAGCCATGAGATGTTCCTCCTCTGGGAAAGCCCGGGTCCCAGATCCTGTTGTGCCTGTGAATAGGCTGCAGGGGGACGGTGAAGACCAGCAACATCTTTCCGGCCTGCCACCTTCCGTGTGGGACAAGGAGCCGGACATGTGAATTTTCAGAAATAGGCTCTGCCGAGGAAGAGATCCATGAGATGTTCCTCCTCTGGGCAAGCCCGGGTCCTGAATCCTGTTGTACCTGTGAATAGGCTGCAGGGGGACGGTGAAGACCAGCAACAGCTTTCAGGGCTGCCACCTTCCGTGTGGGACAAGGAGCCGGACGTGTGCCTTTTCGGAAATAGGCTCTGCCGAGGACGAGAGCCATGAGATGTTCCTCCTCTGGGCAAGCCCGGGCCCCAGATCCTGTCGTACCTGTGAATAGGCTGCAGGGGGACGGTGAAGACCAGCAACAGCTTTCAGGGCTGCCAACATCCTTGTGGGACAAGGAGCCGGACGTGTGCCTTCTCGGAAACAGGCTCTGCCGAGGACGAGAGCCATGAGATGTTCCTCCTCTGGGCAAGCCCGGGTCCCAGATCCTGTTGTACCTGTGAATAGGCTGCAGGGGGACGGTGAAGACCAGCAACAGCTTTCAGGGCTGCCACCTTCCGTGTGGGACAAGGAGCCGGACGTGTGCCTTTCCGGAATCAGGCTCTGCCGAGGACGAGAGCCATGAGATGTTCCTCCTCTGGGCATGCCCGGGTCCCAGATCCTCTTGTGCCTGTGAATAGGCTGCAGGGGGACGGTGAAGACCAGCAACAGCTTTCAGGGCTGCCACCTTCCGTGTGGGACAAGGATCCGGACGTGTGCCTTTTCCAAAGAGGCCCTGCCGAGGACGAGAGCCATGAGATGTTCCTCCTCTGGGCAAGCCCGGGTCCTAGATCCTGTTGTACCTGTGAATAGGCTGCAGGGGGACGGTGAAGACCAGCAACAGCTTTCAGGGCTGCCACCTTCCGTGTGGGACAAGGAGCCGGATGTGTGCCTTTTCGGGAAGAGGCTCTGCCGAGGACAAGAGCCATGAGATGTTCCTCCTCTGGGCAAGACCGGGTCCTGAATCCTGTTGTACCTGTGAATAGGCTGCAGGGGGACGGTGAAGACCAGCAACAGCTTTCAGGGCTGCCACCTTCCGTGTGGGACAAGGAGGCGGACGTGTGCCTTTTCGGAATCAGGCTCTGCCGAGGACGAGAGCCATGAGATGTTCCTCCTCTGGGCAAGCCCGCGTCGTGAATCCTGTTGTACCTGTGAATAGGCTGCAGGGGGACGGTGAAGACCAGCAACATCTTTCCGGCCTGCCACCTTCCGTGTGGGACAAGGAGCCGGACGTGTGCCTTTTCGAAAAGAGGCCCTGCCGAGGACGAGAGCCATGAGATGTTCCTCCTCTGGGCAAGCCCGGGTCCCAGATCTTGTTGTGCCTGTGAATAGGCTGCAGGGGGACGGTGAAGACCAGCAACATCCTTCAGGGATGCCAACTTCCGTGTGGGACAATGAGCCGGACGTGTGCCTTTTCGGAATGAGGCCCTGCCGAGGACGAGAGCCATGAGATGTTCCTCCTCTGGGAAAGCCCGGGTCCCAGATCCTGTTGTGCCTGTGAATAGGCTGCAGGGGGACGGTGAAGACCAGCAACATCTTTCCGGCCTGCCACCTTCCGTGTGGGACAAGGAGCCGGACATGTGAATTTTCAGAAATAGGCTCTGCCGAGGAAGAGATCCATGAGATGTTCCTCCTCTGGGCAAGCCCGGGTCCTGAATCCTGTTGTACCTGTGAATAGGCTGCAGGGGGACGGTGAAGACCAGCAACAGCTTTCAGGGCTGCCACCTTCCGTGTGGGACAAGGAGCCGGACGTGTGCCTTTTCGGAAATAGGCTCTGCCGAGGACGAGAGCCATGAGATGTTCCTCCTCTGGGCAAGCCCGGGCCCCAGATCCTGTCGTACCTGTGAATAGGCTGCAGGGGGACGGTGAAGACCAGCAACAGCTTTCAGGGCTGCCAACATCCTTGTGGGACAAGGAGCCGGACGTGTGCCTTCTCGGAAACAGGCTCTGCCGAGGACGAGAGCCATGAGATGTTCCTCCTCTGGGCAAGCCCGGGTCCCAGATCCTGTTGTACCTGTGAATAGGCTGCAGGGGGACGGTGAAGACCAGCAACAGCTTTCAGGGCTGCCACCTTCCGTGTGGGACAAGGAGCCGGACGTGTGCCTTTCCGGAATCAGGCTCTGCCGAGGACGAGAGCCATGAGATGTTCCTCCTCTGGGCATGCCCGGGTCCCAGATCCTCTTGTGCCTGTGAATAGGCTGCAGGGGGACGGTGAAGACCAGCAACAGCTTTCAGGGCTGCCACCTTCCGTGTGGGACAAGGATCCGGACGTGTGCCTTTTCCAAAGAGGCCCTGCCGAGGACGAGAGCCATGAGATGTTACTCCTCTGGGCAAGCCCGGGTCCTAGATCCTGTTGTACCTGTGAATAGGCTGCAGGGGGACGGTGAAGACCAGCAACAGCTTTCAGGGCTGCCACCTTCCGTGTGGGACAAGGAGCCGGATGTGTGCCTTTTCGGGAAGAGGCTCTGCCGAGGACAAGAGCCATGAGATGTTCCTCCTCTGGGCAAGACCGGGTCCTGAATCCTGTTGTACCTGTGAATAGGCTGCAGGGGGACGGTGAAGACCAGCAACAGCTTTCAGGGCTGCCACCTTCCGTGTGGGACAAGGAGCCGGACGTGTGCCTTTTCGGAAATAGGCTCTGCCGAGGACGAGAGCCATGAGATGTTCCTCCTCTGGGCAAGCCCGGGTCCCAGATCCTGTCGTACCTGTGAATAGGCTGCAGGGGGACGGTGAAGACCAGCAACAGCTTTCAGGGCTGCTACCTTCCTTGTGGGACAAGGAGCCGGACGTGTGCCTTTTCGGAATCGGGCTCTGCCGAGGAAGAGAGCCATGAGATGTTCCTCCTCTGGGCATGCCCGGGTCCTGAATCCTGTTGTGCCTGTGAATAGGCTGCAGGGGGACGGTGAAGACCAGCAACATCTTTCCGGCCTGCCACCTTCCGTGTGGGACAAGGAGCCGGACGTGTGAATTTTCAGAAATAGGCTCTGCCGAGGACGAGAGCCATGATATGTTCCTCCTCTGGGCAAGCCCGGGTCCCAGATCCTGTTGTGCCTGTGAATAGGCTGCAGGGGGACGGTGAAGACCAGCAACAGCTTTCAGGGCTGCCACCTTCCGTGTGGTACAAGGAGCCGGACGTGTGCCTTTTCGGAAATAGGCTCTGCCGAGGACGAGAGCCATGAGATGTTCCTCCTCTGGGCAAGCCCGGGTCCCAGATCCTGTTGTGCCTGTGAATAGGCTGCAGGGGGACGGTGAAGACCAACAACATCTTTCAGGGCTGCCACCTTCCGTGTGGGACAAGGAGCCGGACGTGTGCCTTTTCGGAATCAGGCTCTGCCGAGGACGAGAGCAATGAGATGTTCCTCCTCTGGGCAAGCCCGCGTCGTGAATTCTGTTGTACCTGTGAATAGGCTGCAGGGGGACGGTGAAGACCAGCAACATCTTTCAGGGCTGCCACCTTCCGTGTGGGACAAGGAGCCCGACGTGTGCCTTTTCGAAAAGAGGCCCTGCCGAGGACGAGAGCCATGAGATGTTCCTCCTCTGGGAAAGCCCGGGTCCCAGATTCTGTTGTGCCTGTGAATAGGCTGCAGGGGGACGGTGAAGACCAGCAACATCTTTCCGGCCTGCCACCTTCCGTGTGGGACAAGGAGCCGGACATGTGAATTTTCAGAAATAGGCTCTGCCGAGGACGAGAGCCATGAGATGTTCCTCCTCTGGGCAAGTCCGGGTCCTGAATCCTGTTGTACCTGTGAATAGGCTGCAGGGGGACGGTGAAGACCAGCAACAGCTTTCAGGGCTGCCACCTTCCGTGTGGGAAAAGGAGCCGGACGTGTGCCTTTCCGGAATCAGGCTCTGCCGAGGACGAGAGCCATGAGATGTTCCTCCTCTGGGCAAGCCCGGGTCCCAGATCCTGTTGTGCCTGTGAATAGGCTGCAGGGGGACGGTGAAGACCAGCAACATCTTTCAGGGCTGCCACCTTCCGTGTGGGACAAGGAGCCGGACGTGTGCCTTTTCGGAAGGAGGACCTGCCGAGGACGAGAGCCATGAGATGTTCCTCCTCTGGGCATGCCCGGGTCCTGAATCCTGTTGTGCCTGTGAATAGGCTGCAGGGGGACGGTGAAGACCAGCAACAGCTTTCAGGGCTGCCACCTTCCGTGTGGGACAAGGAGCCGGACGTGTGCCTTCTCGGAAACAGGCTCTGCCGAGGACGAGAGCCATGAGATGTTCCTCCTCTGGGCAAGCCCGGGTCCCAGATCCTGTTGTGTCTGTGAATAGGCTGCAGGGGGACGGTGAAGACCAGCAACAGCTTTCAGGGCTGCCACCTTCCGTGTGGGACAAGGAGCCGGACGTGTGCCTTTCCGGAATCAGGCTCTGCCGAGGACGAGAGCCATGAGATGTTCCTCCTCTGGGCATGCCCGGGTCCCAGATCCTCTTGTGCCTGTGAATAGGCTGCAGGGGGACGGTGAAGACCAGCAACAGCTTTCAGGGCTGCCACCTTCCGTGTGGGACAAGGATCCGGACGTGTGCCTTTTCCAAAGAGGCCCTGCCGAGGACGAGAGCCATGAGATGTTCCTCCTCTGGGCAAGCCCGGGTCCTAGATCCTGTTGTACCTGTGAATAGGCTGCAGGGGGACGGTGAAGACCAGCAACAGCTTTCAGGGCTGCCACCTTCCGTGTGGGACAAGGAGCCGGATGTGTGCCTTTTCGGGAAGAGGCTCTGCCGAGGACAAGAGCCATGAGATGTTCCTCCTCTGGGCAAGCCCGGGTCCTGAATCCTGTTGTACCTGTGAATAGGCTGCAGGGGGACGGTGAAGACCAGCAACAGCTTTCAGGGCTGCCACCTTCCGTGTGGGACAAGGAGCCGGACGTGTGCCTTTTCGGAAATAGGCTCTGCCGAGGACGAGAGCCATGAGATGTTCCTCCTCTGGGCAAGCCCGGGTCCCAGATCCTGTCGTACCTGTGAATAGGCTGCAGGGGGACGGTGAAGACCAGCAACAGCTTTCAGGGCTGCTACCTTCCTTGTGGGACAAGGAGCCGGACGTGTGCCTTTTCGGAATCGGGCTCTGCCGAGGAAGAGAGCCATGAGATGTTCCTCCTCTGGGCATGCCCGGGTCCTGAATCCTGTTGTGCCTGTGAATAGGCTGCAGGGGGACGGTGAAGACCAGCAACATCTTTCCGGCCTGCCACCTTCCGTGTGGGACAAGGAGCCGGACGTGTGAATTTTCAGAAATAGGCTCTGCCGAGGACGAGAGCCATGATATGTTCCTCCTCTGGGCAAGCCCGGGTCCCAGATCCTGTTGTGCCTGTGAATAGGCTGCAGGGGGACGGTGAAGACCAGCAACAGCTTTCAGGGCTGCCACCTTCCGTGTGGTACAAGGAGCCGGACGTGTGCCTTTTCGGAAATAGGCTCTGCCGAGGACGAGAGCCATGAGATGTTCCTCCTCTGGGCAAGCCCGGGTCCCAGATCCTGTTGTGCCTGTGAATAGGCTGCAGGGGGACGGTGAAGACCAACAACATCTTTCAGGGCTGCCACCTTCCGTGTGGGACAAGGAGCCGGACGTGTGCCTTTTCGGAATCAGGCTCTGCCGAGGACGAGAGCCATGAGATGTTCCTCCTCTGGGCAAGCCCGCGTCGTGAATCCTGTTGTACCTGTGAATAGGCTGCAGGGGGACGGTGAAGACCAGCAACATCTTTCAGGGCTGCCACCTTCCGTGTGGGACAAGGAGCCCGACGTGTGCCTTTTCGAAAAGAGGCCCTGCCGAGGACGAGAGCCATGAGATGTTCCTCCTCTGGGAAAGCCCGGGTCCCAGATTCTGTTGTGCCTGTGAATAGGCTGCAGGGGGACGGTGAAGACCAGCAACATCTTTCCAGCCTGCCACCTTCCGTGTGGGACAAGGAGCCGGACATGTGAATTTTCAGAAATAGGCTCTGCCGAGGACGAGAGCCATGAGATGTTCCTCCTCTGGGCAAGTCCGGGTCCTGAATCCTGTTGTACCTGTGAATAGGCTGCAGGGGGACGGTGAAGACCAGCAACAGCTTTCAGGGCTGCCACCTTCCGTGTGGGAAAAGGAGCCGGACGTGTGCCTTTCCGGAATCAGGCTCTGCCGAGGACGAGAGCCATGAGATGTTCCTCCTCTGGGCAAGCCCGGGTCCCAGATCCTGTTGTGCCTGTGAATAGGCTGCAGGGGGACGGTGAAGACCAGCAACAGCTTTCAGGGCTGCCACCTTCCGTGTGGGACAAGGAGCCGGACGTGTGACTTTTCGAAAAGAGGCCCTGCCGAGGACGATAGCCATGAGATGTTCCTCCTCTGGGCAAGCCCGGGCCCCAGATCCTGTTGTGCCTGTGAATAGGCTGCAGGGGGACGGTGAAGACCAGCAACATCTTTCCGGCCTGCCACCTTCCGTGTGGGACAAGGAGCCGAACATGTGAATTTTCAGAAATAGGCTCTGCCGAGGAAGAGATCCATGAGATGTTCCTCCTCTGGGCAAGCCCGGGTCCTGAATCCTGTTGTACCTGTGAATAGGCTGCAGGGGGACGGTGAAGACCAGCAACAGCTTTCAGGGCTGCCACCTTCCGTGTGGGACAAGGAGCCGGACGTGTGCCTTTTCGGAAATAGGCTCTGCCGAGGACGAGAGCCATGAGATGTTCCTCCTCTGGGCAATCCCGGGTCCCAGATCCTGTCGTACCTGTGAATAGGCTGCAGGGGGACGGTGAAGACCAGCAACAGCTTTCAGGGCTGCCACCTTCCGTGTGGGACAAGGAGCCGGACGTGTGCCTTTTCGGAAATAGGCTCTGCCGAGGACGAGAGCCATGAGATGTTCCTCCTCTGGGCAAGCCCGGGTCCCAGATCCTGTTGTGCCTGTGAATAGGCTGCAGGGGGACGGTGAAGACCAGCAACAGCTTGAAGGGCTGCCACCTTCCGTGTGGGACAAGGAGCCGGACGTGTGCCTTTTCGGAATCAGGCTCTGCCGAGGACGAGAGCCATGAGATGTTCCTCCTCTGGGCAAGCCCGGGTCCTGAATCCTGTTGTACCTGTGAATAGGCTGCAGGGGGACGGTGAAGACCAGCAACAACTGTCAGGGCTACCACCTTCCGTGTGGGACAATGAGCCGGACGTGTGCCTTTTCGGAAAGAGGCCCTGCCGAGGACGAGAGCCATGAGATGTTCCTCCTCTGGGCAAGCCCGCATCGTGAATCCTGTTGTGCCTGTGAATAGGCTGCAGGGGGACGGTGAAGAGCAGCAACAGCTTTCAGGGCTGCCACCTTCCGTGTGGGACAAGGAGCCGGACGTGTGCCTTTTCGGGAAGAGGCTCTGCCGAGGATGAGAGCCATGAGATGTTCCTCCTCTGGGCAAGCCCGGGTCCCAGATCCTGTTGTACCTGTGAATAGGCTGCATGGGGACGGTGAAGACCAGCAACAGCTTTCAGGGCTGCCACCTTCCGTGTGGGACAAGGAGCCTGACGTGTGCCTTTCCAGAATAAGACTCTGCCGAGGACGAGAGCCATGAGATGTTCCTCCTCTGGGCAAGCCCGGGCCCCAGATTCTGTTGTGCCTGTGAATAGGCTGCAGGGGGACGGTGAAGACCAGCAACAGCTTTCAGGGCTGCCACCTTCCGTGTGGGACAAGGAGCCAGACGTGTGCCTTTTCGGAAAGAGGCCCTGCCGAGGACGAGAGCCATGAGATGTTCCTCCTCTGGGCAAGCCCGGGTCCCAGATCCTGTTGTGCCTGTGAATAGGCTGCAGGGGGACGGTGAAGACCAGCAACAGCTTTCAGGGCTGCCACCTTCCGTGTGGGACAAGGAGCCGGACGTGTGCCTTCTCGGAAACAGGTTCTGCCGAGGACGAGAGCCATGAGATGTTCCTCCTCTGGGCAAGCCCGGGTCCTGAATCCTGTTGTACCTGTGAATAGGCTGCAGGGGGACGGTGAAGACCAGCAACAGCTTTCAGGGCTGCCACCTTCCGTGTGGGAAAAGGAGCCGGACGTGTGCCTTTTCGGAAGGAGGCCCTGCCGAGGACGAGAGCCATGAGATGTTCCTCCTCTGGGCAAGCCCCGGTCCCAGATCCTGTTGTACCTGTGAATAGGCTGCAGGGGGACGGTGAAGACCAGCAACAGCTTTCAGGGCTGCCACCCTCCGTGTGGGACAAGGAGCCGGACGTGTGCCTTTTCGGGAAGAGGCTCTGCCGAGGAAGAGAGCCATGAGATGTTCCTCCTCTGGGCAAGCCCGGGTCCTGAATCCTGTTGTACCTGTGAATAGGCTGCAGGGGGACGGTGAAGACCAGCAACAGCTTTCAGGGCTGCCACCTTCCGTGTGGGACAAGGAGCCGGACGTGTGCCTTTTCGGAAATAGGCTCTGCCGAGGACGAGAGACATGAGATGTTCCTCCTCTGGGCAAGCCCGGGTCCCAGATCCTGTTGTGCCTGTGAATAGGCTGCAGGGGGACGGTGAAGACCAGCAACATCTTTCAGGGCTGCCACCTTCCGTGTGGGACAAGGAGCCGGACGCGTGCCTTTACGGAATCAGGCTCTGCCGAGGAGGAGAGCCATGAGATGTTCCTCCTCTGGGCAAGCCCGGGTCCCAGATCCTGTTGTGCCTGTGAATAGACTGCAGGGGGACGGTGAAGACCAGCAACAGCTTTCAGGGCTGCCACCTTCCGTGTGGGACAAGGAGCCGGACGTGTGCCTTTTCGGAAGGAGGCCCTGCCGAGGACGAGAGCCATGAGATGTTCCTCCTCTGGGCAAGCCCGGGTCCCAGATCCTGTTGTGCCTGTGAATAGGCTGAAGGGGGACGGTGAAGACCAGCAACATCTTTCCGGCCTGCCACCTTCCGTGTGGGACAAGGAGCCGGACGTGTGCCTTTTCGGAATCGGGCTCTGCCGAGGAAGAGAGCCATGAGATGTTCCTCCTCTGGGCATGCCCGGGTCCTGAATCCTGTTGTGCCTGTGAATAGGCTGCAGGGGGACGGTGAAGACCAGCAACAGCTTTCAGGGCTGCCACCTTCCGTGTGGGACAAGGAGCCGGACGTGTGCCTTCTCCGAAACAGGCTCTGCCGAGGACGAGAGCCATGAGATGTTCCTCCTCTGGGCCAGCCCGGGTCCTGAATCCTGTTGTACCTGTGAATAGGCTGCAGGGGGACGGTTAAGACCAGCAACAGCTTTCAGGGCTGCCACCTTCCGTGTGGGAAAAGGAGCCGGACGTGTGCCTTTCCGGAATCAGGCTCTGCCGAGGACGAGAGCCATGAGATGTTCCTCCTCTGGGCAAGCCCGGGTCCCAGATCCTCTTGTGCCTGTGAATAGGCTGCAGGGGGACGGTGAAGACCAGCAACAGCTTTCAGGGCTGCCAACTTCCGTGTGGGACAAGGATCCGGACGTGTGCCTTTTCCAAAAGAGGCCCTGCCGAGGACGAGAGCAATGAGATGTTCCTCCTCTGGGCAAGCCCGGGCCCCAGATCCTGTTGTGCCTGTGAATAGGCTGCAGGGGGACGGTGAAGACCAGCAACAGCTTTCAGGGCTGCCACCTTCCGTGTGGGACAAGGAGCCGGATGTGTGCCTTTTCGGGAAGAGGATCTGCCGAGGACAAGAGCCATGAGATGTTCCTCCTCTGGGCAAGCCCGGGTCCCAGATCCTGTTGTACCTGTGAATAGGCTGCAGGGGGACGGTGAAGACCAGCAACAGCTTTCAGGGCTGCCACCTTCCGTGTGGGACAAGGAGCCGGACGTGTGCCTTTTCGGAAATAGGCTCTGCCGAGGACGAGAGCCATGAGATGTTCCTCCTCTGGGCAAGCCCGGGTCCCAGATCCTGTTGTACCTGTGAATAGGCTGCAGGGGGACGGTGAAGACCAGCAACAGCTTTCAGGGCTGCCACCTTCCGTGTGGGACAAGGAGCCGAACGTGTGCCTTTTTTGGAATCAGGCTCTGCCGAGGACGATAGCCATGAGATGTTCCTCCTCTGGGCAAGCCCGGGCCCCAGATCCTGTTGTGCCTGTGAATAGGCTGCAGGGGGACGGTGAAGACCAGCAACATCCTTCAGGGGTGCCAACTTCCGTGTGGGACAATGAGCCGGACGTGTGCCTTTTCGAAAAGAGGCCCTGCCGAGGACGAGAGCCATGAGATGTTCCTTCTCTGGGCAAGCCTGGGTGCCAGATCCTGTTGTGCCTGTGAATAGGCTGCAGGGGGACGGTGAAGACCAGCAACATCTTTCCGGCCTGCCACCTTCCGTGTGGGACAAGGAGCCGGACATGTGAATTTTCAGAAATAGGCTCTGCCGAGGAAGAGAGCCATGAGATGTTCCTCCTCTGGGCAAGCCCGGGCCCCAGATTCTGTTGTGCCTGTGAATAGGCTGCAGGGGGACGGTGAAGACCAGCAACAGCTTTCAGGGCTGCCACCTTCCGTGTGGGACAAGGAGCCAGACGTGTGCCTTTTCGGAAAGAGGCCCTGCCGAGGACGAGAGCCATGAGATGTTCCTCCTCTGGGCAAGCCCGGGTCCCAGATCCTGTTGTGCCTGTGAATAGGCTGCAGGGGGACGGTGAAGACGAGCAACAGCTTTCAGGGCTGCCACCTTCCGTGTGGGACAAGGAGACGAAAGTGTGCCTTTCCGGAATCAGGCTCCGCCGAGGAAGAGAGCCATGAGATGTTCCTCCTCTGGGCAAGCCCGCGTCATGAATCCTGTTGTACGTGTGAATAGGCTGCAGGGGGACGTTGAAGACCAGCAACAGCTTTCAGGGCTGCCAACTTCCGTGTGGGACAAGGAGCCGGACGTGTGCCTTTCCGGAATCAGACTCTGCCGAGGACGAGAGCAATGAGATGTTCCTCCTCTGGGCAAGCCCGGGTCCCAGATCCTGTTGTGCCTGTGAATAGGCTGCAGGGGGACGGTGAAGACCAGCAACAGCTTTCAGGGCTGCCACCTTCCGTGTTGGACAAGGAGCCGGACGTGTGCCTTTTCGGAAATAGGCTCTGCCGAGGACGAGAGCCATGAGATGTTCCTCCTCTGGGCAAGCCCGGGTCCCAGATCCTGTTGTGCCTGTGAATAGGCTGCAGGGGGACGGTGAAGACCAGCAACAGCTTTCAGGGCTGCCACCTTCCGTGTGGGACAAGGAGCCGGACGTGTGCCTTTTCGGGAAGAGGCTCTGCCGAGGACAAGAGCCATTATATGTTCCTCCTCTGGGCGTGCCCGGGTCCTGAATCCTGTTGTGCCTTTGAATAGGCTGCAGGGGACGGTGAAGACCAGCAACATCTTTCCGGCCTGCCACCTTCCGTGTGGGACAAGGAGCCGAACGTGTGCCTTTCCGGAATCAGGCTCTGCCGAGGACGAGAGCCATGAGATGTTCCTCCTCTGGGCAAGCCCGGGTCCCAGATCCTGTTGTGCCTGTGAATAGGCTGCAGGGGGACGGTGAAGACCAGCAACAGCTTTCTGGCCTGCCACCTTCCGTGTGGGACAAGGAGCCGGACGTGTGCCTTTTTGGGAAGAGGCTCTGCCGAGGACGAGAGCCATGAGATGTTCCTCCTCTGGGCAAGCCCGGGTCCTGAATCCTGTTGTACCTGTGAATAGGCTGCAGGGGGACGGTGAAGACCAGCAACAGCTTTCAGGGCTGCCACATTCCGTGTGGGACAAGGAGCCGGACGTGTGCCTTTTCGGAAATAGGCTCTGCCGAGGACGAGAGCCATGAGATGTTCCTCCTCTGGGCAAGCCCAGGTCCCAGATCCTGTCGTACCTGTGAATAGGCTGCAGGGGGACGGTGAAGACCAGCAACAGCTTTCAGGGCTGCCAACTTCCTTGTGGGACAAGGAGCCGGACATGTGACTTTTTGGGAAGAGGCTCTGCAGAGGAAGAGAGCCATGAGATGTTCCTCCTCTGGGCAAGCCCGGGTCCTGAATCCTGTTGTACCTGTGAATAGGCTGCAGGGGGACGGTGAAGACCAGCAACAGCTTTCAGGGCTGCCACCTTCCGTGTGGGACAAGGAGCCGGACGTGTGCCTTTTCGGAAATAGGCTCTGCCGAGGACGAGAGCCATGAGATGTTCCTCCTCTGGGCAAGCCCGGGTCCCAGATCCTGTTGTGCCTGTGAATAGGCTGCAGGGGGACGGTGAAGAGCAGCAACAGCTTTCAGGGCTGCCACCTTCCTTGTGGGACAAGGAGACGAAAGTGTGCCTTTCCGGAATCAGGCTCCGCCGAGGACGAGAGCCATGAGATGTTCCTCCTCTGGGCAAGCCCGCGTCGTGAATCCTGTTGTACCTGTGAATAGGCTGCAGGGGGACGTTGAAGACCAGCAACAGCTTTCAGGGCTGCCACCTTCCGTGTGGGACAAGGAGCCGGACGTGTGCCTTTTCGGAAATAGGCTCTGCCGAGGACGAGAGCCATGAGATGTTCCTCCTCTGGGCAAGCCCGGGTCCCAGATCCTGTTGTGCCTGTGAATAGGCTGCAGGGGGACGGTGAAGACCAGCAACAGCTTTCAGGGCTGCCACCTTCCGTGTGGGACAAGGAGCCGGACGTGTGCCTTTTCGGAATCAGGCTCTGCCGAGGACGAGAGCCATGAGATGTTCCTCCTCTGGGCATGCCCGGGTCCTGAATCCTGTTGTGCCTGTGAATAGGCTGCAGGGGGACGGTGAAGACCAGCAACAGCTTTCAGGGCTGCCACCTTCCGTGTGGGACAAGGAGCCGGACGTGTGCCTTCTCCGAAACAGGCTCTGCCGAGGACGAGAGCCATGAGATGTTCCTCCTCTGGGCCAGCCCGGGTCCTGAATCCTGTTGTACCTGTGAATAGGCTGCAGGGGGACGGTTAAGACCAGCAACAGCTTTCAGGGCTGCCACCTTCCGTGTGGGAAAAGGAGCCGGACGTGTGCCTTTCCGGAATCAGGCTCTGCCGAGGACGAGAGCCATGAGATGTTCCTCCTCTGGGCAAGCCCGGGTCCCAGATCCTCTTGTGCCTGTGAATAGGCTGCAGGGGGACGGTGAAGACCAGCAACAGCTTTCAGGGCTGCCACCTTCCGTGTGGGACAAGGAGCCGGACGTGTGCCTTTTCGGAAATAGGCTCTGCCGAGGACGAGAGCCATGAGATGTTCCTCCTCTGGGCAAGCCCGGGTCCCAGATCCTGTTGTACCTGTGAATAGGCTGCAGGGGGACGGTGAAGACCAGCAACAGCTTTCAGGGCTGCCACCTTCCGTGTGGGACAAGGAGCCGAACTTGTGCCTTTCCGGAATCAGGCTCTGCCGAGGACGAGAGCCATGAGATGTTCCTCCTCTGGGCAAGCCCGGGCCCCAGATCCTGTTGTGCCTGTGAATAGGCTGCAGGGGGACGGTGAAGACCAGCAACATCCTTCAGGGGTGCCAACTTCCGTGTGGGACAATGAGCCGGACGTGTGCCTTTTCGAAAAGAGGCCCTGCCGAGGACGAGAGCCATGAGATGTTCCTTCTCTGGGCAAGCCTGGGTGCCAGATCCTGTTGTGCCTGTGAATAGGCTGCAGGGGGACGGTGAAGACCAGCAACATCTTTCCGGCCTGCCACCTTCCGTGTGGGACAAGGAGCCGGACATGTGAATTTTCAGAAATAGGCTCTGCCGAGGAAGAGAGCCATGAGATGTTCCTCCTCTGGGCAAGCCCGGGCCCCAGATTCTGTTGTGCCTGTGAATAGGCTGCAGGGGGACGGTGAAGACCAGCAACAGCTTTCTGGCCTGCCACCTTCCGTGTGGGACAAGGAGCCGGACGTGTGCCTTTTCGGAATCAGGCTCTGCCGAGGACGAGAGCCATGAGATGTTCCTCCTCTGGGCAAGCCCGGGTCCCAGATCCTGTTGTGCCTGTGAATAGGCTGCAGGGGGACGGTGAAGACGAGCAACAGCTTTCAGGGCTGCCACCTTCCGTGTGGGACAAGGAGACTAAAGTGTGCCTTTCCGGAATCAGGCTCCGCCGAGGACGAGAGCCATGAGATGTTCCTCCTCTGGGCAAGCCCGCGTCATGAATCCTGTTGTACGTGTGAATAGGCTGCAGGGGGACGTTGAAGACCAGCAACAGCTTTCAGGGCTGCCAACTTCCGTGTGGGACAAGGAGCCGGACGTGTGCCTTTCCGGAATCAGACTCTGCCGAGGACGAGAGCAATGAGATGTTCCTCCTCTGGGCAAGCCCGGGTCCCAGATCCTGTTGTGCCTGTGAATAGGCTGCAGGGGGACGGTGAAGACCAGCAACAGCTTTCAGGGCTGCCACCTTCCGTGTTGGACAAGGAGCCGGACGTGTGCCTTTTCGGAAATAGGCTCTGCCGAGGACGAGAGCCATGAGATGTTCCTCCTCTGGGCAAGCCCGGGTCCCAGATCCTGTTGTGCCTGTGAATAGGCTGCAGGGGGACGGTGAAGACCAGCAACAGCTTTCAGGGCTGCCACCTTCCGTGTGGGACAAGGAGCCGGACGTGTGCCTTTTCGGGAAGAGGCTCTGCCGAGGACAAGAGCCATTATATGTTCCTCCTCTGGGCGTGACCGGGTCCTGAATCCTGTTGTGCCTTTGAATAGGCTGCAGGGGACGGTGAAGACCAGCAACATCTTTCCGGCCTGCCACCTTCCGTGTGGGACAAGGAGCCGAACGTGTGCCTTTCCGGAATCAGGCTCTGCCGAGGACGAGAGCCAAGAGATGTTCCTCCTCTGGGCAAGCCCGGGTCCCAGATCCTGTTGTGCCTGTGAATAGGCTGCAGGGGGACGGTGAAGACCAGCAACAGCTTTCTGGCCTGCCACCTTCCGTGTGGGACAAGGAGCCGGACGTGTGCCTTTTTGGGAAGAGGCTCTGCCGAGGACGAGAGCCATGAGATGTTCCTCCTCTGGGCAAGCCCGGGTCCTGAATCCTGTTGTACCTGTGAATAGGCTGCAGGGGGACGGTGAAGACCAGCAACAGCTTTCAGGGCTGCCACATTCCGTGTGGGACAAGGAGCCGGACGTGTGCCTTTTCGGAAATAGGCTCTGCCGAGGACGAGAGCCATGAGATGTTCCTCCTCTGGGCAAGCCCAGGTCCCAGATCCTGTCGTACCTGTGAATAGGCTGCAGGGGGACGGTGAAGACCAGCAACAGCTTTCAGGGCTGCCAACTTCCTTGTGGGACAAGGAGCCGGACATGTGACTTTTTGGGAAGAGGCTCTGCAGAGGAAGAGAGCCATGAGATGTTCCTCCTCTGGGCAAGCCCGGGTCCTGAATCCTGTTGTACCTGTGAATAGGCTGCAGGGGGACGGTGAAGACCAGCAACAGCTTTCAGGGCTGCCACCTTCCGTGTGGGACAAGGAGCCGGACGTGTGCCTTTTCGGAAATAGGCTCTGCCGAGGACGAGAGCCATGAGATGTTCCTCCTCTGGGCAAGCCCGGGTCCCAGATCCTGTTGTACCTGTGAATAGGCTGCAGGGGGACGGTGAAGACCAGCAACAGCTTTCAGGGCTGCCAACTTCCTTGTGGGACAAGGAGCCGGACGAGTGCGTTTTCGGAATCGGGCTCTGCCGAGGACGAGAGCCATGAGATGTTCCTCCTCTGGGCAAGCCCGGGTCCCAGATCCTGTTGTGCCTGTGAATAGGCTGCAGGGGGACGGTGAAGAGCAGCAACAGCTTTCAGGGCTGCCACCTTCCGTGTGGGACAAGGAAACGAAAGTGTGCCTTTCCGGAATCAGGCTCCGCCGAGGACGAGAGCCATGAGATGTTCCTCCTCTGGGCAAGCCCGCGTCGTGAATCCTGTTGTACCTGTGAATAGGCTGCAGGGGGACGTTGAAGACCAGCAACAGCTTTCAGGGCTGCCACCTTCCGTGTGGGACAAGGAGCCGGACGTGTGCCTTTTCGGAAATAGGCTCTGCCGAGGACGAGAGCCATGAGATGTTCCTCCTCTGGGCAAGCCCGGGTCCCAGATCCTGTTGTGCCTGTGAATAGGCTGCAGGGGGACGGTGAAGACCAGCAACAGCTTTCAGGGCTGCCACCTTCCGTGTGGGACAAGGAGCCGGACGTGTGCCTTTTCGGAATCAGGCTCTGCCGAGGACGAGAGCCATGAGATGTTCCTCCTCTGGGCAAGCCCGGGTCCTGAATCCTGTTGTACCTGTGAATAGGCTGCAGGGGGACGGTGAAGACCAGCAACAACTGTCAGGGCTACCACCTTCCGTGTGGGACAATGAGCCGGACGTGTGCCTTTTCGGAAAGAGGCCCTGCCGAGGACGAGAGCCATGAGATGTTCCTCCTCTGGGCAAGCCCGCATCGTGAATCCTGTTGTGCCTGTGAATAGGCTGCAGGGGGACGGTGAAGACCAGCAACAGCTTTCAGGGCTGCCACCTTCCGTGTGGGACAAGGAGCCGGACGTGTGCCTTTCCAGAATAAGACTCTGCAGAGGACGAGAGCCATGAGATGTTCCTCCTCTGGGCAAGCCCGGGCCCCAGATTCTGTTGTGCCTGTGAATAGGCTGCAGGGGGACGGTGAAGACCAGCAACAGCTTTCAGGGCTGCCACCTTCCGTGTGGGACAAGGAGCCAGACGTGTGCCTTTTCGGAAAGAGGCCCTGCCGAGGACGAGAGCCATGAGATGTTCCTCCTCTGGGCAAGCCCGGGTCCCAGATCCTGTTGTGCCTGTGAATAGGCTGCAGGGGGACGGTGAAGACCAGCAACATCTTTCAGGGCTGCCACCTTCCGTGTGGGACAAGGAGCCGGACGTGTGCCTTTACGGAATCAGGCTCTGCCGAGGACGAGAGCCATGAGATGTTCCACCTCTCGGCAAGCCCGGGTCCCAGATCCTGTTGTGCCTGTGAATAGGCTGCAGGGGGACGGTGAAGACCAGCAACAGCTTTCAGGGCTGCCACCTTCCGTGTGGGACAAGGAGACGAAAGTGTGCCTTTCCGGAATCAGGCTCCGCCGAGGACGAGAGCCATGAGATGTTCCTCCTCTGGGCAAGCCCGCGTCATGAATCCTGTTGTACCTGTGAATAGGCTGCAGGGGGACGTTGAAGACCAGCAACAGCTTTCAGGGCTGCCACCTTCCGTGTGGGACAAGGAGCCGGACGTGTGCCTTTCCGGAATCAGAATCTGCCGAGGATGAGAGCAATGAGATGTTCCTCCTCTGGGCAAGCCCACATCGTGAATCCTGTTGTGCCTGTGAATAGGCTGCAGGGGGACGGTGAAGAGCAGCAACATCCTTCAGGGGTGCCACCTTCCGTGTGGGACAAGGAGCCGGACGTGTGACTTTTCAGAAATAGGCTCTGCCGAGGACGAGAGCCATGATATGTTCCTCCTCTGGGCAAGCCCGGGTCCTGAATCCTGTTGTGCCTGTGAATAGGCTGCAGGGGGACGGTGAAGACCAGCAACAGCTTTCAGGGCTGCCACCTTCCGTGTGGGACAAGGAGCCGGACGTGTGCCTTTTCGGAAGGAGGCCCTGCCGAGGACGAGAGCCATGGGATGTTCCTCCTCTGGGCAAGCCCGGGTCCCAAATCCTGTTTTGCCTGTGAATAGGCTGCAGGGGGACGGTGAAGACCAGCAACAGCTTTCAGGGCTGCCACCTTCCGTGTGGGACAAGGAGCCGGACGTGTGCCTTTTCGGGAAGAGGCTCTGCCGAGGACAAGAGCCATGATATGTTCCTCCTCTGGGCGTGCCCGGGTCCTGAATCCTGTTGTGCCTTTGAATAGGCTGCAGGGGGACGGTAAAGACCAGCAACATCTTTCCGGCCTGCCACCTTCCGTGTGGGACAAGGAGCTGGACGTGTGAATTTTCAGAAATAGGCTCTGCCGAGGACGAGAGCCATGAGATGTTCCTCCTCTGGGCAAGCCCGGGTCCTGAATCCTGTTGTGCCTGTGAATAGGCTGCAGGGGGACGGTGAAGACCAGCAACAGCTTTCAGGGCTGCCACCTTCCGTGTGGGACAAGGAGCCGGACGTGTGCCTTTTCGGAATCGGGCTCTGCCAAGGACGAAGCCATGAGATGTTCCTCCTCTGGGCAAGCCCGGGTCCCAGATCCTGTTGTGCCTGTGAATAGGCTGCAGGGGGACGGTGAAGACCAGCAACAGCTTTCAGGGCTGCCACCTTCCGTGTGGGACAAGGAGCCGGACGTGTGCCTTTTCGGAAATAGGCTCTGCCGAGGACGAGAGCCATGAGATGTTCCTCCTCTGGGCAAGCCCGGGTCCCAGATCCTGTTGTGCCTGTGAATAGGCTGCAGGGGGACGGTGAAGACCAGCAACAGCTTTCAGGGCTGCCACCTTCCGTGTGGGACAAGGAGCCGGACGTGTGCCTTTTCGGAATCAGGCTCTGCCGAGGACGAGAGCCATGAGATGTTCCTCCTCTGGGCAAGCCCGGGTCCTGAATCCTGTTGTACCTGTGAATAGGCTGCAGGGGGACGGTGAAGACCAGCAACAACTGTCAGGGCTAACACCTTCCGTGTGGGACAATGAGCCGGACGTGTGCCTTTTCGGAAAGAGGCCCTGCCGAGGACGAGAGCCATGAGATGTTCCTCCTCTGGGCAAGCCCGCATTGAGAATCCTGTTGTGCCTGTGAATAGGCTGCAGGGGGACGGTGAAGACCAGCAACAGCTTTCAGGGCTGCCACCTTCCGTGTGGGACAAGGAGCCGGACGTGTGCCTTTTCGGGAAGAGGCTCTGCCGAGGACGAGAGCCATGAGATGTTCCTCCTCTGGGCAAGCCCGGGTCCTGAATCCTGTTGTACCTATGAATAGGCTGCAGGGGGACGGTGAAGACCAGCAACAGCTTTCAGGGCTGCCACCTTCCGTGTGGGACAAGGAGCCGGACGTGTGCCTTTCCAGAATAAGACTCTGCAGAGGACGAGAGCCATGAGATGTTCCACCTCTGGGCAAGCCCGGGTCCCAGATCCTGTTGTGCCTGTGAATAGGCTGCAGGGGGACGGTGAAGACCAGCAACATCTTTCAGGGCTGCCACCTTCCGTGTGGGACAAGGAGCCGGACGTGTGCCTTTTCGGAATCAGGCTCTGCCGAGGACGAGAGCCATGAGATGTTCCTCCTCTGGGCAAGCCCGGGTCCTGAATCCTGTTGTACCTGTGAATAGGCTGCAGGGGGACGGTGAAGACCAGCAACAACTGTCAGGGCTACCACCTTCCGTGTGGGACAATGAGCCGGACGTGTGCCTTTTCGGAAAGAGGCCCTGCCGAGGACGAGAGCCATGAGATGTTCCTCCTCTGGGCAAGCCCGCATCGTGAATCCTGTTGTGCCTGTGAATAGGCTGCAGGGGGACGGTGAAGAGCAGCAACAGCTTTCAGGGCTGCCACCTTCCGTGTGAGACAAGGAGCCGGACGTGTGCCTTTTCGGGAAGAGGCTCTGCCGAGGACGAGAGCCATGAGATGTTCCTCCTCTGGGCAAGCCCGGGTCCTGAATCCTGTTGTACCTGTGAATAGGCTGCAGGGGGACGGTGAAGACCAGCAACAGCTTTCAGGGCTGCCACCTTCCGTGTGGGACAAGGAGCCGGACGTGTGCCTTTCCAGAATAAGACTCTGCAGAGGACGAGAGCCATGAGATGTTCCTCCTCTGGGCAAGCCCGGGCCCCAGATTCTGTTGTGCCTGTGAATAGGCTGCAGGGGGACGGTGAAGACCAGCAACAGCTTTCAGGGCTGCCACCTTCCGTGTGGGACAAGGAGCCAGACGTGTGCCTTTTCGGAAAGAGGCCCTGCCGAGGACGAGAGCCATGAGATGTTCCTCCTCTGGGCAAGCCCGGGTCCCAGATCCTGTTGTGCCTGTGAATAGGCTGCAGGGGGACGGTGAAGACCAGCAACATCTTTCAGGGCTGCCACCTTCCGTGTGGGACAAGGAGCCGGACGTGTGCCTTTTCAGAAAGAGGCTCTGCCGAGGACGAGAGCCATGAGATGTTCCACCTCTGGGCAAGCCCGGGTCCCAGATCCTGTTGTGCCTGTGAATAGGCTGCAGGGGGACGGTGAAGACCAGCAACAGCTTTCAGGGCTGCCACCTTCCGTGTGGGACAAGGAGACGAAAGTGTGCCTTTCCGGAATCAGGCTCCGCCGAGGACGAGAGCCATGAGATGTTCCTCCTCTGGGCAAGCCCGGGTCCTGAATCCTGTTGTACCTGTGAATAGGCTGCAGGGGGACGGTGAAGACCAGCAACAGCTTTCAGGGCTGCCACCTTCCGTGTGGGACAAGGAGCCGGACGTGTGCCTTTCCGGAATCAGACTCTGCCGAGGACGAGAGCAATGAGATGTTCCTCCTCTGGGCAAGCCCGGGTCCCAGATCCTGTTGTGCCTGTGAGTAGGCTGCAGGGGGACGGTGAAGAGCAGCAACATCCTTCAGGGATGCCACCTTCCGTGTGGGACAAGGAGCCGGACGTGTGACTTTTCAGAAATAGGCTCTGCCGAGGACGAGAGCCATGATACGTTCCTCCTCTGGGCAAGCCCGCGTCATGAATCCTGTTGTACGTGTGAATAGGCTGCAGGGGGACGGTGAAGACCAGCAACAGCTTTCAGGGCTGCCACATTCCGTGTGGGACAAGGAGACGGACGTGTGCCTTTTCGGAAATAGGATCTGCCGAGGACGAGAGCCATGAGATGTTCCTCCTCTGGGCAAGCCCGGGTCCCAGATCCTGTCGTACCTGTGAATAGGCTGCAGGGGGACGGTGAAGACCAGCAACAGCTTTCAGGGCTGCCAACTTCCTTGTGGGACAAGTAGCCGGACGTGTGCCTTTTTGGGAAGAGGCTCTGCAGAGGAAGAGAGCCATGAGATGTTCCTCCTCTGGGCAAGCCCGGGTCCTGAATCCTGTTGTACCTGTGAATAGGCTGCAGGGGGACGGTGAAGACCAGCAACAGCTTTCCGGCCTGCCACCTTCCGTGTGGGACAAGGAGCTGGACGTGTGCCTTTTCGGAAATAGGCTCTGCCGAGGACGAGAGCCATGAGATGTTCCTCCTCTGGGCAAGCCCGGGTCCTGAATCCTGTTGTGCCTGTGAATAGGCTGCAGGGGGACGGTGAAGACCAGCAACAGCTTTCAGGGCTGCCACCTTCCGTGTGGGACAAGGAGCCGGACGTGTGCCTTTTCGGAATCGGGCTCTGCCAAGGACGAAGCCATGAGATGTTCCTCCTCTGGGCAAGCCCGGGTCCCAGATCCTGTTGTGCCTGTGAATAGTGTGCAGGGGGACGGTGAAGACCAGCAACAGCTTTCAGGGCTGCCACCTTCCGTGTGGGACAAGGAGCCGGACGTGTGCCTTTTCGGAAATAGGCTCTGCCGAGGACGAGAGCCATGAGATGTTCCTCCTCTGGGCAAGCCCGGGTCCCAGATCCTGTTGTGCCTGTGAATAGGCTGCAGGAGGACGGTGAAGACCAGCAACATCTTTCAGGGCTGCCACCTTCCGTGTGGGACAAGGAGCCGGACGTGTGCCTTTTCGGAATCAGGCTCTGCCGAGGACGAGAGCCATGAGATGTTCCTCCTCTGGGCAAGCCCGGGTCCTGAATCCTGTTGTACCTGTGAATAGGCTGCAGGGGGACGGTGAAGACCAGCAACAACTGTCAGGGCTAACACCTTCCGTGTGGGACAATGAGCCGGACGTGTGCCTTTTCGGAAAGAGGCCCTGCCGAGGACGAGAGCCATGAGATGTTCCTCCTCTGGGCAAGCCCGCTTTGAGAATCCTGTTGTGCCTGTGAATAGGCTGCAGGGGGACGGTGAAGACCAGCAACAGCTTTCAGGGCTGCCACCTTCCGTGTGGGACAAGGAGCCGGACGTGTGCCTTTTCGGGAAGAGGCTCTGCCGAAGACGAGAGCCATGAGATGTTCCTCCTCTGGGCAAGCCCGGGTCCTGAATCCTGTTGTACCTATGAATAGGCTGCAGGGGGACGGTGAAGACCAGCAACAGCTTTCAGGGCTGCCACCTTCCGTGTGGGACAAGGAGCCGGACGTGTGCCTTTCCAGAATAAGACTCTGCAGAGGACGAGAGCCATGAGATGTTCCACCTCTGGGCAAGCCCGGGTCCCAGATCCTGTTGTGCCTGTGAATAGGCTGCAGGGGGACGGTGAAGACCAGCAACATCTTTCAGGGCTGCCACCTTCCGTGTGGGACAAGGAGCCGGACGTGTGCCTTTTCGGAATCAGGCTCTGCCGAGGACGAGAGCCATGAGATGTTCCTCCTCTGGGCAAGCCCGGGTCCTGAATCCTGTTGTACCTGTGAATAGGCTGCAGGGGGACGGTGAAGACCAGCAACAACTGTCAGGGCTACCACCTTCCGTGTGGGACAATGAGCCGGACGTGTGCCTTTTCGGAAAGAGGCCCTGCCGAGGACGAGAGCCATGAGATGTTCCTCCTCTGGGCAAGCCCGCATCGTGAATCCTGTTGTGCCTGTGAATAGGCTGCAGGGGGACGGTGAAGAGCAGCAACAGCTTTCAGGGCTGCCACCTTCCGTGTGGGACAAGGAGCCGGACGTGTGCCTTTTCGGGAAGAGGCTCTGCCGAGGACGAGAGCCTTGAGATGTTCCTCCTCTGGGCAAGCCCGGGTCCTGAATCCTGTTGTACCTGTGAATAGGCTGCAGGGGGACGGTGAAGACCAGCAACAGCTTTCAGGGCTGCCACCTTCCGTGTGGGACAAGGAGCCGGACGTGTGCCTTTCCAGAATAAGACTATGCAGAGGACGAGAGCCATGAGATGTTCCTCCTCTGGGCAAGCCCGGGCCCCAGATTCTGTTGTGCCTGTGAATAGGCTGCAGGGGGACGGTGAAGACCAGCAACAGCTTTCAGGGCTGCCACCTTCCGTGTGGGACAAGGAGCCGGACGTGTGCCTTTTCGGAAAGAGGCCCTGCCGAGGACGAGAGCCATGAGATGTTCCTCCTCTGGGCAAGCCCGGGTCCCAGATCCTGTTGTGCCTGTGAATACGCTGCAGGGGGACGGTGAAGACCAGCAACATCTTTCAGGGCTGCCACCTTCCGTGTGGGACAAGGAGCCGGACGTGTGCCTTTCCAGAATCAGACTCTGCCGAGGACGAGAGCCATGATATGTTCCTCCTCTGGGCAAGCCCGGGTCCTAAATCCTGTTGTACCTGTGAATAGGCTGCAGGGGGACGGTGAAGACCAGCAACAGCTTTCAGGGCTGCCACCTTCCGTGTGGGACAAGGAGCCGGACGTGTGCCTTTCCGGAATCAGAATCTGCCGAGGATGAGAGCAATGAGATGTTCCTCCTCTGGGCAAGCCCACATCGTGAATCCTGTTGTGCCTGTGAATAGGCTGCAGGGGGACGGTGAAGAGCAGCAACATCCTTCAGGGGTGCCACCTTCCGTGTGGGACAAGGAGCCGGACGTGTGACTTTTCAGAAATAGGCTCTGCCGAGGACGAGAGCCATGATATGTTCCTCCTCTGGGCAAGCCCGGGTCCTGAATCCTGTTGTGCCTGTGAATAGGCTGCAGGGGGACGGTGAAGACCAGCAACAGCTTTCAGGGCTGCCACCTTCCGTGTGGGACAAGGAGCCGGACGTGTGCCTTTTCGGAAGGAGGCCCTGCCGAGGACGAGAGCCATGAGATGTTCCTCCTCTGGGCAAGCCCGGGTCCCAAATCCTGTTTTGCCTGTGAATAGGCTGCAGGGGGACGGTGAAGACCAGCAACAGCTTTCAGGGCTGCCACCTTCCGTGTGGGACAAGGAGCCGGACGTGTGCCTTTTCGGGAAGAGGCTCTGCCGAGGACAAGAGCCATGATATGTTCCTCCTCTGGGCGTGCCCGGGTCCTGAATCCTGTTGTGCCTTTGAATAGGCTGCAGGGGGACGGTAAAGACCAGCAACATCTTTCCGGCCTGCCACCTTCCGTGTGGGACAAGGAGCTGGACGTGTGAATTTTCAGAAATAGGCTCTGCCGAGGACGAGAGCCATGAGATGTTCCTCCTCTGGGCAAGCCCGGGTCCTGAATCCTGTTGTGCCTGTGAATAGGCTGCAGGGGGACGGTGAAGACCAGCAACAGCTTTCAGGGCTGCCACCTTCCGTGTGGGACAAGGAGCCGGACGTGTGCCTTTTCGGAATCGGGCTCTGCCAAGGACGAAGCCATGAGATGTTCCTCCTCTGGGCAAGCCCGGGTCCCAGATCCTGTTGTGCCTGTGAATAGGCTGCAGGGGGACGGTGAAGACCAGCAACAGCTTTCAGGGCTGCCACCTTCCGTGTGGGACAAGGAGCCGGACGTGTGCCTTTTCGGAAATAGGCTCTGCCGAGGACGAGAGCCATGAGATGTTCCTCCTCTGGGCAAGCCCGGGTCCCAGATCCTGTTGTGCCTGTGAATAGGCTGCAGGGGGACGGTGAAGACCAGCAACAGCTTTCAGGGCTGCCACCTTCCGTGTGGGACAAGGAGCCGGACGTGTGCCTTTTCGGAATCAGGCTCTGCCGAGGACGAGAGCCATGAGATGTTCCTCCTCTGGGCAAGCCCGGGTCCTGAATCCTGTTGTACCTGTGAATAGGCTGCAGGGGGACGGTGAAGACCAGCAACAACTGTCAGGGCTAACACCTTCCGTGTGGGACAATGAGCCGGACGTGTGCCTTTTCGGAAAGAGGCCCTGCCGAGGACGAGAGCCATGAGATGTTCCTCCTCTGGGCAAGCCCGCATTGAGAATCCTGTTGTGCCTGTGAATAGGCTGCAGGGGGACGGTGAAGACCAGCAACAGCTTTCAGGGCTGCCACCTTCCGTGTGGGACAAGGAGCCGGACGTGTGCCTTTTCGGGAAGAGGCTCTGCCGAGGACGAGAGCCATGAGATGTTCCTCCTCTGGGCAAGCCCGGGTCCTGAATCCTGTTGTACCTATGAATAGGCTGCAGGGGGACGGTGAAGACCAGCAACAGCTTTCAGGGCTGCCACCTTCCGTGTGGGACAAGGAGCCGGACGTGTGCCTTTCCAGAATAAGACTCTGCAGAGGACGAGAGCCATGAGATGTTCCACCTCTGGGCAAGCCCGGGTCCCAGATCCTGTTGTGCCTGTGAATAGGCTGCAGGGGGACGGTGAAGACCAGCAACATCTTTCAGGGCTGCCACCTTCCGTGTGGGACAAGGAGCCGGACGTGTGCCTTTTCGGAATCAGGCTCTGCCGAGGACGAGAGCCATGAGATGTTCCTCCTCTGGGCAAGCCCGGGTCCTGAATCCTGTTGTACCTGTGAATAGGCTGCAGGGGGACGGTGAAGACCAGCAACAACTGTCAGGGCTACCACCTTCCGTGTGGGACAATGAGCCGGACGTGTGCCTTTTCGGAAAGAGGCCCTGCCGAGGACGAGAGCCATGAGATGTTCCTCCTCTGGGCAAGCCCGCATCGTGAATCCTGTTGTGCCTGTGAATAGGCTGCAGGGGGACGGTGAAGAGCAGCAACAGCTTTCAGGGCTGCCACCTTCCGTGTGAGACAAGGAGCCGGACGTGTGCCTTTTCGGGAAGAGGCTCTGCCGAGGACGAGAGCCATGAGATGTTCCTCCTCTGGGCAAGCCCGGGTCCTGAATCCTGTTGTACCTGTGAATAGGCTGCAGGGGGACGGTGAAGACCAGCAACAGCTTTCAGGGCTGCCACCTTCCGTGTGGGACAAGGAGCCGGACGTGTGCCTTTCCAGAATAAGACTATGCAGAGGACGAGAGCCATGAGATGTTCCTCCTCTGGGCAAGCCCGGGCCCCAGATTCTGTTGTGCCTGTGAATAGGCTGCAGGGGGACGGTGAAGACCAGCAACAGCTTTCAGGGCTGCCACCTTCCGTGTGGGACAAGGAGCCAGACGTGTGCCTTTTCGGAAAGAGGCCCTGCCGAGGACGAGAGCCATGAGATGTTCCTCCTCTGGGCAAGCCCGGGTCCCAGATCCTGTTGTGCCTGTGAATAGGCTGCAGGGGGACGGTGAAGACCAGCAACATCTTTCAGGGCTGCCACCTTCCGTGTGGGACAAGGAGCCGGACGTGTGCCTTTTCAGAAAGAGGCTCTGCCGAGGACGAGAGCCATGAGATGTTCCACCTCTGGGCAAGCCCGGGTCCCAGATCCTGTTGTGCCTGTGAATAGGCTGCAGGGGGACGGTGAAGACCAGCAACAGCTTTCAGGGCTGCCACCTTCCGTGTGGGACAAGGAGACGAAAGTGTGCCTTTCCGGAATCAGGCTCCGCCGAGGACGAGAGCCATGAGATGTTCCTCCTCTGGGCAAGCCCGGGTCCTGAATCCTGTTGTACCTGTGAATAGGCTGCAGGGGGACGGTGAAGACCAGCAACAGCTTTCAGGGCTGCCACCTTCCGTGTGGGACAAGGAGCCGGACGTGTGCCTTTCCGGAATCAGACTCTGCCGAGGACGAGAGCAATGAGATGTTCCTCCTCTGGGCAAGCCCGGGTCCCAGATCCTGTTGTGCCTGTGAGTAGGCTGCAGGGGGACGGTGAAGAGCAGCAACATCCTTCAGGGATGCCACCTTCCGTTTGGGACAAGGAGCCGGACGTGTGACTTTTCAGAAATAGGCTCTGCCGAGGACGAGAGCCATGATACGTTCCTCCTCTGGGCAAGCCCGCGTCATGAATCCTGTTGTACGTGTGAATAGGCTGCAGGGGGACGGTGAAGACCAGCAACAGCTTTCAGGGCTGCCACATTCCGTGTGGGACAAGGAGACGGACGTGTGCCTTTTCGGAAATAGGATCTGCCGAGGACGAGAGCCATGAGATGTTCCTCCTCTGGGCAAGCCCGGGTCCCAGATCCTGTCGTACCTGTGAATAGGCTGCAGGGGGACGGTGAAGACCAGCAACAGCTTTCAGGGCTGCCAACTTCCTTGTGGGACAAGTAGCCGGACGTGTGCCTTTTTGGGAAGAGGCTCTGCAGAG
The DNA here is from genome assembly GCF_929443795.1 of Astur gentilis. Classification (NCBI taxonomy): domain Eukaryota; kingdom Metazoa; phylum Chordata; class Aves; order Accipitriformes; family Accipitridae; genus Astur; species Astur gentilis. Next base: position 979,837 of record NW_026060936.1, read on the forward strand.
GAAGAGAGCCATGAGATGTTCCTCCTCTGGGCAAGCCCGGGTCCTGAATCCTGTTGTACCTGTGAATAGGCTGCAGGGGGACGGTGAAGACCAGCAACAGCTTTCCGGCCTGCCACCTTCCGTGTGGGACAAGGAGCTGGACGTGTGCCTTTTCGGAAATAGGCTCTGCCGAGGACGAGAGCCATGAGATGTTCCTCCTCTGGGCAAGCCCGGGTCCTGAATCCTGTTGTGCCTGTGAATAGGCTGCAGGGGGACGGTGAAGACCAGCAACAGCTTTCAGGGCTGCCACCTTCCGTGTGGGACAAGGAGCCGGACGTGTGCCTTTTCGGAATCGGGCTCTGCCAAGGACGAAGCCATGAGATGTTCCTCCTCTGGGCAAGCCCGGGTCCCAGATCCTGTTGTGCCTGTGAATAGTGTGCAGGGGGACGGTGAAGACCAGCAACAGCTTTCAGGGCTGCCACCTTCCGTGTGGGACAAGGAGCCGGACGTGTGCCTTTTCGGAAATAGGCTCTGCCGAGGACGAGAGCCATGAGATGTTCCTCCTCTGGGCAAGCCCGGGTCCCAGATCCTGTTGTGCCTGTGAATAGGCTGCAGGAGGACGGTGAAGACCAGCAACATCTTTCAGGGCTGCCACCTTCCGTGTGGGACAAGGAGCCGGACGTGTGCCTTTTCGGAATCAGGCTCTGCCGAGGACGAGAGCCATGAGATGTTCCTCCTCTGGGCAAGCCCGGGTCCTGAATCCTGTTGTACCTGTGAATAGGCTGCAGGGGGACGGTGAAGACCAGCAACAACTGTCAGGGCTAACACCTTCCGTGTGGGACAATGAGCCGGACGTGTGCCTTTTCGGAAAGAGGCCCTGCCGAGGACGAGAGCCATGAGATGTTCCTCCTCTGGGCAAGCCCGCATTGAGAATCCTGTTGTGCCTGTGAATAGGCTGCAGGGGGACGGTGAAGACCAGCAACAGCTGTCAGGGCTGCCACCTTCCGTGTGGGACAAGGAGCCGGACGTGTGCCTTTTCGGGAAGAGGCTCTGCCGAAGACGAGAGCCATGAGATGTTCCTCCTCTGGGCAAGCCCGGGTCCTGAATCCTGTTGTACCTATGAATAGGCTGCAGGGGGACGGTGAAGACCAGCAACAGCTTTCAGGGCTGCCACCTTCCGTGTGGGACAAGGAGCCGGACGTGTGCCTTTCCAGAATAAGACTCTGCAGAGGACGAGAGCCATGAGATGTTCCACCTCTGGGCAAGCCCGGGTCCCAGATCCTGTTGTGCCTGTGAATAGGCTGCAGGGGGACGGTGAAGACCAGCAACATCTTTCAGGGCTGCCACCTTCCGTGTGGGACAAGGAGCCGGACGTGTGCCTTTCCGGAATCAGGCTCTGCCGAGGACGAGAGCCATGAGATGTTCCTCCTCTGGGCAAGCCCGGGTCCTGAATCCTGTTGTACCTGTGAATAGGCTGCAGGGGGACGGTGAAGACCAGCAACAACTGTCAGGGCTACCACCTTCCGTGTGGGACAATGAGCCGGACGTGTGCCTTTTCGGAAAGAGGCCCTGCCGAGGACGAGAGCCATGAGATGTTCCTCCTCTGGGCAAGCCCGCATCGTGAATCCTGTTGTGCCTGTGAATAGGCTGCAGGGGGACGGTGAAGAGCAGCAACAGCTTTCAGGGCTGCCACCTTCCGTGTGGGACAAGGAGCCGGACGTGTGCCTTTTCGGGAAGAGGCTCTGCCGAGGACGAGAGCCATGAGATGTTCCTCCTCTGGGCAAGCCCGGGTCCTGAATCCTGTTGTACCTGTGAATAGGCTGCAGGGGGACGGTGAAGACCAGCAACAGCTTTCAGGGCTGCCACCTTCCGTGTGGGACAAGGAGCCGGACGTGTGCCTTTCCAGAATAAGACTATGCAGAGGACGAGAGCCATGAGATGTTCCTCCTCTGGGCAAGCCCGGGCCCCAGATTCTGTTGTGCCTGTGAATAGGCTGCAGGGGGACGGTGAAGACCAGCAACAGCTTTCAGGGCTGCCACCTTCCGTGTGGGACAAGGAGCCGGACGTGTGCCTTTTCGGAAAGAGGCCCTGCCGAGGACGAGAGCCATGAGATGTTCCTCCTCTGGGCAAGCCCGGGTCCCAGATCCTGTTGTGCCTGTGAATAGGCTGCAGGGGGACGGTGAAGACCAGCAACATCTTTCAGGGCTGCCACCTTCCGTGTGGGACAAGGAGCCGGACGTGTGCCTTTCCAGAATCAGACTCTGCCGAGGACGAGAGCCATGATATGTTCCTCCTCTGGGCAAGCCCGGGTCCTAAATCCTGTTGTACCTGTGAATAGGCTGCAGGGGGACGGTGAAGACCAGCAACAGCTTTCAGGGCTGCCACCTTCCGTGTGGGACAAGGAGCCGGACGTGTGCCTTTCCGGAATCAGAATCTGCCGAGGATGAGAGCAATGAGATGTTCCTCCTCTGGGCAAGCCCACATCGTGAATCCTGTTGTGCCTGTGAATAGGCTGCAGGGGGACGGTGAAGAGCAGCAACATCCTTCAGGGGTGCCACCTTCCGTGTGGGACAAGGAGCCGGACGTGTGACTTTTCAGAAATAGGCTCTGCCGAGGACGAGAGCCATGATATGTTCCTCCTCTGGGCAAGCCCGGGTCCTGAATCCTGTTGTGCCTGTGAATAGGCTGCAGGGGGACGGTGAAGACCAGCAACAGCTTTCAGGGCTGCCACCTTCCGTGTGGGACAAGGAGCCGGACGTGTGCCTTTTCGGAAGGAGGCCCTGCCGAGGACGAGAGCCATGAGATGTTCCTCCTCTGGGCAAGCCCGGGTCCCAAATCCTGTTTTGCCTGTGAATAGGCTGCAGGGGGACGGTGAAGACCAGCAACAGCTTTCAGGGCTGCCACCTTCCGTGTGGGACAAGGAGCCGGACGTGTGCCTTTTCGGGAAGAGGCTCTGCCGAGGACAAGAGCCATGATATGTTCCTCCTCTGGGCGTGCCCGGGTCCTGAATCCTGTTGTGCCTTTGAATAGGCTGCAGGGGGACGGTAAAGACCAGCAACATCTTTCCGGCCTGCCACCTTCCGTGTGGGACAAGGAGCTGGACGTGTGAATTTTCAGAAATAGGCTCTGCCGAGGACGAGAGCCATGAGATGTTCCTCCTCTGGGCAAGCCCGGGTCCTGAATTCTGTTGTGCCTGTGAATAGGCTGCAGGGGGACGGTGAAGACCAGCAACAGCTTTCAGGGCTGCCACCTTCCGTGTGGGACAAGGAGCCGGACGTGTGCCTTTTCGGAATCGGGCTCTGCCAAGGACGAAGCCATGAGATGTTCCTCCTCTGGGCAAGCCCGGGTCCCAGATCCTGTTGTGCCTGTGAATAGGCTGCAGGGGGACGGTGAAGACCAGCAACAGCTTTCAGGGCTGCCACCTTCCGTGTGGGACAAGGAGCCGGACGTGTGCCTTTTCGGAAATAGGCTCTGCCGAGGACGAGAGCCATGAGATGTTCCTCCTCTGGGCAAGCCCGGGTCCCAGATCCTGTTGTGCCTGTGAATAGGCTGCAGGGGGACGGTGAAGACCAGCAACAGCTTTCAGGGCTGCCACCTTCCGTGTGGGACAAGGAGCCGGACGTGTGCCTTTCCAGAATAAGACTATGCAGAGGACGAGAGCCATGAGATGTTCCTCCTCTGGGCAAGCCCGGGCCCCAGATTCTGTTGTGCCTGTGAATAGGCTGCAGGGGGACGGTGAAGACCAGCAACAACTGTCAGGGCTAACACCTTCCGTGTGGGACAATGAGCCGGACGTGTGCCTTTTCGGAAAGAGGCCCTGCCGAGGACGAGAGCCATGAGATGTTCCTCCTCTGGGCAAGCCCGCATTGAGAATCCTGTTGTGCCTGTGAATAGGCTGCAGGGGGACGGTGAAGACCAGCAACAGCTTTCAGGGCTGCCACCTTCCGTGTGGGACAAGGAGCCGGACGTGTGCCTTTTCGGGAAGAGGCTCTGCCGAGGACGAGAGCCATGAGATGTTCCTCCTCTGGGCAAGCCCGGGTCCTGAATCCTGTTGTTCCTTTGAATAGGCTGCAGGGGGACGGTGAAGACCAGCAACAGCTTTCAGGGCTGCCACCTTCCGTGTGGGACAAGGAGCCGGACGTGTGCCTTTCCAGAATAAGACTCTGCAGAGGACGAGAGCCATGAGATGTTCCACCTCTGGGCAAGCCCGGGTCCCAGATCCTGTTGTGCCTGTGAATAGGCTGCAGGGGGACGGTGAAGACCAGCAACATCTTTCAGGGCTGCCACCTTCCGTGTGGGACAAGGAGCCGGACGTGTGCCTTTTCGGAATCAGGCTCTGCCGAGGACGAGAGCCATGAGATGTTCCTCCTCTGGGCAAGCCCGGGTCCTGAATCCTGTTGTACCTGTGAATAGGCTGCAGGGGGACGGTGAAGACCAGCAACAACTGTCAGGGCTACCACCTTCCGTGTGGGACAATGAGCCGGACGTGTGCCTTTTCGGAAAGAGGCCCTGCCGAGGACGAGAGCCATGAGATGTTCCTCCTCTGGGCAAGCCCGCATGGTGAATCCTGTTGTGCCTGTGAATAGGCTGCAGGGGGACGGTGAAGAGCAGCAACAGCTTTCAGGGCTGCCACCTTCCGTGTGAGACAAGGAGCCGGACGTGTGCCTTTTCGGGAAGATGCTCTGCCGAGGACGAGAGCCATGAGATGTTCCTCCTCTGGGCAAGCCCGGGTCCTGAATCCTGTTGCACCTGTGAATAGGCTGCAGGAGGACGGTGAAGACCAGCAACAGCTTTCAGGGCTGCCACCTTCCGTGTGGGACAAGGAGCCGGACGTGTGCCTTTCCAGAATAAGACTATGCAGAGGACGAGAGCCATGAGATGTTCCTCCTCTGGGCAAGCCCGGGCCCCAGATTCTGTTGTGCCTGTGAATAGGCTGCAGGGGGACGGTGAAGACCAGCAACAGCTTTCAGGGCTGCCACCTTCCGTGTGGGACAAGGAGCCAGACGTGTGCCTTTTCGGAAAGAGGCCCTGCCGAGGACGAGAGCCATGAGATGTTCCTCCTCTGGGCAAGCCCGGGTCCCAGATCCTGTTGTGCCTGTGAATAGGCTGCAGGGGGACGGTGAAGACCAGCAACATCTTTCAGGGCTGCCACCTTCCGTGTGGGACAAGGAGCCGGACGTGTGCCTTTTCAGAAAGAGGCTCTGCCGAGGACGAGAGCCATGAGATGTTCCACCTCTGGGCAAGCCCGGGTCCCAGATCCTGTTGTGCCTGTGAATAGGCTGCAGGGGGACGGTGAAGACCAGCAACAGCTTTCAGGGCTGCCACCTTCCGTGTGGGACAAGGAGACGAAAGTGTGCCTTTCCGGAATCAGGCTCCGCCGAGGACGAGAGCCATGAGATGTTCCTCCTCTGGGCAAGCCCGGGTCCTGAATCCTGTTGTACCTGTGAATAGGCTGCAGGGGGACGGTGAAGACCAGCAACAGCTTTCAGGGCTGCCACCTTCCGTGTGGGACAAGGAGCCGGACGTGTGCCTTTCCGGAATCAGACTCTGCCGAGGACGAGAGCAATGAGATGTTCCTCCTCTGGGCAAGCCCGGGTCCCAGATCCTGTTGTGCCTGTGAGTAGGCTGCAGGGGGACGGTGAAGAGCAGCAACATCCTTCAGGGATGCCACCTTCCGTGTGGGACAAGGAGCCGGACGTGTGACTTTTCAGAAATAGGCTCTGCCGAGGACGAGAGCCATGATACGTTCCTCCTCTGGGCAAGCCCGCGTCATGAATCCTGTTGTACGTGTGAATAGGCTGCAGGGGGACGGTGAAGACCAGCAACAGCTTTCAGGGCTGCCACATTCCGTGTGGGACAAGGAGACGGACGTGTGCCTTTTCGGAAATAGGATCTGCCGAGGACGAGAGCCATGAGATGTTCCTCCTCTGGGCAAGCCCGGGTCCCAGATCCTGTTGTACGTGTGAATAGGCTGCAGGGGGACGGTGAAGACCAGCAACAGCTTTCAGGGCTGCCAACTTCCTTGTGGGACAAGTAGCCGGACGTGTGCCTTTTTGGGAAGAGGCTCTGCAGAGGAAGAGAGCCATGAGATGTTCCTCCTCTGGGCAAGCCCGGGTCCTGAATCCTGTTGTACCTGTGAATAGGCTGCAGGGGGACGGTGAAGACCAGCAACAGCTTTCCGGCCTGCCACCTTCCGTGTGGGACAAGGAGCTGGACGTGTGCCTTTTCGGAAATAGGCTCTGCCGAGGACGAGAGCCATGAGATGTTCCTCCTCTGGGCAAGCCCGGGTCCTGAATCCTGTTGTACCTGTGAATAGGCTGCAGGGGGACGGTGAAGACCAGCAACAGCTTTCAGGGCTGCCACCTTCCGTGTGGGACAAGGAGCCGGACGTGTGCCTTTTCGGAATCGGGCTCTGCCAAGGACGAAGCCATGAGATGTTCCTCCTCTGGGCAAGCCCGGGTCCCAGATCCTGTTGTGCCTGTGAATAGTGTGCAGGGGGACGGTGAAGACCAGCAACAGCTTTCAGGGCTGCCACCTTCCGTGTGGGACAAGGAGCCGGACGTGTGCCTTTTCGGAAATAGGCTCTGCCGAGGACGAGAGCCATGAGATGTTCCTCCTCTGGGCAAGCCCGGGTCCCAGATCCTGTTGTGCCTGTGAATAGGCTGCAGGAGGATGGTGAAGACCAGCAACATCTTTCAGGGCTGCCACCTTCCGTGTGGGACAAGGAGCCGGACGTGTGCCTTTTCGGAATCAGGCTCTGCCGAGGACGAGAGCCATGAGATGTTCCTCCTCTGGGCAAGCCCGGGTCCTGAATCCTGTTGTACCTGTGAATAGGCTGCAGGGGGACGGTGAAGACCAGCAACAACTGTCAGGGCTAACACCTTCCGTGTGGGACAATGAGCCGGACGTGTGCCTTTTCGGAAAGAGGCCCTGCCGAGGACGAGAGCCATGAGATGTTCCTCCTCTGGGCAAGCCCGCATTGAGAATCCTGTTGTGCCTGTGAATAGGCTGCAGGGGGACGGTGAAGACCAGCAACAGCTGTCAGGGCTGCCACCTTCCGTGTGGGACAAGGAGCCGGACGTGTGCCTTTTCGGGAAGAGGCTCTGCCGAAGACGAGAGCCATGAGATGTTCCTCCTCTGGGCAAGCCCGGGTCCTGAATCCTGTTGTACCTATGAATAGGCTGCAGGGGGACGGTGAAGACCAGCAACAGCTTTCAGGGCTGCCACCTTCCGTGTGGGACAAGGAGCCGGACGTGTGCCTTTCCAGAATAAGACTCTGCAGAGGACGAGAGCCATGAGATGTTCCACCTCTGGGCAAGCCCGGGTCCCAGATCCTGTTGTGCCTGTGAATAGGCTGCAGGGGGACGGTGAAGACCAGCAACATCTTTCAGGGCTGCCACCTTCCGTGTGGGACAAGGAGCCGGACGTGTGCCTTTTCGGAATCAGGCTCTGCCGAGGACGAGAGCCATGAGATGTTCCTCCTCTGGGCAAGCCCGGGTCCTGAATCCTGTTGTACCTGTGAATAGGCTGCAGGGGGACGGTGAAGACCAGCAACAACTGTCAGGGCTACCACCTTCCGTGTGGGACAATGAGCCGGACGTGTGCCTTTTCGGAAAGAGGCCCTGCCGAGGACGAGAGCCATGAGATGTTCCTCCTCTGGTCAAGCCCGCATCATGAATCCTGTTGTGCCTGTGAATAGGCTGCAGGGGGACGGTGAAGAGCAGCAACAGCTTTCAGGGCTGCCACCTTCCGTGTGGGACAAGGAGCCGGACGTGTGCCTTTTCGGGAAGAGGCTCTGCCGAGGACGAGAGCCATGAGATGTTCCTCCTCTGGGCAAGCCCGGGTCCTGAATCCTGTTGTACCTGTGAATAGGCTGCAGGGGGACGGTGAAGACCAGCAACAGCTTTCAGGGCTGCCACCTTCCGTGTGGGACAAGGAGCCGGACGTGTGCCTTTCCAGAATAAGACTATGCAGAGGACGAGAGCCATGAGATGTTCCTCCTCTGGGCAAGCCCGGGTCCCAGATTCTGTTGTGCCTGTGAATAGGCTGCAGGGGGACGGTGAAGACCAGCAACAGCTTTCAGGGCTGCCACCTTCCGTGTGGGACAAGGAGCCGGACGTGTGCCTTTTCGGAAAGAGGCCCTGCCGAGGACGAGAGCCATGAGATGTTCCTCCTCTGGGCAAGCCCGGGTCCCAGATCCTGTTGTGCCTGTGAATAGGCTGCAGGGGGACGGTGAAGACCAGCAACATCTTTCAGGGCTGCCACCTTCCGTGTGGGACAAGGAGCCGGACGTGTGCCTTTTCAGAAAGAGGCTCTGCCGAGGACGAGAGCCATGAGATGTTCCACCTCTGGGCAAGCCCGGGTCCCAGATCCTGTTGTGCCTGTGAATAGGCTGCAGGGGGACGGTGAAGACCAGCAACAGCTTTCAGGGCTGCCACCTTCCGTGTGGGACAAGGAGACGAAAGTGTGCCTTTCCGGAATCAGGCTCCGCCGAGGACGAGAGCCATGAGATGTTCCTCCTCTGGGCAAGCCCGGGTCCTGAATCCTGCTGTACCTGTGAATAGGCTGCAGGGGGACGGTGAAGACCAGCAACAGCTTTCAGGGCTGCCACCTTCCGTGTGGGACAAGGAGCCGGACGTGTGCCTTTCCGGAATCAGACTCTGCCGAGGACGAGAGCAATGAGATGTTCCTCCTCTGGGCAAGCCCGGGTCCCAGATCCTGTTGTGCCTGTGAGTAGGCTGCAGGGGGACGGTGAAGAGCAGCAACATCCTTCAGGGATGCCACCTTCCGTGTGGGACAAGGAGCCGGACGTGTGACTTTTCAGAAATAGGCTCTGCCGAGGACGAGAGCCATGATATGTTCCTCCTCTGGGCAAGCCCGCGTCATGAATCCTGTTGTACGTGTGAATAGGCTGCAGGGGGACGGTGAAGACCAGCAACAGCTTTCAGGGCTGCCACATTCCGTGTGGGACAAGGAGACGTACGTGTGCCTTTTCGGAAATAGGCTCTGCCGAGGACGAGAGCCATGAGATGTTCCTCCTCTGGGCAAGCCCGGGTCCCAGATCCTGTCGTACCTGTGAATAGGCTGCAGGGGGACGGTGAAGACCAGCAACAGCTTTCAGGGCTGCCAACTTCCTTGTGGGACAAGTAGCCGGACGTGTGCCTTTTTGGGAAGAGGCTCTGCAGAGGAAGAGAGCCATGAGATGTTCCTCCTCTGGGCAAGCCCGGGTCCTGAATCCTGTTGTACCTGTGAATAGGCTGCAGGGGGACGGTGAAGACCAGCAACAGCTTTCAGGGCTGCCACCTTCCGTGTGGGACAAGGAGCCGGACTTGTGCCTTTTCGGAAATAGGCTCTGCCGAGGACGAGAGCCATGAGATGTTCCTCCTCTGGGCAAGCCCGGGTCCCAGATCCTGTTGTACCTGTGAATAGGCTGCAGGGGGACGGTGAAGACCAGCAACAGCTTTCAGGGCTGCCAACTTCCTTGTGGGACAAGGAGCCGGACGTGTGCGTTTTCGGAATCGGGCTCTGCCGCGGACGAGAGCCATGAGATGTTCCTCCTCTGGGCAAGCCCCGGTCCCAGATCCTGTTGTGCCTGTGAATAGGCTGCAGGGGGACGGTGAAGAGCAGCAACAGCTTTCAGGGCTGCCACCTTCCGTGTGGGACAAGGAGACGAAAGTGTGCCTTTCCGGAATCAGGCTCCGCCGAGGACGAGAGCCATGAGATGTTCCTCCTCTGGGCAAGCCCGCGTCGTGAATCCTGTTGTACCTGTGAATAGGCTGCAGGGGGACGTTGAAGACCAGCAACATCTTTCAGGGCTGCCACCTTCCGTGTGGGACAAGGAGCCGGACGTGTGCCTTTCCAGAATAAGACTCTGCAGAGGACGAGAGCCATGAGATGTTCCTCCTCTGGGCAAGCCCGGGCCCCAGATTCTGTTGTGCCTGTGAATAGGCTGCAGGGGGACGGTGAAGACCAGCAACAGCTTTCAGGGCTGCCACCTTCCGTGTGGGACAAGGAGCCAGACGTGTGCCTTTTCGGAAAGAGGCCCTGCCGAGGACGAGAGCCATGAGATGTTCCTCCTCTGGGCAAGCCCGGGTCCCAGATCCTGTTGTGCCTGTGAATAGGCTGCAGGGGGACGGTGAAGACCAGCAACATCTTTCAGGGCTGCCACCTTCCTTGTGGGACAAGGAGCCGGACGTGTGCCTTTACGGAATCAGACTCTGCCGAGGACGAGAGCAATGAGATGTTCCACCTCTGGGCAAGCCCGGGTCCCAGATCCTGTTGTGCCTGTGAATAGGCTGCAGGGGGACGGTGAAGACCAGCAACAGCTTTCAGGGCTGCCACCTTCCGTGTGGGACAAGGAGACGAAAGTGTGCCTTTCCGGAATCAGGCTCCGCCGAGGACGAGAGCCATGAGATGTTCCTCCTCTGGGCAAGCCCGCGTCATGAATCCTGTTGTACCTGTGAATAGGCCGCAGGGGGACGTTGAAGACCAGCAACAGCTTTCAGGGCTGCCACCTTCCGTGTGGGACAAGGAGCCGGACGTGTGCCTTTCCGGAATCAGAATCTGCCGAGGATGAGAGCAATGAGATGTTCCTCCTCTGGGCAAGCCCGGGTCCCAGATCCTGTTGTGCCTGTGAATAGGCTGCAGGGGGACGGTGAAGAGCAGCAACATCCTTCAGGGGTGCCACATTCCGTGTGGGACAAGGAGCCGGACGTGTGACTTTTCAGAAATAGGCTCTGCCGAGGACGAGAGCCATGATATGTTCCTCCTCTGGGCAAGCCCGGGTCCTGAATCCTGTTGTACCTGTGAATAGGCTGCAGGGGGACGGTGAAGACCAGCAACAGCTTTCAGGGCTGCCACCTTCCGTGTGGGACAAGGAGCCGGACGTGTGCCTTTTCGGAAGGAGGCCCTGCCGAGGACGAGAGCCATGAGATGTTCCTCCTCTGGGCAAGCCCGGGTCCCAGATCCTGTTGTGCCTGTGAATAGGCTGCAGGGGGACGGTGAAGACCAGCAACAGCTTTCAGGGCTGCCACCTTCCGTGTGGGACAAGGAGCCGGACGTGTGCCTTTTCAGAAATAGGCTCTGCCGAGGACAAGAGCCATGAGATGTTCCTCCTCTGGGCAAGCCCGGGTCCCAGATCCTGTTGTGCCTGTGAATAGGCTGCAGGGGGACGGTGAAGACCAGCAACAGCTTTCCAGCCTGCCACCTTCCGTGTGGGACACAGAGCCGGACGTGTGCCTTTTCGGAAACAGGCTCTGCCGAGGAAGAGAGCCATGAGATGTTCCTCCTCTGGGCAAGCCCGGGTCCTGAATCCTGTTGTACCTGTGAATAGGCTGCAGGGGGACGGTGAAGACCAGCAACAGCTTTCAGGGCTGCCACCTTCCGTGTGGGACAAGGAGCCGGACGTGTGCCTTTTCGGAAATAGGCTCTGCCGAGGACGAGAGCCATGAGATGTTCCTCCTCTGGGCAAGCCTGGGTCCCAGATCCTGTTGTACCTGTGAATAGGCTGCAGGGGGACGGTGAAGACCAGCAACAGCTTTCCCGCCTGCCACCTTCCGTGTGGGACAAGGAGCCGGACGTGTGCCTTTTCGGAATCGGGCTGTGCCGAGGAAGAGAGCCATGAGATGTTCCTCCTCTAGGCAAGCCCGGGCCCCAGATTCTGTTGTGCCTGTGAATAGGCTGCAGGGGGACGGTGAAGACCAGCAACAGCTTTCAGGGCTGCCACCTTCCGTGTGGGACAAGGAGCCAGACGTGTGCCTTTTCGGAAAGAGGCCCTGCCGAGGACGAGAGCCATGAGATGTTCCTCCTCTGGGCAAGCCCGGGTCCCAGATCCTGTTGTGCCTGTGAATAGGCTGCAGGGGGACGGTGAAGACCAGCAACAGCTTTCAGGGCTGCCACCTTCCGTGTGGGACAAGGAGACGAAAGTGTGTCTTTCCGGAATCAGGCTCCGCCGAGGACGAGAGCCATGAGATGTTCCTCCTCTGGGCAAGCCCGCGTCATGAATCCTGTTGTACGTGTGAATAGGCTGCAGGGGGACGTTGAAGACCAGCAACAGCTTTCAGGGCTGCCAACTTCCGTGTGGGACAAGGAGCCGGACGTGTGCCTTTCCGGAATCAGACTCTGCCGAGGACGAGAGCAATGAGATGTTCCTCCTCTGGGCAAGCCCGGGTCCCAGATCCTGTTGTGCCTGTGAATAGGCTGCAGGGGGACGGTGAAGACCAGCAACAGCTTTCAGGGCTGCCACCTTCCGTGTGGGACAAGGAGCCGGACGTGTGCCTTTTCGGAAGGAGGACCTGCCGAGGACGAGAGCCATGAGATGTTCCTCCTCTGGGCAAGCCCGGGTCCCAGATGCTGTTGTGCCTGTGAATAGGCTGCAGGGGGACGGTGAAGACCAGCAACAGCTTTCAGGGCTGCCACCTTCCGTGTGGGACAAGGAGCCGGACGTGTGCCTTTTCGGGAAGAGGCTCTGCCGAGGACAAGAGCCATGATATGTTCCTCCTCTGGGCGTGCCCGGGTCCTGAATCCTGTTGTGCCTTTGAATAGGCTGCAGGGGACGGTGAAGACCAGCAACATCTTTCCGGCCTGCCACCTTCCGTGTGGGACAAGGAGCCGAACGTGTGCCTTTCCGGAATCAGGCTCTGCCGAGGACGAGAGCCATGAGATGTTCCTCCTCTGGGCAAGCCCGGGTCCCAGATCCTGTTGTGCCTGTGAATAGGCTGCAGGGGGACGGTGAAGACCAGCAACAGCTTTCTGGCCTGCCACCTTCCGTGTGGGACAAGGAGCCGGACGTCTGCCTTTTTGGGAAGAGGCTCTGCCGAGGACGAGAGCCATGAGATGTTCCTCCTCTGGGCAAGCCCGGGTCCTGAATCCTGTTGTACCTGTGAATAGGCTGCAGGGGGACGGTGAAGACCAGCAACAGCTTTCAGGGCTGCCTCATTCCGTGTGGGACAAGGAGCCGGACGTGTGCCTTTTCGGAAATAGGCTCTGCCGAGGACGAGAGCCATGAGATGTTCCTCCTCTGGGGAAGCCCGGGTCCCAGATCCTGTCGTACCTGTGAATAGGCTGCAGGGGGACGGTGAAGACCAGCAACAGCTTTCAGGGCTGCCAACTTCCTTGTGGGACAAGGAGCCGGACGTGTGCCTTTTTGGGAAGAGGCTCTGCAGAGGAAGAGAGCCATGAGATGTTCCTCCTCTGGGCAAGCCCGGGTCCTGAATCCTGTTGTACCTGTGAATAGGCTGCAGGGGGACGGTGAAGACCAGCAACAGCTTTCAGGGCTGCCACCTTCCGTGTGGGACAAGGAGCCGGACGTGTGCCTTTTCGGAAATAGGCTCTGCCGAGGACGAGAGCCATGAGATGTTCCTCCTCTGGGCAAGCCCGGGTCCCAGATCCTGTTGTGCCTGTGAATAGGCTGCAGGGGGACGGTGAAGACCAGCAACAGCTTTCAGGGCTGCCACCTTCCGTGTGGGACAAGGAGCCGGACGTGTGCCTTTTCGGAATCAGGCTCTGCCGAGGACGAGAGCCATGAGATGTTCCTCCTCTGGGCAAGCCCGGGTCCTGAATCCTGTTGTACCTGTGAATAGGCTGCAGGGGGACGGTGAAGACCAGCAACAACTGTCAGGGCTACCACCTTCCGTGTGGGACAATGAGCCGGACGTGTGCCTTTTCGGAAAGAGGCCCTGCCGAGGACGAGAGCCATGAGATGTTCCTCCTCTGGGCAAGCCCGGGTCCTGAATCCTGTTGTGCCTGTGAATAGGCTGCAGGGGGACGGTGAAGACCAGCAACAGCTTTCAGGGCTGCCACCTTCCGTGTGGGACAAGGAGCCGGACGTGTGCCTTTCCAGAATAAGACTCTGCAGAGGACGAGAGCCATGAGATGTTCCTCCTCTGGGCAAGCCCGGGCCCCAGATTCTGTTGTGCCTGTGAATAGGCTGCAGGGGGACGGTGAAGACCAGCAACAGCTTTCAGGGCTGCCACCTTCCGTGTGGGACAAGGAGCCAGACGTGTGCCTTTTCGGAAAGAGGCCCTGCCGAGGACGAGAGCCATGAGATGTTCCTCCTCTGGGCAAGCCCGGGTCCCAGATCCTGTTGTGCCTGTGAATAGGCTGCAGGGGGACGGTGAAGACCAGCAACATCTTTCAGGGCTGCCACCTTCCGTGTGGGACAAGGAGCCGGACGTGTGCCTTTACGGAATCAGGCTCTGCCGAGGACGAGAGCCATGAGATGTTCCACCTCTGGGCAAGCCCGGGTCCCAGATCCTGTTGTGCCTGTGAATAGGCTGCAGGGGGACGGTGAAGACCAGCAACAGCTTTCAGGGCTGCCACCTTCCGTGTGGGACAAGGAGACGAAAGTGTGCCTTTCCGGAATCAGGCTCCGCCGAGGACGAGAGCCATGAGATGTTCCTCCTCTGGGCAAGCCCGCGTCATGAATCCTGTTGTACCTGTGAATAGGCTGCAGGGGGACGTTGAAGACCAGCAACAGCTTTCAGGGCTGCCACCTTCCATGTGGGACAAGGAGCCGGACGTGTGCCTTTCCGGAATCAGAATCTGCCGAGGATGAGAGCAATGAGATGTTCCTCCTCTGGGCAAGCCCGGGTCCCAGATCCTGTTGTGCCTGTGAATAGGCTGCAGGGGGACGGTGAAGAGCAGCAACATCCTTCAGGGGTGCCACCTTCCGTGTGGGACAAGGAGCCGGACGTGTGACTTTTCAGAAATAGGCTCTGCCGAGGACGAGAGCCATGATATGTTCCTCCTCTGGGCAAGCCCGGGTCCTGAATCCTGTTGTACCTGTGAATAGGCTGCAGGGGGACGGTGAAGACCAGCAACAGCTTTCAGGGCTGCCACCTTCCGTGTGGGACAAGGAGCCGGACGTGTGCCTTTTCGGAAGGAGGCCCTGCCGAGGACGAGAGCCATGAGATGTTCCTCCTCTGGGCAAGCCCGGGTCCCAGATCCTGTTGTGCCTGTGAATAGGCTGCAGGGGGACGGTGAAGACCAGCAACAGCTTTCAGGGCTGCCACCTTCCATGTGGGACAAGAAGCCGGACGTGTGCCTTTTCGGAAACAGGCTCTGCCGAGGAAGAGAGCCATGAGATGTTCCTCCTCTGGGCAAGCCCGGGTCCTGAATCCTGTTGTTCCTGTGAATAGGCTGCAGGGGGACGGTGAAGACCAGCAACAGCTTTCAGGGCTGCCACCTTCCGTGTGGGACAAGGAGCCGGACGTGTGCCTTTTCGGAAATAGGCTCTGCCGAGGACGAGAGCCATGAGATGTTCCTCCTCTGGGCAAGCCTGGGTCCCAGATCCTGTTGTACCTGTGAATAGGCTGCAGGGGGACGGTGAAGACCAGCAACAGCTTTCAGGGCTGCCACCTTCCGTGTGGGACAAGGAGCCGGACGTGTGCCTTTTCGGAATCGGGCTCTGCCGAGGAAGAGAGCCATGAGATGTTCCTCCTCTAGGCAAGCCCGGGCCCCAGATTCTGTTGTGCCTGTGAATAGGCTGCAGGGGGACGGTGAAGACCAGCAACAGCTTTCAGGGCTGCCACCTTCCGTGTGGGACAAGGAGCCAGACGTGTGCCTTTTCGGAAAGAGGCCCTGCCGAGGACGAGAGCCATGAGATGTTCCTCCTCTGGGCAAGCCCGGGTCCCAGATCCTGTTGTGCCTGTGAATAGGCTGCAGGGGGACGGTGAAGACCAGCAACAGCTTTCAGGGCTGCCACCTTCCGTGTGGGACAAGGAGACGAAAGTGTGCCTTTCCGGAATCAGGCTCAGCCGAGGACGAGAGCCATGAGATGTTCCTCCTCTGGGCAAGCCCGCGTCATGAATCCTGTTGTACGTGTGAATAGGCTGCAGGGGGACGTTGAAGACCAGCAACAGCTTTCAGGGCTGCCAACTTCCGTGTGGGACAAGGAGCCGGACGTGTGCCTTTCCGGAATCAGACTCTGCCGAGGACGAGAGCAATGAGATGTTCCTCCTCTGGGCAAGCCCGGGTCCCAGATCCTGTTGTGCCTGTGAATAGGCTGCAGGGGGACGGTGAAGACCAGCAACATCTTTCCGGCCTGCCACCTTCCGTGTGGGACAAGGAGCCGGACGTGTGCCTTTTCGGAAGGAGGACCTGCCGAGGACGAGAGCCATGAGATGTTCCTCCTCTGGGCAAGCCCGGGTCCCAGATCCTGTTGTACCTATGAATAGGCTGCAGGGGGACGGTGAAGACCAGCAACAGCTTTCAGGGC
The DNA here is from genome assembly GCF_929443795.1 of Astur gentilis. Taxonomy (NCBI): domain Eukaryota; kingdom Metazoa; phylum Chordata; class Aves; order Accipitriformes; family Accipitridae; genus Astur; species Astur gentilis. Next base: position 996,032 of record NW_026060936.1, read on the forward strand.
TGCCACCTTCCGTGTGGGACAAGGAGCCGGACGTGTGCCTTTCCAGAATAAGACTCTGCAGAGGACGAGAGCCATGAGATGTTCCACCTCTGGGCAAGCCCGGGTCCCAGATCCTGTTGTGCCTGTGAATAGGCTGCAGGGGGACGGTGAAGACCAGCAACATCTTTCAGGGCTGCCACCTTCCGTGTGGGACAAGGAGCCGGACGTGTGCCTTTCCGGAATCAGGCTCTGCCGAGGACGAGAGCCATGAGATGTTCCTCCTCTGGGCAAGCCCGGGTCCTGAATCCTGTTGTACCTGTGAATAGGCTGCAGGGGGACGGTGAAGACCAGCAACAACTGTCAGGGCTACCACCTTCCGTGTGGGACAATGAGCCGGACGTGTGCCTTTTCGGAAAGAGGCCCTGCCGAGGACGAGAGCCATGAGATGTTCCTCCTCTGGGCAAGCCCGCATCGTGAATCCTGTTGTGCCTGTGAATAGGCTGCAGGGGGACGGTGAAGAGCAGCAACAGCTTTCAGGGCTGCCACCTTCCGTGTGGGACAAGGAGCCGGACGTGTGCCTTTTCGGGAAGAGGCTCTGCCGAGGACGAGAGCCATGAGATGTTCCTCCTCTGGGCAAGCCCGGGTCCTGAATCCTGTTGTACCTGTGAATAGGCTGCAGGGGGACGGTGAAGACCAGCAACAGCTTTCAGGGCTGCCACCTTCCGTGTGGGACAAGGAGCCGGACGTGTGCCTTTCCAGAATAAGACTATGCAGAGGACGAGAGCCATGAGATGTTCCTCCTCTGGGCAAGCCCGGGCCCCAGATTCTGTTGTGCCTGTGAATAGGCTGCAGGGGGACGGTGAAGACCAGCAACAGCTTTCAGGGCTGCCACCTTCCGTGTGGGACAAGGAGCCGGACGTGTGCCTTTTCGGAAAGAGGCCCTGCCGAGGACGAGAGCCATGAGATGTTCCTCCTCTGGGCAAGCCCGGGTCCCAGATCCTGTTGTGCCTGTGAATAGGCTGCAGGGGGACGGTGAAGACCAGCAACATCTTTCAGGGCTGCCACCTTCCGTGTGGGACAAGGAGCCGGACGTGTGCCTTTCCAGAATCAGACTCTGCCGAGGACGAGAGCCATGATATGTTCCTCCTCTGGGCAAGCCCGGGTCCTAAATCCTGTTGTACCTGTGAATAGGCTGCAGGGGGACGGTGAAGACCAGCAACAGCTTTCAGGGCTGCCACCTTCCGTGTGGGACAAGGAGCCGGACGTGTGCCTTTCCGGAATCAGAATCTGCCGAGGATGAGAGCCATGAGATGTTCCTCCTCTGGGCAAGCCCACATCGTGAATCCTGTTGTGCCTGTGAATAGGCTGCAGGGGGACGGTGAAGAGCAGCAACATCCTTCAGGGGTGCCACCTTCCGTGTGGGACAAGGAGCCGGACGTGTGACTTTTCAGAAATAGGCTCTGCCGAGGACGAGAGCCATGATATGTTCCTCCTCTGGGCAAGCCCGGGTCCTGAATCCTGTTGTGCCTGTGAATAGGCTGCAGGGGGACGGTGAAGACCAGCAACAGCTTTCAGGGCTGCCACCTTCCGTGTGGGACAAGGAGCCGGACGTGTGCCTTTTCGGAAGGAGGCCCTGCCGAGGACGAGAGCCATGAGATGTTCCTCCTCTGGGCAAGCCCGGGTCCCAAATCCTGTTTTGCCTGTGAATAGGCTGCAGGGGGACGGTGAAGACCAGCAACAGCTTTCAGGGCTGCCACCTTCCGTGTGGGACAAGGAGCCGGACGTGTGCCTTTTCGGGAAGAGGCTCTGCCGAGGACAAGAGCCATGATATGTTCCTCCTCTGGGCGTGCCCGGGTCCTGAATCCTGTTGTGCCTTTGAATAGGCTGCAGGGGGACGGTAAAGACCAGCAACATCTTTCCGGCCTGCCACCTTCCGTGTGGGACAAGGAGCTGGACGTGTGAATTTTCAGAAATAGGCTCTGCCGAGGACGAGAGCCATGAGATGTTCCTCCTCTGGGCAAGCCCGGGTCCTGAATTCTGTTGTGCCTGTGAATAGGCTGCAGGGGGACGGTGAAGACCAGCAACAGCTTTCAGGGCTGCCACCTTCCGTGTGGGACAAGGAGCCGGACGTGTGCCTTTTCGGAATCGGGCTCTGCCAAGGACGAAGCCATGAGATGTTCCTCCTCTGGGCAAGCCCGGGTCCCAGATCCTGTTGTGCCTGTGAATAGGCTGCAGGGGGACGGTGAAGACCAGCAACAGCTTTCAGGGCTGCCACCTTCCGTGTGGGACAAGGAGCCGGACGTGTGCCTTTTCGGAAATAGGCTCTGCCGAGGACGAGAGCCATGAGATGTTCCTCCTCTGGGCAAGCCCGGGTCCCAGATCCTGTTGTGCCTGTGAATAGGCTGCAGGGGGACGGTGAAGACCAGCAACAGCTTTCAGGGCTGCCACCTTCCGTGTGGGACAAGGAGCCGGACGTGTGCCTTTCCAGAATAAGACTATGCAGAGGACGAGAGCCATGAGATGTTCCTCCTCTGGGCAAGCCCGGGCCCCAGATTCTGTTGTGCCTGTGAATAGGCTGCAGGGGGACGGTGAAGACCAGCAACAACTGTCAGGGCTAACACCTTCCGTGTGGGACAATGAGCCGGACGTGTGCCTTTTCGGAAAGAGGCCCTGCCGAGGACGAGAGCCATGAGATGTTCCTCCTCTGGGCAAGCCCGCATTGAGAATCCTGTTGTGCCTGTGAATAGGCTGCAGGGGGACGGTGAAGACCAGCAACAGCTTTCAGGGCTGCCACCTTCCGTGTGGGACAAGGAGCCGGACGTGTGCCTTTTCGGGAAGAGGCTCTGCCGAGGACGAGAGCCATGAGATGTTCCTCCTCTGGGCAAGCCCGGGTCCTGAATCCTGTTGTACCTATGAATAGGCTGCAGGGGGACGGTGAAGACCAGCAACAGCTTTCAGGGCTGCCACCTTCCGTGTGGGACAAGGAGCCGGACGTGTGCCTTTCCAGAATAAGACTCTGCAGAGGACGAGAGCCATGAGATGTTCCACCTCTGGGCAAGCCCGGGTCCCAGATCCTGTTGTGCCTGTGAATAGGCTGCAGGGGGACGGTGAAGACCAGCAACATCTTTCAGGGCTGCCACCTTCCGTGTGGGACAAGGAGCCGGACGTGTGCCTTTTCGGAATCAGGCTCTGCCGAGGACGAGAGCCATGAGATGTTCCTCCTCTGGGCAAGCCCGGGTCCTGAATCCTGTTGTACCTGTGAATAGGCTGCAGGGGGACGGTGAAGACCAGCAACAACTGTCAGGGCTACCACCTTCCGTGTGGGACAATGAGCCGGACGTGTGCCTTTTCGGAAAGAGGCCCTGCCGAGGACGAGAGCCATGAGATGTTCCTCCTCTGGGCAAGCCCGCATCGTGAATCCTGTTGTGCCTGTGAATAGGCTGCAGGGGGACGGTGAAGAGCAGCAACAGCTTTCAGGGCTGCCACCTTCCGTGTGAGACAAGGAGCCGGACGTGTGCCTTTTCGGGAAGAGGCTCTGCCGAGGACGAGAGCCATGAGATGTTCCTCCTCTGGGCAAGCCCGGGTCCTGAATCCTGTTGTACCTGTGAATAGGCTGCAGGGGGACGGTGAAGACCAGCAACAGCTTTCAGGGCTGCCACCTTCCGTGTGGGACAAGGAGCCGGACGTGTGCCTTTCCAGAATAAGACTATGCAGAGGACGAGAGCCATGAGATGTTCCTCCTCTGGGCAAGCCCGGGCCCCAGATTCTGTTGTGCCTGTGAATAGGCTGCAGGGGGACGGTGAAGACCAGCAACAGCTTTCAGGGCTGCCACCTTCCGTGTGGGACAAGGAGCCAGACGTGTGCCTTTTCGGAAAGAGGCCCTGCCGAGGACGAGAGCCATGAGATGTTCCTCCTCTGGGCAAGCCCGGGTCCCAGATCCTGTTGTGCCTGTGAATAGGCTGCAGGGGGACGGTGAAGACCAGCAACATCTTTCAGGGCTGCCACCTTCCGTGTGGGACAAGGAGCCGGACGTGTGCCTTTTCAGAAAGAGGCTCTGCCGAGGACGAGAGCCATGAGATGTTCCACCTCTGGGCAAGCCCGGGTCCCAGATCCTGTTGTGCCTGTGAATAGGCTGCAGGGGGACGGTGAAGACCAGCAACAGCTTTCAGGGCTGCCACCTTCCGTGTGGGACAAGGAGACGAAAGTGTGCCTTTCCGGAATCAGGCTCCGCCGAGGACGAGAGCCATGAGATGTTCCTCCTCTGGGCAAGCCCGGGTCCTGAATCCTGTTGTACCTGTGAATAGGCTGCAGGGGGACGGTGAAGACCAGCAACAGCTTTCAGGGCTGCCACCTTCCGTGTGGGACAAGGAGCCGGACGTGTGCCTTTCCGGAATCAGACTCTGCCGAGGACGAGAGCAATGAGATGTTCCTCCTCTGGGCAAGCCCGGGTCCCAGATCCTGTTGTGCCTGTGAGTAGGCTGCAGGGGGACGGTGAAGAGCAGCAACATCCTTCAGGGATGCCACCTTCCGTGTGGGACAAGGAGCCGGACGTGTGACTTTTCAGAAATAGGCTCTGCCGAGGACGAGAGCCATGATACGTTCCTCCTCTGGGCAAGCCCGCGTCATGAATCCTGTTGTACGTGTGAATAGGCTGCAGGGGGACGGTGAAGACCAGCAACAGCTTTCAGGGCTGCCACATTCCGTGTGGGACAAGGAGACGGACGTGTGCCTTTTCGGAAATAGGATCTGCCGAGGACGAGAGCCATGAGATGTTCCTCCTCTGGGCAAGCCCGGGTCCCAGATCCTGTTGTACGTGTGAATAGGCTGCAGGGGGACGGTGAAGACCAGCAACAGCTTTCAGGGCTGCCAACTTCCTTGTGGGACAAGTAGCCGGACGTGTGCCTTTTTGGGAAGAGGCTCTGCAGAGGAAGAGAGCCATGAGATGTTCCTCCTCTGGGCAAGCCCGGGTCCTGAATCCTGTTGTACCTGTGAATAGGCTGCAGGGGGACGGTGAAGACCAGCAACAGCTTTCCGGCCTGCCACCTTCCGTGTGGGACAAGGAGCTGGACGTGTGCCTTTTCGGAAATAGGCTCTGCCGAGGACGAGAGCCATGAGATGTTCCTCCTCTGGGCAAGCCCGGGTCCTGAATCCTGTTGTGCCTGTGAATAGGCTGCAGGGGGACGGTGAAGACCAGCAACAGCTTTCAGGGCTGCCACCTTCCGTGTGGGACAAGGAGCCGGACGTGTGCCTTTTCGGAATCGGGCTCTGCCAAGGACGAAGCCATGAGATGTTCCTCCTCTGGGCAAGCCCGGGTCCCAGATCCTGTTGTGCCTGTGAATAGTGTGCAGGGGGACGGTGAAGACCAGCAACAGCTTTCAGGGCTGCCACCTTCCGTGTGGGACAAGGAGCCGGACGTGTGCCTTTTCGGAAATAGGCTCTGCCGAGGACGAGAGCCATGAGATGTTCCTCCTCTGGGCAAGCCCGGGTCCCAGATCCTGTTGTGCCTGTGAATAGGCTGCAGGAGGATGGTGAAGACCAGCAACATCTTTCAGGGCTGCCACCTTCCGTGTGGGACAAGGAGCCGGACGTGTGCCTTTTCGGAATCAGGCTCTGCCGAGGACGAGAGCCATGAGATGTTCCTCCTCTGGGCAAGCCCGGGTCCTGAATCCTGTTGTACCTGTGAATAGGCTGCAGGGGGACGGTGAAGACCAGCAACAACTGTCAGGGCTAACACCTTCCGTGTGGGACAATGAGCCGGACGTGTGCCTTTTCGGAAAGAGGCTCTGCCGAGGACGAGAGCCATGAGATGTTCCTCCTCTGGGCAAGCCCGCATTGAGAATCCTGTTGTGCCTGTGAATAGGCTGCAGGGGGACGGTGAAGACCAGCAACAGCTGTCAGGGCTGCCACCTTCCGTGTGGGACAAGGAGCCGGACGTGTGCCTTTTCGGGAAGAGGCTCTGCCGAAGACGAGAGCCATGAGATGTTCCTCCTCTGGGCAAGCCCGGGTCCTGAATCCTGTTGTACCTATGAATAGGCTGCAGGGGGACGGTGAAGACCAGCAACAGCTTTCAGGGCTGCCACCTTCCGTGTGGGACAAGGAGCCGGACGTGTGCCTTTCCAGAATAAGACTCTGCAGAGGACGAGAGCCATGAGATGTTCCACCTCTGGGCAAGCCCGGGTCCCAGATCCTGTTGTGCCTGTGAATAGGCTGCAGGGGGACGGTGAAGACCAGCAACATCTTTCAGGGCTGCCACCTTCCGTGTGGGACAAGGAGCCGGACGTGTGCCTTTTCGGAATCAGGCTCTGCCGAGGACGAGAGCCATGAGATGTTCCTCCTCTGGGCAAGCCCGGGTCCTGAATCCTGTTGTACCTGTGAATAGGCTGCAGGGGGACGGTGAAGACCAGCAACAACTGTCAGGGCTACCACCTTCCGTGTGGGACAATGAGCCGGACGTGTGCCTTTTCGGAAAGAGGCCCTGCCGAGGACGAGAGCCATGAGATGTTCCTCCTCTGGTCAAGCCCGCATCATGAATCCTGTTGTGCCTGTGAATAGGCTGCAGGGGGACGGTGAAGAGCAGCAACAGCTTTCAGGGCTGCCACCTTCCGTGTGGGACAAGGAGCCGGACGTGTGCCTTTTCGGGAAGAGGCTCTGCCGAGGACGAGAGCCATGAGATGTTCCTCCTCTGGGCAAGCCCGGGTCCTGAATCCTGTTGTACCTGTGAATAGGCTGCAGGGGGACGGTGAAGACCAGCAACAGCTTTCAGGGCTGCCACCTTCCGTGTGGGACAAGGAGCCGGACGTGTGCCTTTCCAGAATAAGACTATGCAGAGGACGAGAGCCATGAGATGTTCCTCCTCTGGGCAAGCCCGGGTCCCAGATTCTGTTGTGCCTGTGAATAGGCTGCAGGGGGACGGTGAAGACCAGCAACAGCTTTCAGGGCTGCCACCTTCCGTGTGGGACAAGGAGCCGGACGTGTGCCTTTTCGGAAAGAGGCCCTGCCGAGGACGAGAGCCATGAGATGTTCCTCCTCTGGGCAAGCCCGGGTCCCAGATCCTGTTGTGCCTGTGAATAGGCTGCAGGGGGACGGTGAAGACCAGCAACATCTTTCAGGGCTGCCACCTTCCGTGTGGGACAAGGAGCCGGACGTGTGCCTTTTCAGAAAGAGGCTCTGCCGAGGACGAGAGCCATGAGATGTTCCTCCTCTGGGCAAGCCCGGGTCCCAGATCCTCTTGTGCCTGTGAATAGGCTGCAGGGGGACGGTGAAGACCAGCAACAGCTTTCAGGGCTGCCACCTTCCGTGTGGGACAAGGAGACGAAAGTGTGCCTTTCCGGAATCAGGCTCCGCCGAGGACGAGAGCCATGAGATGTTCCTCCTCTGGGCAAGCCCGGGTCCTGAATCCTGCTGTACCTGTGAATAGGCTGCAGGGGGACGGTGAAGACCAGCAACAGCTTTCAGGGCTGCCACCTTCCGTGTGGGACAAGGAGCCGGACGTGTGCCTTTCCGGAATCAGACTCTGCCGAGGACGAGAGCAATGAGATGTTCCTCCTCTGGGCAAGCCCGGGTCCCAGATCCTGTTGTGCCTGTGAGTAGGCTGCAGGGGGACGGTGAAGAGCAGCAACATCCTTCAGGGATGCCACCTTCCGTGTGGGACAAGGAGCCGGACGTGTGACTTTTCAGAAATAGGCTCTGCCGAGGACGAGAGCCATGATATGTTCCTCCTCTGGGCAAGCCCGCGTCATGAATCCTGTTGTACGTGTGAATAGGCTGCAGGGGGACGGTGAAGACCAGCAACAGCTTTCAGGGCTGCCACATTCCGTGTGGGACAAGGAGACGTACGTGTGCCTTTTCGGAAATAGGCTCTGCCGAGGACGAGAGCCATGAGATGTTCCTCCTCTGGGCAAGCCCGGGTCCCAGATCCTGTCGTACCTGTGAATAGGCTGCAGGGGGACGGTGAAGACCAGCAACAGCTTTCAGGGCTGCCAACTTCCTTGTGGGACAAGTAGCCGGACGTGTGCCTTTTTGGGAAGAGGCTCTGCAGAGGAAGAGAGCCATGAGATGTTCCTCCTCTGGGCAAGCCCGGGTCCTGAATCCTGTTGTACCTGTGAATAGGCTGCAGGGGGACGGTGAAGACCAGCAACAGCTTTCAGGGCTGCCACCTTCCGTGTGGGACAAGGAGCCGGACTTGTGCCTTTTCGGAAATAGGCTCTGCCGAGGACGAGAGCCATGAGATGTTCCTCCTCTGGGCAAGCCCGGGTCCCAGATCCTGTTGTACCTGTGAATAGGCTGCAGGGGGACGGTGAAGACCAGCAACAGCTTTCAGGGCTGCCAACTTCCTTGTGGGACAAGGAGCCGGACGTGTGCGTTTTCGGAATCGGGCTCTGCCGCGGACGAGAGCCATGAGATGTTCCTCCTCTGGGCAAGCCCCGGTCCCAGATCCTGTTGTGCCTGTGAATAGGCTGCAGGGGGACGGTGAAGAGCAGCAACAGCTTTCAGGGCTGCCACCTTCCGTGTGGGACAAGGAGACGAAAGTGTGCCTTTCCGGAATCAGGCTCCGCCGAGGACGAGAGCCATGAGATGTTCCTCCTCTGGGCAAGCCCGCGTCGTGAATCCTGTTGTACCTGTGAATAGGCTGCAGGGGGACGTTGAAGACCAGCAACATCTTTCAGGGCTGCCACCTTCCGTGTGGGACAAGGAGCCGGACGTGTGCCTTTCCAGAATAAGACTCTGCAGAGGACGAGAGCCATGAGATGTTCCTCCTCTGGGCAAGCCCGGGCCCCAGATTCTGTTGTGCCTGTGAATAGGCTGCAGGGGGACGGTGAAGACCAGCAACAGCTTTCAGGGCTGCCACCTTCCGTGTGGGACAAGGAGCCAGACGTGTGCCTTTTCGGAAAGAGGCCCTGCCGAGGACGAGAGCCATGAGATGTTCCTCCTCTGGGCAAGCCCGGGTCCCAGATCCTGTTGTGCCTGTGAATAGGCTGCAGGGGGACGGTGAAGACCAGCAACATCTTTCAGGGCTGCCACCTTCCTTGTGGGACAAGGAGCCGGACGTGTGCCTTTACGGAATCAGACTCTGCCGAGGACGAGAGCAATGAGATGTTCCACCTCTGGGCAAGCCCGGGTCCCAGATCCTGTTGTGCCTGTGAATAGGCTGCAGGGGGACGGTGAAGACCAGCAACAGCTTTCAGGGCTGCCACCTTCCGTGTGGGACAAGGAGACGAAAGTGTGCCTTTCCGGAATCAGGCTCCGCCGAGGACGAGAGCCATGAGATGTTCCTCCTCTGGGCAAGCCCGCGTCATGAATCCTGTTGTACCTGTGAATAGGCTGCAGGGGGACGTTGAAGACCAGCAACAGCTTTCAGGGCTGCCACCTTCCGTGTGGGACAAGGAGCCGGACGTGTGCCTTTCCGGAATCAGAATCTGCCGAGGATGAGAGCAATGAGATGTTCCTCCTCTGGGCAAGCCCGGGTCCCAGATCCTGTTGTGCCTGTGAATAGGCTGCAGGGGGACGGTGAAGAGCAGCAACATCCTTCAGGGGTGCCACATTCCGTGTGGGACAAGGAGCCGGACGTGTGACTTTTCAGAAATAGGCTCTGCCGAGGACGAGAGCCATGATATGTTCCTCCTCTGGGCAAGCCCGGGTCCTGAATCCTGTTGTACCTGTGAATAGGCTGCAGGGGGACGGTGAAGACCAGCAACAGCTTTCAGGGCTGCCACCTTCCGTGTGGGACAAGGAGCCGGACGTGTGCCTTTTCGGAAGGAGGCCCTGCCGAGGACGAGAGCCATGAGATGTTCCTCCTCTGGGCAAGCCCGGGTCCCAGATCCTGTTGTGCCTGTGAATAGGCTGCAGGGGGACGGTGAAGACCAGCAACAGCTTTCAGGGCTGCCACCTTCCGTGTGGGACAAGGAGCCGGACGTGTGCCTTTTCAGAAATAGGCTCTGCCGAGGACAAGAGCCATGATATGTTCCTCCTCTGGGCAAGCCCGGGTCCCAGATCCTGTTGTGCCTGTGAATAGGCTGCAGGGGGACGGTGAAGACCAGCAACAGCTTTCCAGCCTGCCACCTTCCGTGTGGGACACAGAGCCGGACGTGTGCCTTTTCGGAAACAGGCTCTGCCGAGGAAGAGAGCCATGAGATGTTCCTCCTCTGGGCAAGCCCGGGTCCTGAATCCTGTTGTACCTGTGAATAGGCTGCAGGGGGACGGTGAAGACCAGCAACAGCTTTCAGGGCTGCCACCTTCCGTGTGGGACAAGGAGCCGGACGTGTGCCTTTTCGGAAATAGGCTCTGCCGAGGACGAGAGCCATGAGATGTTCCTCCTCTGGGCAAGCCTGGGTCCCAGATCCTGTTGTACCTGTGAATAGGCTGCAGGGGGACGGTGAAGACCAGCAACAGCTTTCAGGGCTGCCACCTTCCGTGTGGGACAAGGAGCCGGACGTGTGCCTTTTCGGAATCGGGCTGTGCCGAGGAAGAGAGCCATGAGATGTTCCTCCTCTAGGCAAGCCCGGGCCCCAGATTCTGTTGTGCCTGTGAATAGGCTGCAGGGGGACGGTGAAGACCAGCAACAGCTTTCAGGGCTGCCACCTTCCGTGTGGGACAAGGAGCCAGACGTGTGCCTTTTCGGAAAGAGGCCCTGCCGAGGACGAGAGCCATGAGATGTTCCTCCTCTGGGCAAGCCCGGGTCCCAGATCCTGTTGTGCCTGTGAATAGGCTGCAGGGGGACGGTGAAGACCAGCAACAGCTTTCAGGGCTGCCACCTTCCGTGTGGGACAAGGAGACGAAAGTGTGTCTTTCCGGAATCAGGCTCCGCCGAGGACGAGAGCCATGAGATGTTCCTCCTCTGGGCAAGCCCGCGTCATGAATCCTGTTGTACGTGTGAATAGGCTGCAGGGGGACGTTGAAGACCAGCAACAGCTTTCAGGGCTGCCAACTTCCGTGTGGGACAAGGAGCCGGACGTGTGCCTTTCCGGAATCAGACTCTGCCGAGGACGAGAGCAATGAGATGTTCCTCCTCTGGGCAAGCCCGGGTCCCAGATCCTGTTGTGCCTGTGAATAGGCTGCAGGGGGACGGTGAAGACCAGCAACAGCTTTCAGGGCTGCCACCTTCCGTGTGGGACAAGGAGCCGGACGTGTGCCTTTTCGGAAGGAGGACCTGCCGAGGACGAGAGCCATGAGATGTTCCTCCTCTGGGCAAGCCCGGGTCCCAGATGCTGTTGTGCCTGTGAATAGGCTGCAGGGGGACGGTGAAGACCAGCAACAGCTTTCAGGGCTGCCACCTTCCGTGTGGGACAAGGAGCCGGACGTGTGCCTTTTCGGGAAGAGGCTCTGCCGAGGACAAGAGCCATGATATGTTCCTCCTCTGGGCGTGCCCGGGTCCTGAATCCTGTTGTGCCTTTGAATAGGCTGCAGGGGACGGTGAAGACCAGCAACATCTTTCCGGCCTGCCACCTTCCGTGTGGGACAAGGAGCCGAACGTGTGCCTTTCCGGAATCAGGCTCTGCCGAGGACGAGAGCCATGAGATGTTCCTCCTCTGGGCACGCCCGGGTCCCAGATCCTGTTGTGCCTGTGAATAGGCTGCAGGGGGACGGTGAAGACCAGCAACAGCTTTCTGGCCTGCCACCTTCCGTGTGGGACAAGGAGCCGGACGTCTGCCTTTTTGGGAAGAGGCTCTGCCGAGGACGAGAGCCATGAGATGTTCCTCCTCTGGGCAAGCCCGGGTCCTGAATCCTGTTGTACCTGTGAATAGGCTGCAGGGGGACGGTGAAGACCAGCAACAGCTTTCAGGGCTGCCTCATTCCGTGTGGGACAAGGAGCCGGACGTGTGCCTTTTCGGAAATAGGCTCTGCCGAGGACGAGAGCCATGAGATGTTCCTCCTCTGGGGAAGCCCGGGTCCCAGATCCTGTCGTACCTGTGAATAGGCTGCAGGGGGACGGTGAAGACCAGCAACAGCTTTCAGGGCTGCCAACTTCCTTGTGGGACAAGGAGCCGGACGTGTGCCTTTTTGGGAAGAGGCTCTGCAGAGGAAGAGAGCCATGAGATGTTCCTCCTCTGGGCAAGCCCGGGTCCTGAATCCTGTTGTACCTGTGAATAGGCTGCAGGGGGACGGTGAAGACCAGCAACAGCTTTCAGGGCTGCCACCTTCCGTGTGGGACAAGGAGCCGGACGTGTGCCTTTTCGGAAATAGGCTCTGCCGAGGACGAGAGCCATGAGATGTTCCTCCTCTGGGCAAGCCCGGGTCCCAGATCCTGTTGTGCCTGTGAATAGGCTGCAGGGGGACGGTGAAGACCAGCAACAGCTTTCAGGGCTGCCACCTTCCGTGTGGGACAAGGAGCCGGACGTGTGCCTTTTCGGAATCAGGCTCTGCCGAGGACGAGAGCCATGAGATGTTCCTCCTCTGGGCAAGCCCGGGTCCTGAATCCTGTTGTACCTGTGAATAGGCTGCAGGGGGACGGTGAAGACCAGCAACAACTGTCAGGGCTACCACCTTCCGTGTGGGACAATGAGCCGGACGTGTGCCTTTTCGGAAAGAGGCCCTGCCGAGGACGAGAGCCATGAGATGTTCCTCCTCTGGGCAAGCCCGGGTCCTGAATCCTGTTGTGCCTGTGAATAGGCTGCAGGGGGACGGTGAAGACCAGCAACAGCTTTCAGGGCTGCCACCTTCCGTGTGGGACAAGGAGCCGGACGTGTGCCTTTCCAGAATAAGACTCTGCAGAGGACGAGAGCCATGAGATGTTCCTCCTCTGGGCAAGCCCGGGCCCCAGATTCTGTTGTGCCTGTGAATAGGCTGCAGGGGGACGGTGAAGACCAGCAACAGCTTTCAGGGCTGCCACCTTCCGTGTGGGACAAGGAGCCAGACGTGTGCCTTTTCGGAAAGAGGCCCTGCCGAGGACGAGAGCCATGAGATGTTCCTCCTCTGGGCAAGCCCGGGTCCCAGATCCTGTTGTGCCTGTGAATAGGCTGCAGGGGGACGGTGAAGACCAGCAACATCTTTCAGGGCTGCCACCTTCCGTGTGGGACAAGGAGCCGGACGTGTGCCTTTACGGAATCAGGCTCTGCCGAGGACGAGAGCCATGAGATGTTCCACCTCTGGGCAAGCCCGGGTCCCAGATCCTGTTGTGCCTGTGAATAGGCTGCAGGGGGACGGTGAAGACCAGCAACAGCTTTCAGGGCTGCCACCTTCCGTGTGGGACAAGGAGACGAAAGTGTGCCTTTCCGGAATCAGGCTCCGCCGAGGACGAGAGCCATGAGATGTTCCTCCTCTGGGCAAGCCCGCGTCATGAATCCTGTTGTACCTGTGAATAGGCTGCAGGGGGACGTTGAAGACCAGCAACAGCTTTCAGGGCTGCCACCTTCCATGTGGGACAAGGAGCCGGACGTGTGCCTTTCCGGAATCAGAATCTGCCGAGGATGAGAGCAATGAGATGTTCCTCCTCTGGGCAAGCCCGGGTCCCAGATCCTGTTGTGCCTGTGAATAGGCTGCAGGGGGACGGTGAAGAGCAGCAACATCCTTCAGGGGTGCCACCTTCCGTGTGGGACAAGGAGCCGGACGTGTGACTTTTCAGAAATAGGCTCTGCCGAGGACGAGAGCCATGAGATGTTCCTCCTCTGGGCAAGCCCGGGTCCTGAATCCTGTTGTACCTGTGAATAGGCTGCAGGGGGACGGTGAAGACCAGCAACAGCTTTCAGGGCTGCCACCTTCCGTGTGGGACAAGGAGCCGGACGTGTGCCTTTTCGGAAGGAGGCCCTGCCGAGGACGAGAGCCATGAGATGTTCCTCCTCTGGGCAAGCCCGGGTCCCAGATCCTGTTGTGCCTGTGAATAGGCTGCAGGGGGACGGTGAAGACCAGCAACAGCTTTCAGGGCTGCCACCTTCCATGTGGGACAAGAAGCCGGACGTGTGCCTTTTCGGAAACAGGCTCTGCCGAGGAAGAGAGCCATGAGATGTTCCTCCTCTGGGCAAGCCCGGGTCCTGAATCCTGTTGTTCCTGTGAATAGGCTGCAGGGGGACGGTGAAGACCAGCAACAGCTTTCAGGGCTGCCACCTTCCGTGTGGGACAAGGAGCCGGACGTGTGCCTTTTCGGAAATAGGCTCTGCCGAGGACGAGAGCCATGAGATGTTCCTCCTCTGGGCAAGCCTGGGTCCCAGATCCTGTTGTACCTGTGAATAGGCTGCAGGGGGACGGTGAAGACCAGCAACAGCTTTCAGGGCTGCCACCTTCCGTGTGGGACAAGGAGCCGGACGTGTGCCTTTTCGGAATCGGGCTCTGCCGAGGAAGAGAGCCATGAGATGTTCCTCCTCTAGGCAAGCCCGGGCCCCAGATTCTGTTGTGCCTGTGAATAGGCTGCAGGGGGACGGTGAAGACCAGCAACAGCTTTCAGGGCTGCCACCTTCCGTGTGGGACAAGGAGCCAGACGTGTGCCTTTTCGGAAAGAGGCCCTGCCGAGGACGAGAGCCATGAGATGTTCCTCCTCTGGGCAAGCCCGGGTCCCAGATCCTGTTGTGCCTGTGAATAGGCTGCAGGGGGACGGTGAAGACCAGCAACAGCTTTCAGGGCTGCCACCTTCCGTGTGGGACAAGGAGACGAAAGTGTGCCTTTCCGGAATCAGGCTCCGCCGAGGACGAGAGCCATGAGATGTTCCTCCTCTGGGCAAGCCCGCGTCATGAATCCTGTTGTACGTGTGAATAGGCTGCAGGGGGACGTTGAAGACCAGCAACAGCTTTCAGGGCTGCCAACTTCCGTGTGGGACAAGGAGCCGGACGTGTGCCTTTCCGGAATCAGACTCTGCCGAGGACGAGAGCAATGAGATGTTCCTCCTCTGGGCAAGCCCGGGTCCCAGATCCTGTTGTGCCTGTGAATAGGCTGCAGGGGGACGGTGAAGACCAGCAACATCTTTCCGGCCTGCCACCTTCCGTGTGGGACAAGGAGCCGGACGTGTGCCTTTTCGGAAGGAGGACCTGCCGAGGACGAGAGCCATGAGATGTTCCTCCTCTGGGCAAGCCCGGGTCCCAGATCCTGTTGTGCCTGTGAATAGGCTGCAGGGGGACGGTGAAGACCAGCAACAGCTTTCAGGGCTGCCACCTTCCGTGTGGGACAAGGAGCCGGACGTGTGCCTTTTCGGGAAGAGGCTCTGCCGAGGACAAGAGCCATGAGATGTTCCTCCTCTGGGCGTGCCCGGGTCCTGAATCCTGTTCTGCCTTTGAATAGGCTGCAGGGGACGGTGAAGACCAGCAACAGCTTTCAGGGCTGCCACATTCCGTGTGGGACAAGGAGCCGGACGTGTGCCTTTTCGGAAATAGGCTCTGCCGAGGACGAGAGCCATGAGATGTTCCTCCTCTGGGCAAGCCCGGGTCCCAGATCCTGTCGTACCTGTGAATAGGCTGCAGGGGGACGGTGAAGACCAGCAACAGCTTTCAGGGCTGCCAACTTCCTTGTGGGACAAGGAGCCGGACGTGTGCCTTTTTGGGAAGAGGCTCTGCAGAGGAAGAGAGCCATGAGATGTTCCTCCTCTGGGCAAGCCCGGGTCCTGAATCCTGTTGTACCTGTGAATAGGCTGCAGGGGGACGGTGAAGACCAGCAACAGCTTTCAGGGCTGCCACCTTCCGTGTGGGACAAGGAGCCGGACGTGTGCCTTTTCGGAAATAGGCTCTGCCGAGAACGAGAGCCATGAGATGTTCCTCCTCTGGGCAAGCCCGTATCCCAGATCCTGTTGTACCTGTGAATAGGCTGCAGGGGGACGGTGAAGACCAGCAACAGCTTTCAGGGCTGCCAACTTCCTTGTGGGACAAGGAGCCGGACGTGTGCGTTTTCGGAATCGGGCTCTGCCGAGGACGAGAGCCATGAGATGTTCCTCCTCTGGGCAAGCCCGGGTCCCAGATCCTGTTGTGCCTGTGAATAGGCTGCAGGGGGACGGTGAAGAGCAGCAACAGCTTTCAGGGCTGCCACCTTCCTTGTGGGACAAGGAGACGAAAGTGTGCCTTTCCGGAATCAGGCTCCGCCGAGGACGAGAGCCATGAGATGTTCCTCCTCTGGGCAAGCCCGCGTCGTGAATCCTGTTGTACCTGTGAATAGGCTGCAGGGGGACGTTGAAGACCAGCAACAGCTTTCAGGGCTGCCACCTTCCGTGTGGGACAAGGAGCCGGACGTGTGCCTTTTCGGAAATAGGCTCTGCCGAGGACGAGAGCCATGAGATGTTCCACCTCTGGGCAAGCCCGGGTCCCAGATCCTGTTGTGCCTGTGAATAGGCTGCAGGGGGACGGTGAAGACCAGCAACATCTTTCAGGGCTGCCACCTTCCGTGTGGGACAAGGAGCCGGACGTGTGCCTTTTCGGAATCAGGCTCTGCCGAGGACGAGAGCCATGAGATGTTCCTCCTCTGGGCAAGCCCGGGTCCTGAATCCTGTTGTACCTGTGAATAGGCTGCAGGGGGACGGTGAAGACCAGCAACAACTGTCAGGGCTACCACCTTCCGTGTGGGACAATGAGCCGGACGTGTGCCTTTTCGGAAAGAGGCCCTGCCGAGGACGAGAGCCATGAGATGTTCCTCCTCTGGGCAAGCCCGGGTCCTGAATCCTGTTGTGCCTGTGAATAGGCTGCAGGGGGACGGTGAAGACCAGCAACAGCTTTCAGGGCTGCCACCTTCCGTGTGGGACAAGGAGCCGGACGTGTGCCTTTCCAGAATAAGACTCTGCAGAGGACGAGAGCCATGAGATGTTCCTCCTCTGGGCAAGCCCGGGCCCCAGATTCTGTTGTGCCTGTGAATAGGCTGCAGGGGGACGGTGAAGACCAGAAACAGCTTTCAGGGCTGCCACCTTCCGTGTGGGACAAGGAGCCAGACGTGTGCCTTTTCGGAAAGAGGCCCTGCCGAGGACGAGAGCCATGAGATGTTCCTCCTCTGGGCAAGCCCGGGTCCCAGATCCTGTTGTGCCTGTGAATAGGCTGCAGGGGGACGGTGAAGACCAGCAACATCTTTCAGGGCTGCCACCTTCCGTGTGGGACAAGGAGCCGGACGTGTGCCTTAACGGAATCAGGCTCTGCCGAGGACGAGAGCCATGAGATGTTCCACCTCTGGGCAAGCCCGGGTCCCAGATCCTGTTGTGCCTGTGAATAGGCTGCAGGGGGACGGTGAAGACCAGCAACAGCTTTCAGGGCTGCCACCTTCCGTGTGGGACAAGGAGACGAAAGTGTGCCTTTCCGGAATCAGGCTCCGCCGAGGACGAGAGCCATGAGATGTTCCTCCTCTGGGCAAGCCCGCGTCATGAATCCTGTTGTACCTGTGAATAGGCTGCAGGGGGACGTTGAAGACCAGCAACAGCTTTCAGGGCTGCCACCTTCCATGTGGGACAAGGAGCCGGACGTGTGCCTTTCCGGAATCAGAATCTGCCGAGGATGAGAGCAATGAGATGTTCCTCCTCTGGGCAAGCCCGGGTCCCAGATCCTGTTGTGCCTGTGAATAGGCTGCAGGGGGACGGTGAAGAGCAGCAACATCCTTCAGGGGTGCCACCTTCCGTGTGGGACAAGGAGCCGGACGTGTGACTTTTCAGAAATAGGCTCTGCCGAGGACGAGAGCCATGATATGTTCCTCCTCTGGGCAAGCCCGGGTCCTGAATCCTGTTGTACCTGTGAATAGGCTGCAGGGGGACTGTGAAGACCAGCAACAGCTTTCAGGGCTGCCACCTTCCGTGTGGGACAAGGAGCCGGACGTGTGCCTTTTCGGAAGGAGGCCCTGCCGAGGACGAGAGCCATGAGATGTTCCTCCTCTGGGCAAGCCCGGGTCCCAGATCCTGTTGTGCCTGTGAATAGGCTGCAGGGGGACAGTGAAGACCAGCAACAGCTTTCAGGGCTGCCACCTTCCATGTGGGACAAGAAGCCGGACGTGTGCCTTTTCGGGAAGAGGCTCTGCCGAGGACAAGAGCCATGATATGTTCCTCCTCTGGGCAAGCCCGGGTCCCAGATCCTGTTGTGCCTGTGAATAGGCTGCAGGGGGACGGTGAAGAGCAGCAACAGCTTTCAGGGCTGCCACCTTCCGTGTGGGACAAGGAGACGAAAGTGTGCCTTTCCGGAATCAGGCTCCGCCGAGGACGAGAGCCATGAGATGTTCCTCCTCTGGGCAAGACCGCGTCGTGAATCCTGTTGTACCTGTGAATAGGCTGCAGGGGGACGTTGAAGACCAGCAACAGCTTTCAGGGCTGCCACCTTCCGTGTGGGACAAGGAGCCGGACGTGTGCCTTTCCGGAATCAGACTCTGCCGAGGACGAGAGCAATGAGATGTTCCTCCTCTGGGCAAGCCCGGGTCCCAGATCCTGTTGTGCCTGTGAATAGGCTGCAGGGGGACGGTGAAGAGCAGCAACATCCTTCAGGGGTGCCACCTTCCGTGTGGGAAAAGGAGCCGGACGTGTGACTTTTCAGAAATAGGCTCTGCCGAGGACGAGAGCCATGATATGTTCCTCCTCTGGGCAAGCCCGGGTCCTGAATCCTGTTGTACCTGTGAATAGGCTGCAGGGGGACGGTGAAGACCAGCAACAGCTGTCAGGGCTGCCACCTGCCGTGTGGGACAAGGAGCCGGACGTGTGCCTTTTCGGAAAGAGGCCCTGCCGAGGACGAGAGCCATGAGATGTTCCTCCTCTGGGCAAGCCCGGGTCCCAGATCCTGTTGTGCCTGTGAATAGGCTGCAGGGGGACGGTGAAGACCAGCAACATCCTTCAGGGGTGCCACCTTCCGTGTGGGACAAGGAGCTGGACGTGTGACTTTTCAGAAATAGGCTCTGCCGAGGACGAGAGCCATGAGATGTTCCTCCTCTGGGCAAGCCCGGGTCCTGAATTCTGTCGTACCTGTGAATAGGCTGCAGGGGGACGGTGAAGACCAGCAACAGCTTTCAGGGCTGCCACCTTCCTTGTGGGACAAGGAGCCGGACGTGTGCCTTTTAGGAATCGGGCTCTGCCGAGGAAGAGAGCCATGAGATGTTCCTCCTCTGGGCATGCCCGGGTCCTGAATCCTGTTGTGCCTGTGAATAGGCTGCAGGGGGACGGTGAAGACCAGCAACAGCTTTCAGGGCTGCCACCTTCCGTGTGGGACAAGGAGCCGGACGTGTGCCTTTTCGGAATCGGGCTCTGCCAAGGACGAAGCCATGAGATGTTCCTCCTCTGGGCAAGCCCGGGTCCCAGATCCTGTTGTGCCTGTGAATAGGCTGCAGGGGGACGGTGAAGACCAGCAACAGCTTTCAGGGCTGCCACCTTCCGTGTGGGACAAGGAGCCGGACGTGTGCCTTTTCGGAAATAGGCTCTGCCGAGGACGAGAGCCATGAGATGTTCCTCCTCTGGGCAAGCCCGGGTCCCAGATCCTGTTGTGCCTGTGAATAGGCTGCAGGGGGACGGTGAAGACCAGCAACATCTTTCAGGGCTGCCACCTTCCGTGTGGGACAAGGAGCCGGACGTGTGCCTTTTCGGAATCAGGCTCTGCCGAGGACGAGAGCCATGAGATGTTCCTCCTCTGGGCAAGCCCGGGTCCTGAATCCTGTTGTACCTGTGAATAGGCTGCAGGGGGACGGTGAAGACCAGCAACAACTGTCAGGGCTACCACCTTCCGTGTGGGACAATGAGCCGGACGTGTGCCTTTTCGGAAAGAGGCCCTGCCGAGGACAAGAGCCATGATATGTTCCTCCTCTGGGCGTGCCCGGGTCCTGAATCCTGTTGTGCCTTTGAATAGGCTGCAGGGGACGGTGAAGACCAGCAACATCTTTCCGGCCTGCCACCTTCCGTGTGGGACAAGGAGCCGAACGTGTGCCTTTCCGGAATCAGGCTCTGCCGAGGACGAGAGCCATGAGATGTTCCTCCTCTGGGCAAGCCCGGGTCCCAGATCCTGTTGTGCCTGTGAATAGGCTGCAGGGGGACGGTGAAGACCAGCAACAGCTTTCTGGCCTGCCACCTTCCGTGTGGGACAAGGAGCCGGACGTGTGCCTTTTTGGGAAGAGGCTCTGCCGAGGACGAGAGCCATGAGATGTTCCTCCTCTGGGCAAGCCCGGGTCCTGAATCCTGTTGTACCTTTGAATAGGCTGCAGGGGGACGGTGAAGACCAGCAACAGCTTTCAGGGCTGCCACATTCCGTGTGGGACAAGGAGCCGGACGTGTGCCTTTTCGGAAATAGGCTCTGCCGAGGACGAGAGCCATGAGATGTTCCTCCTCTGGGCAAGCCCGGGTCCCAGATCCTGTCGTACCTGTGAATAGGCTGCAGGGGGACGGTGAAGACCAGCAACAGCTTTCAGGGCTGCCAACTTCCTTGTGGGACAAGGAGCCGGACGTGTGCCTTTTTGGGAAGAGGCTCTGCAGAGGAAGAGAGCCATGAGATGTTCCTCCTCTGGGCAAGCCCGGGTCCTGAATCCTGTTGTACCTGTGAATAGGCTGCAGGGGGACGGTGAAGAGCAGCAACAGCTTTCAGGGCTGCCACCTTCCGTGTGGGACAAGGAGCCGGACGTGTGCCTTTTCGGAAATAGGCTCTGCCGAGGACGAGAGCCATGAGATGTTCCTCCTCTGGGCAAGCCCGGGTCCCAGATCCTGTTGTACCTGTGAATAGGCTGCAGGGGGACGGTGAAGACCAGCAACAGCTTTCAGGGCTGCCAACTTCCTTGTGGGACAAGGAGCCGGACGTGTGCGTTTTCGGAATCGGGCTCTGCCGAGGACGAGAGCCATGAGATGTTCCTCCTCTGGGCAAGCCCGGGTCCCAGATCCTGTTGTTCCTGTGAATAGGCTGCAGGGGGACGGTGAAGAGCAGCAACAGCTTTCAGGGCTGCCACCTTCCTTGTGGGACAAGGAGACGAAAGTGTGCCTTTCCGGAATCAGGCTCCGCCGAGGACGAGAGCCATGAGATGTTCCTCCTCTGGGCAAGCCCGCGTCGTGAATCCTGTTGTACCTGTGAATAGGCTGCAGGGGGACGTTGAAGACCAGCAACAGCTTTCAGGGCTGCCACCTTCCGTGTGGGACAAGGAGCCGGACGTGTGCCTTTTCGGAAATAGGCTCTGCCGAGGACGAGAGCCATGAGATGTTCCTCCTCTGGGCAAGCCCGGGTCCCAGATCCTGTTGTGCCTGTGAATAGGCTGCAGGGGGACGGTGAAGACCAGCAACATCTTTCAGGGCTGCCACCTTCCGTGTGGGACAAGGAGCCGGACGTGTGCCTTTTCGGAATCAGGCTCTGCCGAGGACGATAGCCATGAGATGTTCCTCCTCTGGGCAAGCCCGGGTCCTGAATCCTGTTGTACCTGTGAATAGGCTGCAGGGGGACGGTGAAGACCAGCAACAACTGTCAGGGCTACCACCTTCCGTGTGGGACAATGAGCCGAACGTGTGCCTTTTCGGAAAGAGGCCCTGCCGAGGACGAGAGCCATGAGATGTTCCTCCTCTGGGCAAGCCCGGGTCCTGAATCCTGTTGTGCCTGTGAATAGGCTGCAGGGGGACGGTGAAGACCAGCAACATCTTTCAGGGCTGCCACCTTCCGTGTGGGACAAGGAGCCGGACGTGTGCCTTTCCAGAATAAGACTCTGCAGAGGACGAGAGCCATGAGATGTTCCTCCTCTGGGCAAGCCCGGGCCCCAGATTCTGTTGTGCCTGTGAATAGGATGCAGGGGGACGGTGAAGACCAGCAACAGCTTTCAGGGCTGCCACCTTCCGTGTGGGACAAGGAGCCAGACGTGTGCCTTTTCGGAAAGAGGCCCTGCCGAGGACGAGAGCCATGAGATGTTCCTCCTCTGGGCAAGCCCGGGTCCCAGATCCTGTTGTGCCTGTGAATAGGCTGCAGGGGGACGGTGAAGACCAGCAACATCTTTCAGGGCTGCCACCTTCCGTGTGGGACAAGGAGCCGGACGTGTGCCTTTACGGAATCAGGCTCTGCCGAGGACGAGAGCCATGAGATGTTCCACCTCTGGGCAAGCCCGGGTCCCAGATCCTGTTGTGCCTGTGAATAGGCTGCAGGGGGACGGTGAAGACCAGCAACAGCTTTCAGGGCTGCCACCTTCCGTGTGGGACAAGGAGACGAAAGTGTGCCTTTCCGGAATCAGGCTCCGCCGAGGACGAGAGCCATGAGATGTTCCTCCTCTGGGCAAGCCCGCGTCATGAATCCTGTTGTACCTGTGAATAGGCTGCAGGGGGACGTTGAAGACCAGCAACAGCTTTCAGGGCTGCCACCTTCCATGTGGGACAAGGAGCCGGACGTGTGCCTTTCCGGAATCAGAATCTGCCGAGGATGAGAGCAATGAGATGTTCCTCCTCTGGGCAAGCCCGGGTCCCAGATCCTGTTGTGCCTGTGAATAGGCTGCAGGGGGACGGTGAAGAGCAGCAACATCCTTCAGGGGTGCCACCTTCCGTGTGGGACAAGGAGCCGGACGTGTGACTTTTCAGAAATAGGCTCTGCCGAGGACGAGAGCCATGATATGTTCCTCCTCTGGGCAAGCCCGGGTCCTGAATCCTGTTGTACCTGTGAATAGGCTGCAGGGGGACGGTGAAGACCAGCAACAGCTTTCAGGGCTGCCACCTTCCGTGTGGGACAAGGAGCCGGACGTGTGCCTTTTCGGAAGGAGGCCCTGCCGAGGACGAGAGCCATGAGATGTTCCTCCTCTGGGCAAGCCCGGGTCCCAGATCCTGTTGTGCCTGTGAATAGGCTGCAGGGGGACGGTGAAGACCAGCAACAGCTTTCAGGGCTGCCACCTTCCGTGTGGGACAAGAAGCCGGACGTGTGCCTTTTCGGGAAGAGGCTCTGCCGAGGACAAGAGCCATGATATGTTCCTCCTCTGGGCGTGCCCGGGTCCTGAATCCTGTTGTGCCTTTGAATAGGCTGCAGGGGGACGGTAAAGACCAGCAACATCTTTCCGGCCTGCCACCTTCCGTGTGGGACAAGGAGCCGAACGTGTGCCTTTTCGGAATCAGGCTCTGCCGAGGACGAGAGCCATGAGATGTTCCTCCTCTGGGCAAGCCCGGGTCCTGAATCCTGTTGTACCTTTGAATAGGCTGCAGGGGGACGGTGAAGACCAGCAACAGCTTTCAGGGCTGCCACATTCCGTGTGGGACAAGGAGCCGGACGTGTGCCTTTTCGGAAATAGGCTCTGCCGAGGACGAGAGCCATGAGATGTTCCTCCTCTGGGCAAGCCCGGGTCCCAGATCCTGTCGTACCTGTGAATAGGCTGCAGGGGGACGGTGAAGACCAGCAACAGCTTTCAGGGCTGCCAACTTCCGTGTGGGACAAGGAGCCGGACGTGTGCCTTTTTGGGAAGAGGCTCTGCAGAGGAAGAGAGCCATGAGATGTTCCTCCTCTGGGCAAGCCCGGGTCCTGAATCCTGTTGTACCTGTGAATAGGCTGCAGGGGGACGGTGAAGAGCAGCAACAGCTTTCAGGGCTGCCACCTTCCGTGTGGGACAAGGAGCCGGACGTGTGCCTTTTCGGAAATAGGCTCTGCCGAGGACGAGAGCCATGAGATGTTCCTCCTCTGGGCAAGCCCGGGTCCCAGATCCTGTTGTACCTGTGAATAGGCTGCAGGGGGACGGTGAAGACCAGCAACAACTGTCAGGGCTGCCAACTTCCTTGTGGGACAAGGAGCCGGACGTGTGCGTTTTCGGAATCGGGCTCTGCCGAGGACGAGAGCCATGAGATGTTCCTCCTCTGGGCAAGCCCGGGTCCCAGATCCTGTTGTGCCTGTGAATAGGCTGCAGGGGGACGGTGAAGAGCAGCAACAGCTTTCAGGGCTGCCACCTTCCTTGTGGGACAAGGAGACGAAAGTGTGCCTTTCCGGAATCAGGCTCCGCCGAGGACGAGAGCCATGAGATGTTCCTCCTCTGGGCAAGCCCGCGTCGTGAATCCTGTTGTACCTGTGAATAGGCTGCAGGGGGACGTTGAAGACCAGCAACAGCTTTCAGGGCTGCCACCTTCCGTGTGGGACAAGGAGCCGGACGTGTGCCTTTTCGGAAATAGGCTCTGCCGAGGACGAGAGCCATGAGATGTTCCTCCTCTGGGCAAGCCCGGGTCCCAGATCCTGTTGTGCCTGTGAATAGGCTGCAGGGGGACGGTGAAGACCAGCAACAGCTTTCAAGGCTGCCACCTTCCGTGTGGGACAAGGAGCCGGACGTGTGCCTTTTCGGAATCAGGCTCTGCCGAGGACGATAGCCATGAGATGTTCCTCCTCTGGGCAAGCCCGGGTCCTGAATCCTGTTGTACCTGTGAATAGGCTGCAGGGGGACGGTGAAGACCAGCAACAACTGTCAGGGCTACCACCTTCCGTGTGGGACAATGAGCCGAACGTGTGCCTTTTCGGAAAGAGGCCCTGCCGAGGACGAGAGCCATGAGATGTTCCTCCTCTGGGCAAGCCCGGGTCCTGAATCCTGTTGTGCCTGTGAATAGGCTGCAGGGGGACGGTGAAGACCAGCAACAGCTTTCAGGGCTGCCACCTTCCGTGTGGGACAAGGAGCCGGACGTGTGCCTTTCCAGAATAAGACTCTGCAGAGGACGAGAGCCATGAGATGTTCCTCCTCTGGGCAAGCCCGGGCCCCAGATTCTGTTGTGCCTGTGAATAGGATGCAGGGGGACGGTGAAGACCAGCAACAGCTTTCAGGGCTGCCACCTTCCGTGTGGGACAAGGAGCCAGACGTGTGCCTTTTCGGAAAGAGGCCCTGCCGAGGACGAGAGCCATGAGATGTTCCTCCTCTGGGCAAGCCCGGGTCCCAGATCCTGTTGTGCCTGTGAATAGGCTGCAGGGGGACGGTGAAGACCAGCAACATCTTTCAGGGCTGCCACCTTCCGTGTGGGACAAGGAGCCGGACGTGTGCCTTTACGGAATCAGGCTCTGCCGAGGACGAGAGCCATGAGATGTTCCACCTCTGGGCAAGCCCGGGTCCCAGATCCTGTTGTGCCTGTGAATAGGCTGCAGGGGGACGGTGAAGACCAGCAACAGCTTTCAGGGCTGCCACCTTCCGTGTGGGACAAGGAGACGAAAGTGTGCCTTTCCGGAATCAGGCTCCGCCGAGGACGAGAGCCATGAGATGTTCCTCCTCTGGGCAAGCCCGCGTCATGAATCCTGTTGTACCTGTGAATAGGCTGCAGGGGGACGTTGAAGACCAGCAACAGCTTTCAGGGCTGCCACCTTCCATGTGGGACAAGGAGCCGGACGTGTGCCTTTCCGGAATCAGAATCTGCCGAGGATGAGAGCAATGAGATGTTCCTCCTCTGGGCAAGCCCGGGTCCCAGATCCTGTTGTGCCTGTGAATAGGCTGCAGGGGGACGGTGAAGAGCAGCAACATCCTTCAGGGGTGCCACCTTCCGTGTGGGACAAGGAGCCGGACGTGTGACTTTTCAGAAATAGGCTCTGCCGAGGACGAGAGCCATGATATGTTCCTCCTCTGGGCAAGCCCGGGTCCTGAATCCTGTTGTACCTGTGAATAGGCTGCAGGGGGACGGTGAAGACCAGCAACAGCTTTCAGGGCTGCCACCTTCCGTGTGGGACAAGGAGCCGGACGTGTGCCTTTTCGGAAGGAGGCCCTGCCGAGGACGAGAGCCATGAGATGTTCCTCCTCTGGGCAAGCCCGGGTCCCAGATCCTGTTGTGCCTGTGAATAGGCTGCAGGGGGACGGTGAAGACCAGCAACAGCTTTCAGGGCTGCCACCTTCCGTGTGGGACAAGAAGCCGGACGTGTGCCTTTTCGGGAAGAGGCTCTGCCGAGGACAAGAGCCATGATATGTTCCTCCTCTGGGCGTGCCCGGGTCCTGAATCCTGTTGTGCCTTTGAATAGGCTGCAGGGGGACGGTAAAGACCAGCAACATCTTTCCGGCCTGCCACCTTCCGTGTGGGACAAGGAGCCGAACGTGTGCCTTTTCGGAATCAGGCTCTGCCGAGGACGAGAGCCATGAGATGTTCCTCCTCTGGGCAAGCCCGGGTCCCAGATCCTGTTGTGCCTGTGAATAGGCTGCAGGGGGACGGTGAAGACCAGCAACAGCTTTCTGGCCTGCCACCTTCCGTGTGGGACAAGGAGCCGGACGTGTGCCTTTTTGGGAAGAGGCTCTGCCGAGGAAGAGAGCCATGAGATGTTCCTCCTCTGGGCAAGCCCGGGTCCTGAATCCTGTTGTACCTGTGAATAGGCTGCAGGGGGACGGTGAAGACCAGCAACAGCTTTCAGGGCTGCCACCTTCCGTGTGGGACAAGGAGCCGGACGTGTGCCTTTTCGGAAATAGGCTCTGCCGAGGACGAGAGCCATGAGATGTTCCTCCTCTGGGCAAGCCCGGGTCCCAGATCCTGTCGTACCTGTGAATAGGCTGCAGGGGGACGGTGAAGACCAGCAACAGCTTTCAGGGCTGCCAACTTCCTTGTGGGACAAGGAGCCGGACATGTGCGTTTTCGGAATCGGGCTCTGCCGAGGACGAGAGCCATGAGATGTTCCTCCTCTGGGCAAGCCCGGGTCCCAGATCCTGTTGTGCCTGTGAATAGGCTGCAGGGGGACGGTGAAGACCAGCAACAGCTTTCAGGGCTGCCACCTTCCGTGTGGGACAAGGAGCCGGACGTGTGCCTTTTCGGAATCAGGCTCCGCCGAGGACGAGAGCCATGAGATGTTCCTCCTCTGGGCAAGCCCGCGTCGTGAATCCTGTTGTACCTGTGAATAGGCTGCAGGGGGACGTTGAAGACCAGCAACAGCTTTCAGGGCTGCCACCTTCCGTGTGGGACAAGGAGCCGGACGTGTGCCTTTCCGGAATCAGACTCTGCCGAGGACGAGAGCAATGAGATGTTCCTCCTCTGGGCAAGCCCGGGTCCCAGATCCTGTTGTGCCTGTGAATAGGCTGCAGGGGGACGGTGAAGAGCAGCAACATCCTTCAGGGGTGCCACCTTCCGTGTGGGAAAAGGAGCCGGACGTGTGACTTTTCAGAAATAGGCTCTGCCGAGGACGAGAGCCATGATATGTTCCTCCTCTGGGCAAGCCCGGGTCCTGAATCCTGTTGTACCTGTGAATAGGCTGCAGGGGGACGGTGAAGACCAGCAACAGCTGTCAGGGCTGCCACCTTCCGTGTGGGACAAGGAGCCGGACGTGTGCCTTTTCGGAAAGAGGCCCTGCCGAGGACGAGAGCCATGAGATGTTCCTCCTCTGGGCAAGCCCGGGTCCCAGATCCTGTTGTGCCTGTGAATAGGCTGCAGGGGGACGGTGAAGACCAGCAACAGCTTTCAGGGGTGCCACCTTCCGTGTGGGACAAGGAGCTGGACGTGTGACTTTTCAGAAATAGGCTCTGCCGAGGACGAGAGCCATGAGATGTTCCTCCTCTGGGCAAGCCCGGGTCCTGAATTCTGTCGTACCTGTGAATAGGCTGCAGGGGGACGGTGAAGACCAGCAACAGCTTTCAGGGCTGCCACCTTCCTTGTGGGACAAGGAGCCGGACGTGTGCCTTTTAGGAATCGGGATCTGCCGAGGAAGAGAGCCATGAGATGTTCCTCCTCTGGGCATGCCCGGGTCCTGAATCCTGTTGTGCCTGTGAATAGGCTGCAGGGGGACGGTGAAGACCAGCAACATCTTTCCGGCCTGCCACCTTCCGTGTGGGACAAGGAGCTGGACGTGTGAATTTTCAGAAATAGGCTCTGCCGAGGACGAGAGCCATGAGATGTTCCTCCTCTGGGCAAGCCCGGGTCCTGAATCCTGTTGTGCCTGTGAATAGGCTGCAGGGGGACGGTGAAGACCAGCAACAGCTTTCAGGGCTGCCACCTTCCGTGTGGGACAAGGAGCCGGACGTGTGCCTTTTCGGAATCGGGCTCTGCCAAGGACGAAGCCATGAGATGTTCCTCCTCTGGGCAAGCCCGGGTCCCAGATCCTGTTGTGCCTGTGAATAGGCTGCAGGGGGACGGTGAAGACCAGCAACAGCTTTCAGGGCTGCCACCTTCCGTGTGGGACAAGGAGCCGGACGTGTGCCTTTTCGGAAATAGGCTCTGCCGAGGACGAGAGCCATGAGATGTTCCTCCTCTGGGCAAGCCCGGGTCCCAGATCCTGTTGTGCCTGTGAATAGGCTGCAGGGGGACGGTGAAGACCAGCAACATCTTTCAGGGCTGCCACCTTCCGTGTGGGACAAGGAGCCGGACGTGTGCCTTTTCGGAATCAGGCTCTGCCGAGGACGAGAGCCATGAGATGTTCCTCCTCTGGGCAAGCCCGGGTCCTGAATCCTGTTGTACCTGTGAATAGGCTGCAGGGGGACGGTGAAGACCAGCAACAACTGTCAGGGCTACCACCTTCCGTGTGGGACAATGAGCCGGACGTGTGCCTTTTCGGAAAGAGGCCCTGCCGAGGACGAGAGCCATGAGATGTTCCTCCTCTGGGCAAGCCCGCATTGAGAATCCTGTTGTGCCTGTGAATAGGCTGCAGGGGGGCGGTCAAGAGCAGCAACAGCTTTCAGGGCTGCCACCTTCCGTGTGGGACAAGGAGCCGGACGTGTGCCTTTTCGGGAAGAGGCTCTGCCGAGGACGAGAGCCATGAGATGTTCCTCCTCTGGGCAAGCCCGGGTCCTGAATCCTGTTGTACCTATGAATAGGCTGCAGGGGGACGGTGAAGACCAGCAACAGCTTTCAGGGCTGCCACCTTCCGTGTGGGACAAGGAGCCGGACGTGTGCCTTTCCAGAATAAGACTCTGCAGAGGACGAGAGCCATGAGATGTTCCACCTCTGGGCAAGCCCGGGTCCCAGATCCTGTTGTGCCTGTGAATAGGCTGCAGGGGGACGGTGAAGACCAGCAACATCTTTCCGGCCTGCCACCTTCCGTGTGGGACAAGGAGCTGGACGTGTGAATTTTCAGAAATAGGCTCTGCCGAGGACGAGAGCCATGAGACGTTCCTCCTCTGGGCAAGCCCGGGTCCTGAATCCTGTTGTGCCTGTGAATAGGCTGCAGGGGGACGGTGAAGACCAGCAACAGCTTTCAGGGCTGCCACCTTCCGTGTGGGACAAGGAGCCGGACGTGTGCCTTTTCGGAATCGGGCTCTGCCAAGGACGAAGCCATGAGATGTTCCTCCTCTGGGCAAGCCCGGGTCCCAGATCCTGTTGTGCCTGTGAATAGGCTGCAGGGGGACGGTGAAGACCAGCAACAGCTTTCAGGGCTGCCACCTTCCGTGTGGGACAAGGAGCCGGACGTGTGCCTTTTCGGAAATAGGCTCTGCCGAGGACGAGAGCCATGAGATGTTCCTCCTCTGGGTAAGCCCGGGTCCCAGATCCTGTTGTGCCTGTGAATAGGCTGCAGGGGGACGGTGAAGACCAGCAACATCTTTCAGGGCTGCCACCTTCCGTGTGGGACAAGGAGCCAGACGTGTGCCTTTTCGGAATCAGGCTCTGCCGAGGACGAGAGCCATGAGATGTTCCTCCTCTGGG
This sequence comes from Astur gentilis, assembly GCF_929443795.1. Lineage (NCBI taxonomy): Eukaryota > Metazoa > Chordata > Aves > Accipitriformes > Accipitridae > Astur > Astur gentilis. The sequence goes on from NW_026060936.1 coordinate 1,025,355, forward strand.
CAAGCCCGGGTCCTGAATCCTGTTGTACCTGTGAATAGGCTGCAGGGGGACGGTGAAGACCAGCAACAACTGTCAGGGCTACCACCTTCCGTGTGGGACAATGAGCCGGACGTGTGCCTTTTCGGAAAGAGGCCCTGCCGAGGACGAGAGCCATGAGATGTTCCTCCTCTGGGCAAGCCCGCATTGAGAATCCTGTTGTGCCTGTGAATAGGCTGCAGGGGGACGGTGAAGAGCAGCAACAGCTTTCAGGGCTGCCACCTTCCGTGTGGGACAAGGAGCCGGACGTGTGCCTTTTCGGGAAGAGGCTCTGCCGAGGACGAGAGCCATGAGATGTTCCTCCTCTGGGCAAGCCCGGGTCCTGAATCCTGTTGTACCTATGAATAGGCTGCAGGGGGACGGTGAAGACCAGCAACAGCTTTCAGGGCTGCCACCTTCCGTGTGGGACAAGGAGCCGGACGTGTGCCTTTCCAGAATAAGACTCTGCAGAGGACGAGAGCCATGAGATGTTCCACCTCTGGGCAAGCCCGGGTCCCAGATCCTGTTGTGCCTGTGAATAGGCTGCAGGGGGACGGTGAAGACCAGCAACATCTTTCAGGGCTGCCACCTTCCGTGTGGGACAAGGAGCCGGACGTGTGCCTTTTCGGAATCAGGCTCTGCCGAGGACGAGAGCCATGAGATGTTCCTCCTCTGGGCAAGCCCGGGTCCTGAATCCTGTTGTACCTGTGAATAGGCTGCAGGGGGACGGTGAAGACCAGCAACAACTGTCAGGGCTACCACCTTCCGTGTGGGACAATGAGCCGGACGTGTGCCTTTTCGGAAAGAGGCCCTGCCGAGGACGAGAGCCATGAGATGTTCCTCCTCTGGGCAAGCCCGCATCGTGAATCCTGTTGTGCCTGTGAATAGGCTGCAGGGGGACGGTGAAGAGCAGCAACAGCTTTCAGGGCTGCCACCTTCCGTGTGGGACAAGGAGACGAAAGTGTGCCTTTTCGGGAAGAGGCTCTGCCGAGGACGAGAGCCATGAGATGTTCCTCCTCTGGGCAAGCCCGGGTCCTGAATCCTGTTGTACCTGTGAATAGGCTGCAGGGGGACGGTGAAGACCAGCAACAGCTTTCAGGGCTGCCACCTTCCGTGTGGGACAAGGAGCCGGACGTGTGCCTTTCCAGAATAAGACTATGCAGAGGACGAGAGCCATGAGATGTTCCTCCTCTGGGCAAGCCCGGGCCCCAGATTCTGTTGTGCCTGTGAATAGGCTGCAGGGGGACGGTGAAGACCAGCAACAGCTTTCAGGGCTGCCACCTTCCGTGTGGGACAAGGAGCCAGACGTGTGCCTTTTCGGAAAGAGGCCCTGCCGAGGACGAGAGCCATGAGATGTTCCTCCTCTGGGCAAGCCCGGGTCCCAGATCCTGTTGTGCCTGTGAATAGGCTGCAGGGGGACGGTGAAGACCAGCAACATCTTTCAGGGCTGCCACCTTCCGTGTGGGACAAGGAGCCGGACGTGTGCCTTTTCAGAAAGAGGCTCTGCCGAGGACGAGAGCCATGAGATGTTCCTCCTCTGGGCAAGCCCGGGTCCTGAATCCTGTTGTACCTGTGAATAGGCTGCAGGGGGACGGTGAAGACCAGCAACAGCTTTCAGGGCTGCCACCTTCCGTGTGGGACAAGGAGCCGGACGTGTGCCTTTCCGGAATCAGACTCTGCCGAGGACGAGAGCAATGAGATGTTCCTCCTCTGGGCAAGCCCGGGTCCCAGATCCTGTTGTGCCTGTGAATAGGCTGCAGGGGGACGGTGAAGACCAGCAACATCCTTCAGGGATGCCACCTTCCGTGTGGGACAAGGAGCCGGACGTGTGACTTTTCAGAAATAGGCTCTGCCGACGACGAGAGCCATGATATGTTCCTCCTCTGGGCAAGCCCGCGTCATGAATCCTGTTGTACGTGTGAATAGGCTGCAGGGGGACGGTGAAGACCAGCAACAGCTTTCAGGGCTGCCACCTTCCGTGTGGGACAAGGAGCCGGACATGTGCCTTTTCGGACGGAGGCCCTGCCGAGGACGAGAGCCATGAGATGTTCCTCCTCTGGGCAAGCCCGGGTCCCAGATCCTGTTGTGCCTGTGAATAGGCTGCAGGGGGACGGTGAAGACCAGCAACAGCTTTCAGGGCTGCCACCTTCCGTGTGGGACAAGGAGCCGGACGTGTGCCTTTTCGGAAATAGGCTCTGCCGAGGACGAGAGCCATGAGATGTTCCTCCTCTGGGCAAGCCCGGGTCCCAGATCCTGTCGTACCTGTGAATAGGCTGCAGGGGGACGGTGAAGACCAGCAACAGCTTTCAGGGCTGCCAACTTCCTTGTGGGACAAGGAGCCGGACGTGTGCGTTTTAGGAATCGGGCTCTGCCGAGGAAGAGAGCCATGAGATGTTCCTCCTCTGGCCATGCCCGGGTCCTGAATCCTGTTGTGCCTGTGAATAGGCTGCAGGGGGACGGTGAAGACCAGCAACAGCTTTAAGTGCTGCCACCTTCCGTGTGGGACAATGAGCCGGACGTGTGCCTTCTCGGAAACAGGCTCTGCCGAGGACGAGAGCCATGAGATGTTCCTCCTCTGGGCAAGCCCGGGTCCCAGATCCTGTTGTGCCTGTGAATAGGCTGCAGGGGGACGGTGAAGACCAGCAACATCTTTCAGGGCTGCCACCTTCCGTGTGGGACAAGGAGCCGGACGTGTGCCTTTTTGGGAAGAGGCTCTGCCGAGGACAAGAGCCATGATATGTTCCTCCTCTGGGCGTGCCCGGGTCCTGAATCCTGTTGTGCCTTTGAATAGGCTGCAGGGGGACGGTGAAGACCAGCAACATCTTTCCGGCCTGCCACCTTCCGTGTGGGACAAGGAGCCGGACGTGTGCCTTTCCGGAATCAGGCTCTGCCGAGGACAAGAGCCATGAGATGTTCCTCCTCTGGGCAAGCCCGGGTCCCAGATCCTGTTGTGCCTGTGAATAGGCTGCAGGGGGACGGTGAAGACCAGCAACAGCTTTCTGGCCTGCCACCTTCCGTGTGGGACAAGGAGCCGGACGTGTGCCTTTTTGGGAAGAGGCTCTGCCGAGGAAGAGAGCCATGAGATGTTCCTCCTCTGGGCAAGCCCGGGTCCTGAATCCTGTTGTACCTGTGAATAGGCTGCAGGGGGACGGTGAAGACCAGCAACAGCTTTCAGGGCTGCCACCTTCCGTGTGGGACAAGGAGCCGGACGTGTGCCTTTTCGGAAATAGGCTCTGCCGAGGACGAGAGCCATGAGATGTTCCTCCTCTGGGCAAGCCCGGGTCCCAGATCCTGTCGTACCTGTGAATAGGCTGCAGGGGGACGGTGAAGACCAGCAACAGCTTTCAGGGCTGCCAACTTCCTTGTGGGACAAGGAGCCGGACGTGTGCGTTTTCGGAATCGGGCTCTGCCGAGGACGAGAGCCATGAGATGTTCCTCCTCTGGGCATGCCCGGGTCCTGAATCCTGTTGTGCCTGTGAATAGGCTGCAGGGGGACGGTGAAGACCAGCAACAGCTTTAAGGGCTGCCACCTTCCTTGTGGGACAAGGAGCCGGACGTGTGCGTTTTCGGAATCGGGCTCTGCCGAGGACGAGAGCCATGAGATGTTCCTCCTCTGGGCAAGCCCGGGTCCTGAATCCTGTTGTGCCTGTGAATAGGCTGCAGGGGGACGGTGAAGACCAGCAACAGCTTTCAGGGCTGCCACCTTCCGTGTGGGACAAGGAGACGAAAGTGTGCCTTTCCGGAATCAGGCTCCGCCGAGGACGAGAGCAATGAGATGTTCCTCCTCTGGGCAAGCCCGCGTCGTGAATACTGTTGTACCTGTGAATAGGCTGCAGGGGGACGTTGAAGACCAGCAACAGCTTTCAGGGCTGCCACCTTCCGTGTGGGACAAGGAGCCGGACGTGTGCCTTTCCGGAATAGGACTCTGCCGAGGACGAGAGCAATGAGATGTTCCTCCTCTGGGCAAGCCCGGGTCCCAGATCCTGTTGTGCCTGTGAATAGGCTGCAGGGGGACGGTGAAGAGCAGCAACATCCTTCAGGGGTGCCACCTTCCGTGTGGGACAAGGAGCCGGACGTGTGACTTTTCAGAAATAGGCTCTGCCGAGGACGAGAGCCATGATATGTTCCTCCTCCCGGCAAGCCCGGGTCCTGAATCCTGTTGTACCTGTGAATAGGCTGCAGGGGGACGGTGAAGACCAGCAACAGCTTTCAGGGCTGCCACCTTCCGTGTGGGACAAGAAGCCGGACGTGTGCCTTTTCGGAAAGAGGCCCTGCCGAGGACGAGAGCCATTAGATGTTCCTCCTCTGGGCAAGCCCGGGTCCCAGATCCTGTTGTGCCTGTGAATAGGCTGCAGGGGGACGGTGAAGACCAGCAACAGCTTTCAGGGCTGCCACCTTCCGTGTGGGACAAGGAGCCGGACGTGTGCCTTTTCGGGAAGAGGCTCTGCTGAGGACAAGAGCCATGATATGTTCCTCCTCTGGGCGTGCCCGGGTCCTGAATCCTGTTGTGCCTTTGAATAGGCTGCAGGGGGACGGTAAAGACCAGCAACATCTTTCAGGGCTGCCACCTTCCGTGTGGGACAAGGAGCCGAACTTGTGCCTTTCCGGAATCAGGCTCTGCCGAGGACGAGAGCCATGAGATGTTCCTCCTCTGGGCAAGCCCGGGTCCCAGATCCTGTTGTGCCTGTGAATAGGCTGCAGGGGGACGGTGAAGACCAGCAACAGCTTTCTGGCCTGCCACCTTCCGTGTGGGACAAGGAGCCGGACGTGTGCGTTTTCGGAATCGGGCTCTGCCGAGGACGAGAGCCATGAGATGTTCCTCCTCTGGGCAAGCCCGGGTCCCAGATCCTGTTGTGCCTGTGAATAGCCTGCAGGGGGACGGTGAAGACCAGCAACAGCTTTCAGGGCTGCCACCTTCCGTGTGGGACAAGGAGCCGGACGTGTGCCTTTCCGGAATCAGGCTCCGCCGAGGACGAGAGCCATGAGATGTTCCTCCTCTGGGCAAGCCCGCGTCGTGAATCCTGTTGTACCTGTGAATAGGTTGCAGGGGGACGTTGAAGACCAGCAACAGCTTTCAGGGCTGCCACCTTCCGTGTGGGACAAGGAGCCGGACGTGTGCCTTTCCGGAATCAGGCTCTGCCGAGGACAAGAGCAATGAGATGTTCCTCCTCTGGGCAAGCCCGGGTCCCAGATCCTGTTGTGCCTGTGAATAGGCTGCAGGGGGACGGTGAAGAGCAGCAACATCCTTCAGGGGTGCCACCTTCCGTGTGGGACAAGGAGCCGGACGTGTGACTTTTCAGAAATAGGCTCTGCCGAGGACGAGAGCCATGATATGTTCCTCCTCTGGGCAAGCCCGGGTCCTGAATCCTGTTGTACCTGTGAATAGGCTGCAGGGGGACGGTGAAGACCAGCAACAGCTTTCAGGGCTGCCACCTTCCGTGTGGGACAAGGAGCCGGACGTGTGCCTTTTCGGAAAGAGGCACTGCCGAGGACGAGAGCCATGAGATGTTCCTCCTCTGGGCAAGCCCGGGTCCCAGATCCTGTTGTGCCTGTGAATAGGCTGCAGGGGGACGGTGAAGACCAGCAACATCTTTCAGGGCTGCCACCTTCCGTGTGGGACAAGGAGCCGGACGTGTGCCTTTTCGGGAAGAGGCTCTGCTGAGGACAAGAGCCATGATATGTTCCTCCTCTGGGCGTGCCCGGGTCCTGAATCCTGTTGTGCCTTTGAATAGGCTGCAGGGGGACGGTAAAGACCAGCAACATCTTTCCGGCCTGCCACCTTCCGTGTGGGACAAGGAGCCGAACGTGTGCCTTTCCGGAATCAGGCTCTGCCGAGGACGAGAGCCATGAGATGTTCCTCCTCTGGGCAAGCCCGGGTCCCAGATCCTGTTGTGCCTGTGAATAGGCTGCAGGGGGACGGTGAAGACCAGCAACAGCTTTCTGGCCTGCCACCTTCCGTGTGGGACAAGGAGCCGGACGTGTGCCTTTTTGGGAAGAGGCTCTGCCGAGGAAGAGAGCCATGAGATGTTCCTCCTCTGGGCAAGCCCGGGTCCTGAATCCTGTTGTACCTGTGAATAGGCTGCAGGGGGACGGTGAAGACCAGCAACAGCTTTCAGGGCTGCCACCTTCCGTGTGGGACAAGGAGCCGGACGTGTGCCTTTTCGGAAGGAGGCCCTGCCGAGGACGAGAGCCATGAGATGTTCCTCCTCTGGGCAAGCCCGGGTCCCAGATCCTGTTGTGCCTGTGAATAGGCTGCAGGGGGACGGTGAAGACCAGCAACAGCTTTCAGGGCTGCCACCTTCCGTGTGGGACAAGGAGCCGGACGTGTGCCTTTTCGGGAAGAGGCTCTGCTGAGGACAAGAGCCATGATATGTTCCTCCTCTGGGCGTGCCCGGGTCCTGAATCCTGTTGTGCCTTTGAATAGGCTGCAGGGGGACGGTAAAGACCAGCAACATCTTTCAGGGCTGCCACCTTCCGTGTGGGACAAGGAGACGAAAGTGTGCCTTTCCGGAATCAGGCTCCGCCGAGGACGAGAGCCATGAGATGTTCCACCTCTGGGCAAGACCGCGTCGTGAATCCTGTTGTACCTGTGAATAGGCTGCAGGGGGACGTTGAAGACCAGCAACAGCTTTCAGGGCTGCCACCTTCCGTGTGGGACAAGGAGCCGGACGTGTGCCTTTCCGGAATCAGACTCTGCCGAGGACGAGAGCAATGAGATGTTCCTCCTCTGGGCAAGCCCGGGTCCCAGATCCTGTTGTGCCTGTGAATAGGCTGCAGGGGGACGGTGAAGAGCAGCAACATCCTTCAGGGGTGCCACCTTCCGTGTGGGAAAAGGAGCCGGACGTGTGACTTTTCAGAAATAGGCTCTGCCGAGGACGAGAGCCATGATATGTTCCTCCTCTGGGCAAGCCCGGGTCCTGAATCCTGTTGTACCTGTGAATAGGCTGCAGGGGGACGGTGAAGACCAGCAACAGCTGTCAGGGCTGCCACCTTCCGTGTGGGACAAGGAGCCGGACGTGTGCCTTTTCGGAAAGAGGCCCTGCCGAGGACGAGAGCCATGAGATGTTCCTCCTCTGGGCAAGCCCGGGTCCCAGATCCTGTTGTGCCTGTGAATAGGCTGCAGGGGGACGGTGAAGACCAGCAACATCCTTCAGGGGTGCCACCTTCCGTGTGGGACAAGGAGCTGGACGTGTGACTTTTCAGAAATAGGCTCTGCCGAGGACGAGAGCCATGAGATGTTCCTCCTCTGGGCAAGCCCGGGTCCTGAATTCTGTCGTACCTGTGAATAGGCTGCAGGGGGACGGTGAAGACCAGCAACAGCTTTCAGGGCTGCCACCTTCCTTGTGGGACAAGGAGCCGGACGTGTGCCTTTTAGGAATCGGGCTCTGCCGAGGAAGAGAGCCATGAGATGTTCCTCCTCTGGGCATGCCCGGGTCCTGAATCCTGTTGTGCCTGTGAATAGGCTGCAGGGGGACGGTGAAGACCAGCAACAGCTTTCAGGGCTGCCACCTTCCGTGTGGGACAAGGAGCCGGACGTGTGACTTTTCAGAAATAGGCTCTGCCGAGGACGAGAGCCATGAGATGTTCCTCCTCTGGGCAAGCCCGGGTCCTGAATCCTGTTGTGCCTGTGAATAGGCTGCAGGGGGACGGTGAAGACCAGCAACAGCTTTCAGGGCTGCCACCTTCCGTGTGGGACAAGGAGCCAGACGTGTGCCTTTTCGGAATCGGGCTCTGCCAAGGACGAAGCCATGAGATGTTCCTCCTCTGGGCAAGCCCGGGTCCCAGATCCTGTTGTGCCTGTGAATAGGCTGCAGGGGGACGGTGAAGACCAGCAACAGCTTTCAGGGCTGCCACCTTCCGTGTGGGACAAGGAGCCGGACGTGTGCCTTTTCGGAAATAGGCTCTGCCGAGGACGAGAGCCATGAGATGTTCCTCCTCTGGGCAAGCCCGGGTCCCAGATCCTGTTGTGCCTGTGAATAGGCTGCAGGGGGACGGTGAAGACCAGCAACATCTTTCAGGGCTGCCACCTTCCGTGTGGGACAAGGAGCCGGACGTGTGCCTTTTCGGAATCAGGCTCTGCCGAGGACGAGAGCCATGAGATGTTCCTCCTCTGGGCAAGCCCGGGTCCTGAATCCTGTTGTACCTGTGAATAGGCTGCAGGGGGACGGTGAAGACCAGCAACAACTGTCAGGGCTACCACCTTCCGAGTGGGACAATGAGCCGGACGTGTGCCTTTTCGGAAAGAGGCCCTGCCGAGGACAAGAGCCATGATATGTTCCTCCTCTGGGCGTGCCCGGGTCCTGAATCCTGTTGTGCCTTTGAATAGGCTGCAGGGGGACGGTGAAGACCAGCAACATCTTTCCGGCCTGCCACCTTCCGTGTGGGACAAGGAGCCGAACGTGTGCCTTTCCGGAATCAGGCTCTGCCGAGGACGAGAGCCATGAGATGTTCCTCCTCTGGGCAAGCCCGGGTCCCAGATCCTGTTGTGCCTGTGAATAGGCTGCAGGGGGACGGTGAAGACCAGCAACAGCTTTCTGGCCTGCCACCTTCCGTGTGGGACAAGGAGCCGGACGTGTGCCTTTTTGGGAAGAGGCTCTGCCGAGGACGAGAGCCATGATATGTTCCTCCTCTGGGCAAGCCCGGGTCCTGAATCCTGTTGTACCTTTGAATAGGCTGCAGGGGGACGGTGAAGACCAGCAACAGCTTTCAGGGCTGCCACATTCCGTGTGGGACAAGGAGCCGGACGTGTGCCTTTTCGGAAATAGGCTCTGCCGAGGACGAGAGCCATGAGATGTTCCTCCTCTGGGCAAGCCCGGGTCCCAGATCCTGTCGTACCTGTGAATAGGCTGCAGGGGGATGGTGAAGACCAGCAACAGCTTTCAGGGCTGCCAACTTCCTTGTGGGACAAGGAGCCGGACGTGTGCCTTTTTGGGAAGAGGCTCTGCAGAGGAAGAGAGCCATGAGATGTTCCTCCTCTGGGCAAGCCCGGGTCCTGAATCCTGTTGTACCTGTGAATAGGCTGCAGGGGGACGGTGAAGACCAGCAACAGCTTTCAGGGCTGCCACCTTCCGTGTGGGACAAGGAGCCGGACGTGTGCCTTTTCGGAAATAGGCTCTGCCGAGGACGAGAGCCATGAGATGTTCCTCCTCTGGGCAAGCCCGGGTCCCAGATCCTGTTGTACCTGTGAATAGGCTGCAGGGGGACGGTGAAGACCAGCAACAGCTTTCAGGGCTGCCAACTTCCTTGTGGGACAAGGAGCCGGACGTGTGCGTTTTCGGAATCGGGCTCTGCCGAGGACGAGAGCCATGAGATGTTCCTCCTCTGGGCAAGCCCGGGTCCCAGATCCTGTTGTGCCTGTGAATAGGCTGCAGGGGGACGGTGAAGACCAGCAACAGCTTTCAGGGCTGCCACCTTCCTTGTGGGACAAGGAGACGAAAGTGTGCCTTTTCGGAAATAGGCTCTGCCGAGGACGAGAGCCATGAGATGTTCCTCCTCTGGGCAAGCCCGCGTCGTGAATCCTGTTGTACCTGTGAATAGGCTGCAGGGGGACGTTGAAGACCAGCAACAGCTTTCAGGGCTGCCACCTTCCGTGTGGGACAAGGAGCCGGACGTGTGCCTTTTCGGAAATAGGCTCTGCCGAGGACGAGAGCCATGAGATGTTCCTCCTCTGGGCAAGCCCGGGTCCCAGATCCTGTTGTGCCTGTGAATAGGCTGCAGGGGGACGGTGAAGACCAGCAACATCTTTCAGGGCTGCCACCTTCCGTGTGGGACAAGGAGCCGGACGTGTGCCTTTTCGGAATCAGGCTCTGCCGAGGACGAGAGCCATGAGATGTTCCTCCTCTGGGCAAGCCCGGGTCCTGAATCCTGTTGTACCTGTGAATAGGCTGCAGGGGGACGGTGAAGACCAGCAACAACTGTCAGGGCTACCACCTTCCGTGTGGGACAATGAGCCGAACGTGTGCCTTTTCGGAAAGAGGCCCTGCCGAGGACGAGAGCCATGAGATGTTCCTCCTCTGGGCAAGCCCGGGTCCTGAATCCTGTTGTGCCTGTGAATAGGCTGCAGGGGGACGGTGAAGACCAGCAACAGCTTTCAGGGCTGCCACCTTCCGTGTGGGACAAGGAGCCGGACGTGTGCCTTTCCAGAATAAGACTCTGCCGAGGACGAGAGCCATGAGATGTTCCTCCTCTGGGCAAGCCCGGGCCCCAGATTCTGTTGTGCCTGTGAATAGGATGCAGGGGGACGGTGAAGACCAGCAACAGCTTTCAGGGCTGCCACCTTCCGTGTGGGACAAGGAGCCAGACGTGTGCCTTTTCGGAAAGAGGCACTGCCGAGGACGAGAGCCATGAGATGTTCCTCCTCTGGGCAAGCCCGGGTCCCAGATCCTGTTGTGCCTGTGAATAGGCTGCAGGGGGACGGTGAAGACCAGCAACATCTTTCAGGGCTGCCACCTTCCGTGTGGGACAAGGAGCCGGACGTGTGCCTTTACGGAATCAGGCTCTGCCGAGGACGAGAGCCATGAGATGTTCCACCTCTGGGCAAGCCCGGGTCCCAGATCCTGTTGTGCCTGTGAATAGGCTGCAGGGGGACGGTGAAGACCAGCAACAGCTTTCAGGGCTGCCACCTTCCGTGTGGGACAAGGAGACGAAAGTGTGCCTTTCCGGAATCAGGCTCCGCCGAGGACGAGAGCCATGAGATGTTCCTCCTCTGGGCAAGCCCGCGTCATGAATCCTGTTGTACCTGTGAATAGGCTGCAGGGGGACGTTGAAGACCAGCAACAGCTTTCAGGGCTGCCACCTTCCATGTGGGACAAGGAGCCGGACGTGTGCCTTTCCGGAATCAGAATCTGCCGAGGATGAGAGCAATGAGATGTTCCTCCTCTGGGCAAGCCCGGGTCCCAGATCCTGTTGTGCCTGTGAATAGGCTGCAGGGGGACGGTGAAGAGCAGCAACATCCTTCAGGGGTGCCACCTTCCGTGTGGGACAAGGAGCCGGACGTGTGACTTTTCAGAAATAGGCTCTGCAGAGGACGAGAGCCATGATATGTTCCTCCTCTGGGCAAGCCCGGGTCCTGAATCCTGTTGTACCTGTGAATAGGCTGCAGGGGGACGGTGAAGACCAGCAACAGCTTTCAGGGCTGCCACCTTCCGTGTGGGACAAGGAGCCGGACGTGTGCCTTTTTGGGAAGAGGCTCTGCCGAGGAAGAGAGCCATGAGATGTTCCTCCTCTGGGCAAGCCCGGGTCCTGAATCCTGTTGTACCTGTGAATAGGCTGCAGGGGGACGGTGAAGACCAGCAACAGCTTTCAGGGCTGCCACCTTCCGTGTGGGACAAGGAGCCGGACGTGTGCCTTTTCGGAAACAGGCTCTGCCGAGGACGAGAGCCATGAGATGTTCCTCCTCTGGGCAAGCCCGGGTCCCAGATCCTGTCGTACCTGTGAATAGGCTGCAGGGGGACGGTGAAGACCAGCAACAGCTTTCAGGGCTGCCAACTTCCTTGTGGGACAAGGAGCCGGACATGTGCGTTTTCGGAATCGGGCTCTGCCGAGGACGAGAGCCATGAGATGTTCCTCCTCTGGGCAAGCCCGGGTCCCAGATCCTGTTGTGCCTGTGAATAGGCTGCAGGGGGACGGTGAAGAGCAGCAACAGCTTTCAGGGCTGCCACCTTCCGTGTGGGACAAGGAGACGAAAGTGTGCCTTTCCGGAATCAGGCTCCGCCGAGGACGAGAGCCATGAGATGTTCCTCCTCTGGGCAAGCCCGCGTCGTGAATCCTGTTGTACCTGTGAATAGGCTGCAGGGGGACGTTGAAGACCAGCAACAGCTTTCAGGGCTGCCACCTTCCGTGTGGGACAAGGAGCCGGACGTGTGCCTTTCCGGAATCAGACTCTGCCGAGGACGAGAGCAATGAGATGTTCCTCCTCTGGGCAAGCCCGGGTCCCAGATCCTGTTGTGCCTGTGAATAGGCTGCAGGGGGACGGTGAAGAGCAGCAACATCCTTCAGGGGTGCCACCTTCCGTGTGGGAAAAGGAGCCGGACGTGTGACTTTTCAGAAATAGGCTCTGCCGAGGACGAGAGCCATGATATGTTCCTCCTCTGGGCAAGCCCGGGTCCTGAATCCTGTTGTGCCTGTGAATAGGCTGCAGGGGGACGGTGAAGACCAGCAACAGCTGTCAGGGCTGCCACCTTCCGTGTGGGACAAGGAGCCGGACGTGTGCCTTTTCGGAAAGAGGCCCTGCCGAGGACGAGAGCCATGAGATGTTCCTCCTCTGGGCAAGCCCGGGTCCCAGATCCTGTTGTGCCTGTGAATAGGCTGCAGGGGGACGGTGAAGACCAGCAACATCCTTCAGGGGTGCCACCTTCCGTGTGGGACAAGGAGCTGGACGTGTGACTTTTCAGAAATAGGCTCTGCCGAGGACGAGAGCCATGAGATGTTCCTCCTCTGGGCAAGCCCGGGTCCTGAATTCTGTCGTACCTGTGAATAGGCTGCAGGGGGACGGTGAAGACCAGCAACAGCTTTCAGGGCTGCCACCTTCCTTGTGGGACAAGGAGCCGGACGTGTGCCTTTTAGGAATCGGGCTCTGCCGAGGAAGAGAGCCATGAGATGTTCCTCCTCTGGGCATGCCCGGGTCCTGAATCCTGTTGTGCCTGTGAATAGGCTGCAGGGGGACGGTGAAGACCAGCAACATCTTTCCGGCCTGCCACCTTCCGTGTGGGACAAGGAGCTGGACGTGTGAATTTTCAGAAATAGGCTCTGCCGAGGACGAGAGCCATGAGATGTTCCTCCTCTGGGCAAGCCCGGGTCCTGAATCCTGTTGTGCCTGTGAATAGGCTGCAGGGGGACGGTGAAGACCAGCAACAGCTTTCAGGGCTGCCACCTTCCGTGTGGGACAAGGAGCCGGACGTGTGCCTTTTCGGAATCGGGCTCTGCCAAGGACGAAGCCATGAGATGTTCCTCCTCTGGGCAAGCCCGGGTCCCAGATCCTGTTGTGCCTGTGAATAGGCTGCAGGGGGACGGTGAAGACCAGCAACAGCTTTCAGGGCTGCCACCTTCCGTGTGGGACAAGGAGCCGGACGTGTGCCTTTTCGGAAATAGGCTCTGCCGAGGACGAGAGCCATGAGATGTTCCTCCTCTGGGCAAGCCCGGGTCCCAGATCCTGTTGTGCCTGTGAATAGGCTGCAGGGGGACGGTGAAGACCAGCAACAGCTTTCAGGGCTGCCACCTTCCGTGTGGGACAAGGAGCCGGACGTGTGCCTTTTCGGAATCAGGCTCTGCCGAGGACGAGAGCCATGAGATGTTCCTCCTCTGGGCAAGCCCGGGTCCTGAATCCTGTTGTACCTGTGAATAGGCTGCAGGGGGACGGTGAAGACCAGCAACAACTGTCAGGGCTACCACCTTCCGTGTGGGACAATGAGCCGGACGTGTGCCTTTTCGGAATCAGGCTCTGCCGAGAACGAGAGCCATGAGATGTTCCTCCTCTGGGCAAGCCCGCATTGAGAATCCTGTTGTGCCTGTGAATAGGCTGCAGGGGGACGGTGAAGAGCAGCAACAGCTTTCAGGGCTGCCACCTTCCGTGTGGGACAAGGAGCCGGACGTGTGCCTTTTCGGGAAGAGGCTCTGCCGAGGACGAGAGCCATGAGATGTTCCTCCTCTGGGCAAGCCCGGGTCCTGAATCCTGTTGTACCTATGAATAGGCTGCAGGGGGACGGTGAAGACCAGCAACAGCTTTCAGGGCTGCCACCTTCCGTGTGGGACAAGGAGCCGGACGTGTGCCTTTCCAGAATAAGACTCTGCAGAGGACGAGAGCCATGAGATGTTCCACCTCTGGGCAAGCCCGGGTCCCAGATCCTGTTGTGCCTGTGAATAGGCTGCAGGGGGACGGTGAAGACCAGCAACATCTTTCCGGCCTGCCACCTTCCGTGTGGGACAAGGAGCTGGACGTGTGAATTTTCAGAAATAGGCTCTGCCGAGGACGAGAGCCATGAGATGTTCCTCCTCTGGGCAAGCCCAGGTCCTGAATCCTGTTGTGCCTGTGAATAGGCTGCAGGGGGACGGTGAAGACCAGCAACAGCTTTCAGGGCTGCCACCTTCCGTGTGGGACAAGGAGCCGGACGTGTGCCTTTTCGTAATCGGGCTCTGCCAAGGACGAAGCCATGAGATATTCCTCCTCTGGGCAAGCCCGGGTCCCAGATCCTGTTGTGCCTGTGAATAGGCTGCAGGGGGACGGTGAAGACCAGCAACAGCTTTCAGGGCTGCCACCTTCCGTGTGGGACAAGGAGCCGGACGTGTGCCTTTTCGGAAATAGGCTCTGCCGAGGACGAGAGCCATGAGATGTTCCTCCTCTGGGTAAGCCCGGGTCCCAGATCCTGTTGTGCCTGTGAATAGGCTGCAGGGGGACGGTGAAGACCAGCAACATCTTTGCGGGCTGCCACCTTCCGTGTGGGACAAGGAGCCGGACGTGTGCCTTTTCGGAATCAGGCTCTGCCGAGGACGAGAGCCATGAGATGTTCCTCCTCTGGGCAAGCCCGGGTCCTGAATCCTGTTGTACCTGTGAATAGGCTGCAGGGGGACGGTGAAGACCAGCAACAACTGTCAGGGCTACCACCTTCCGTGTGGGACAATGAGCCGGACGTGTGCCTTTTCGGAAAGAGGCCCTGCCGAGGACGAGAGCCATGAGATGTTCCTCCTCTGGGCAAGCCCGCATTGAGAATCCTGTTGTGCCTGTGAATAGGCTGCAGGGGGACGGTGAAGACCAGCAACATCTTTCAGGGCTGCCACCTTCCGTGTGGGACAAGGAGCCGAACTTGTGCCTTTCCGGAATCAGGCTCTGCCGAGGACGAGAGCCATGAGATGTTCCTCCTCTGGGCAAGCCCGCGTCATGAATCCTGTTGTACCTGTGAATAGGCTGCAGGGGGACGTTGAAGACCAGCAACAGCTTTCAGGGCTGCCACCTTCCATGTGGGACAAGGAGCCGGACGTGTGCCTTTCCGGAATCAGAATCTGCCGAGGATGAGAGCAATGAGATGTTCCTCCTCTGGGCAAGCCCGGGTCCCAGATCCTGTTGTGCCTGTGAATAGGCTGCAGGGGGACGGTGAAGAGCAGCAACATCCTTCAGGGGTGCCACCTTCCTTGTGGGACAAGGAGCCGGACGTGTGACTTTTCAGAAATAGGCTCTGCCGAGGACGAGAGCCATGATATGTTCCTCCTCTGGGCAAGCCCGGGTCCTGAATCCTGTTGTACCTGTGAATAGGCTGCAGGGGGACGGTGAAGACCAGCAACAGCTTTCAGGGCTGCCACCTTCCGTGTGGGACAAGGAGCCGGACGTGTGCCTTTTCGGAAGGAGGCCCTGCCGAGGACGAGAGCCATGAGATGTTCCTCCTCTGGGCAAGCCCGGGTCCCAGATCCTGTTGTGCCTGTGAATAGGCTGCAGGGGGACGGTGAAGACCAGCAACAGCTTTCAGGGCTGCCACCTTCCGTGTGGGACAAGAAGCCGGACGTGTGCCTTTTCGGGAAGAGGCTCTGCCGAGGACAAGAGCCATGATATGTTCCTCCTCTGGGCGTGCCCGGGTCCTGAATCCTGTTGTGCCTTTGAATAGGCTGCAGGGGGACGGTAAAGACCAGCAACATCTTTCCGGCCTGCCACCTTCCGTGTGGGACAAGGAGCCGAACGTGTGCCTTTCCGGAATCAGGCTCTGCCGAGGACGAGAGCCATGAGATGTTCCTCCTCTGGGCAAGCCCGGGTCCCAGATCCTGTTGTGCCTGTGAATAGGCTGCAGGGGGACGGTGAAGACCAGCAACAGCTTTCTGGCCTGCCACCTTCCGTGTGGGACAAGGAGCCGGACGTGTGCCTTTTTTGGAAGAGGCTCTGCCGAGGAAGAGAGCCATGAGATGTTCCTCCTCTGGGCAAGCCCGGGTCCTGAATCCTGTTGTACCTGTGAATAGGCTGCAGGGGGACGGTGAAGACCAGCAACAGCTTTCAGGGCTGCCACCTTCCGTGTGGGACAAGGAGCCGGACGTGTGCCTTTTCGGAAATAGGCTCTGCCGAGGACGAGAGCCATGAGATGTTCCTCCTCTGGGCAAGCCCGGGTCCCAGATCCTGTCGTACCTGTGAATAGGCTGCAGGGGGACGGTGAAGACCAGCAACAGCTTTCAGGGCTGCCAACTTCCTTGTGGGACAAGGAGCCGGACATGTGCGTTTTCGGAATCGGGCTCTGCCGAGGACGAGAGCCATGAGATGTTCCTCCTCTGGGCAAGCCCGGGTCCCAGATCCTGTTGTGCCTGTGAATAGGCTGCAGGGGGACGGTGAAGAGCAGCAACAGCTTTCAGGGCTGCCACCTTCCGTGTGGGACAAGGAGACGAAAGTGTGCCTTTCCGGAATCAGGCTCCGCCGAGGACGAGAGCCATGAGATGTTCCTCCTCTGGGCAAGCCCGCGTCGTGAATCCTGTTGTACCTGTGAATAGGCTGCAGGGGGACGTTGAAGACCAGCAACAGCTTTCAGGGCTGCCACCTTCCGTGTGGGACAAGGAGCCGGACGTGTGCCTTTCCGGAATCAGACTCTGCCGAGGACGAGAGCAATGAGATGTTCCTCCTCTGGGCAAGCCCGGGTCCAAGATCCTGTTGTGCCTGTGAATAGGCTGCAGGGGGACGGTGAAGAGCAGCAACATCCTTCAGGGGTGCCACCTTCCGTGTGGGAAAAGGAGCCGGACGTGTGACTTTTCAGAAATAGGCTCTGCCGAGGACGAGAGCCATGATATGTTCCTCCTCTGGGCAAGCCCGGGTCCTGAATCCTGTTGTACCTGTGAATAGGCTGCAGGGGGACGGTGAAGACCAGCAACAGCTGTCAGGGCTGCCACCTTCCGTGTGGGACAAGGAGCCGGACGTGTGCCTTTTCGGAAAGAGGCCCTGCCGAGGACGAGAGCCATGAGATGTTCCTCCTCTGGGCAAGCCCGGGTCCCAGATCCTGTTGTGCCTGTGAATAGGCTGCAGGGGGACGGTGAAGACCAGCAACATCCTTCAGGGGTGCCACCTTCCGTGTGGGACAAGGAGCTGGACGTGTGACTTTTCAGAAATAGGCTCTGCCGAGGACGAGAGCCATGAGATGTTCCTCCTCTGGGCAAGCCCGGGTCCTGAATTCTGTCGTACCTGTGAATAGGCTGCAGGGGGACGGTGAAGACCAGCAACAGCTTTCAGGGCTGCCACCTTCCTTGTGGGACAAGGAGCCGGACGTGTGCCTTTTAGGAATCGGGCTCTGCCGAGGAAGAGAGCCATGAGATGTTCCTCCTCTGGGCATGCCCGGGTCCTGAATCCTGTTGTGCCTGTGAATAGGCTGCAGGGGGACGGTGAAGACCAGCAACATCTTTCCGGCCTGCCACCTTCCGTGTGGGACAAGGAGCTGGACGTGTGAATTTTCAGAAATAGGCTCTGCCGAGGACGAGAGCCATGAGATGTTCCTCCTCTGGGCAAGCCCGGGTCCTGAATCCTGTTGTGCCTGTGAATAGGCTGCAGGGGGACGGTGAAGACCAGCAACAGCTTTCAGGGCTGCCACCTTCCGTGTGGGACAAGGAGCCGGACGTGTGCCTTTTCGGAATCGGGCTCTGCCAAGGACGAAGCCATGAGATGTTCCTCCTCTGGGCAAGCCCGGGTCCCAGATCCTGTTGTGCCTGTGAATAGGCTGCAGGGGGACGGTGAAGACCAGCAACAGCTTTCAGGGCTGCCACCTTCCGTGTGGGACAAGGAGCCGGACGTGTGCCTTTTCGGAAATAGGCTCTGCCGAGGACGAGAGCCATGAGATGTTCCTCCTCTGGGCAAGCCCGGGTCCCAGATCCTGTTGTACCTGTGAATAGGCTGCAGGGGGACGGTGAAGACCAGCAACAGCTTTCAGGGCTGCCACCTTCCGTGTGGGACAAGGAGCCGGACGTGTGCCTTTTCGGAATCAGGCTCTGCCGAGGACGAGAGCCATGAGATGTTCCTCCTCTGGGCAAGCCCGGGTCCTGAATCCTGTTGTACCTGTGAATAGGCTGCAGGGGGACGGTGAAGACCAGCAACAACTGTCAGGGCTACCACCTTCCGTGTGGGACAATGAGCCGGACGTGTGCCTTTTCGGAATCAGGCTCTGCCGAGAACGAGAGCCATGAGATGTTCCTCCTCTGGGCAAGCCCGCATTGAGAATCCTGTTGTGCCTGTGAATAGGCTGCAGGGGGACGGTGAAGAGCAGCAACAGCTTTCAGGGCTGCCACCTTCCGTGTGGGACAAGGAGCCGGACGTGTGCCTTTTCGGGAAGAGGCTCTGCCGAGGACGAGAGCCATGAGATGTTCCTCCTCTGGGCAAGCCCGGGTCCTGAATCCTGTTGTACCTATGAATAGGCTGCAGGGGGACGGTGAAGACCAGCAACAGCTTTCAGGGCTGCCACCTTCCGTGTGGGACAAGGAGCCGGACGTGTGCCTTTCCAGAATAAGACTCTGCAGAGGACGAGAGCCATGAGATGTTCCACCTCTGGGCAAGCCCGGGTCCCAGATCCTGTTGTGCCTGTGAATAGGCTGCAGGGGGACGGTGAAGACCAGCAACATCTTTCCGGCCTGCCACCTTCCGTGTGGGACAAGGAGCTGGACGTGTGAATTTTCAGAAATAGGCTCTGCCGAGGACGAGAGCCATGAGATGTTCCTCCTCTGGGCAAGCCCGGGTCCTGAATCCTGTTGTGCCTGTGAATAGGCTGCAGGGGGACGGTGAAGACCAGCAACAGCTTTCAGGGCTGCCACCTTCCGTGTGGGACAAGGAGCCGGACGTGTGCCTTTTCGTAATCGGGCTCTGCCAAGGACGAAGCCATGAGATGTTCCTCCTCTGGGCAAGCCCGGGTCCCAGATCCTGTTGTGCCTGTGAATAGGCTGCAGGGGGACGGTGAAGACCAGCAACAGCTTTCAGGGCTGCCACCTTCCGTGTGGGACAAGGAGCCGGACGTGTGCCTTTTCGGAAATAGGCTCTGCCGAGGACGAGAGCCATGAGATGTTCCTCCTCTGGGTAAGCCCGGGTCCCAGATCCTGTTGTGCCTGTGAATAGGCTGCAGGGGGACGGTGAAGACCAGCAACATCTTTCAGGGCTGCCACCTTCCGTGTGGGACAAGGAGCCGGACGTGTGCCTTTTCGGAATCAGGCTCTGCCGAGGACGAGAGCCATGAGATGTTCCTCCTCTGGGCAAGCCCGGGTCCTGAATCCTGTTGTACCTGTGAATAGGCTGCAGGGGGACGGTGAAGACCAGCAACAACTGTCAGGGCTACCACCTTCCGTGTGGGACAATGAGCCGGACGTGTGCCTTTTCGGAAAGAGGCCCTGCCGAGGACGAGAGCCATGAGATGTTCCTCCTCTGGGCAAGCCCGCATTGAGAATCCTGTTGTGCCTGTGAATAGGCTGCAGGGGGACGGTGAAGAGCAGCAACAGCTTTCAGGGCTGCCACCTTCCGTGTGGGACAAGGAGCCGGACGTGTGCCTTTTCGGGAAGAGGCTCTGCCGAGGACGAGAGCCATGAGATGTTCCTCCTCTGGGCAAGCCCGGGTCCTGAATCCTGTTGTGCCTATGAATAGGCTGCAGGGGGACGGTGAAGACCAGCAACAGCTTTCAGGGCTGCCACCTTCCGTGTGGGACAAGGAGCCGGACGTGTGCCTTTCCAGAATAAGACTCTGCAGAGGACGAGAGCCATGAGATGTTCCACCTCTGGGCAAGCCCGGGTCCCAGATCCTGTTGTGCCTGTGAATAGGCTGCAGGGGGACGGTGAAGACCAGCAACATCTTTCAGGGCTGCCACCTTCCGTGTGGGACAAGGAGCCGGACGTGTGCCTTTTCGGAATCAGGCTCTGCCGAGGACGAGAGCCATGAGATGTTCCTCCTCTGGGCAAGCCCGGGTCCTGAATCCTGTTGTACCTGTGAATAGGCTGCAGGGGGACGGTGAAGACCAGCAACAACTGTCAGGGCTACCACCTTCCGTGTGGGACAATGAGCCGGACGTGTGCCTTTTCGGAAAGAGGCCCTGCCGAGGACGAGAGCCATGAGATGTTCCTCCTCTGGGCAAGCCCGCATCGTGAATCCTGTTGTGCCTGTGAATAGGCTGCAGGGGGACGGTGAAGAGCAGCAACAGCTTTCAGGGCTGCCACCTTCCGTGTGGGACAAGGAGCCGCACATGTGCCTTTTCGGAATCAGGCTCTGCCGAGGACGAGAGCCATGAGATGTTCCTCCTCTGGGCAAGCCCGGGTCCTGAATCCTGTTGTACCTGTGAATAGGCTGCAGGGGGACGGTGAAGACCAGCAACAGCTTTCAGGGCTGCCACCTTCCGTGTGGGACAAGGAGCCGGACGTGTGCCTTTCCAGAATAAGACTATGCAGAGGACGAGAGCCATGAGATGTTCCTCCTCTGGGCAAGCCCGGGCCCCAGATTCTGTTGTGCCTGTGAATAGGCTGCAGGGGGACGGTGAAGACCAGCAACAGCTTTCAGGGCTGCCACCTTCCGTGTGGGACAAGGAGCCAGACGTGTGCCCTTTCGGAAAGAGGCCCTGCCGAGGACGAGAGCCATGAGATGTTCCTCCTCTGGGCAAGCGCGGGTCCCAGATCCTGTTGTGCCTGTGAATAGGCTGCAGGGGGACGGTGAAGACCAGCAACATCTTTCAGGGCTGCCACCTTCCGTGTGGGACAAGGAGCCGGACGTGTGCCTTTTCAGAAAGAGGCTCTGCCGAGGACGAGAGCCATGAGATGTTCCTCCTCTGGGCAAGCCCGGGTCCTGAATCCTGTTGTACCTGTGAATAGGCTGCAGGGGGACGGTGAAGACCAGCAACAGCTTTCAGGGCTGACACCTTCCGTGTGGGACAAGGAGCCGGACGTGTGCCTTTCCGGAATCAGACTCTGCCGAGGACGAGAGCAATGAGATGTTCCTCCTCTGGGCAAGCCCGGGTCCCAGATCCTGTTGTGCCTGTGAATAGGCTGCAGGGGGACGGTGAAGAGCAGCAACATCCTTCAGGGATGCCACTTCCGTGTGGGACAAGGAGCCGGACGTGTGACTTTTCAGAAATAGGCTCTGCCGACGACGAGAGCCATGATATGTTCCTCCTCTGGGCAAGCCCGCGTCATGAATCCTGTTGTACGTGTGAATAGGCTGCAGGGGGACGGTGAAGACCAGCAACAGCTTTCAGGGCTGCCACCTTCCGTGTGGGACAAGGAGCCGGACATGTGCCTTTTCGGAAGGAGGCCCTGCCGAGGACGAGAGCCATGAGATGTTCCTCCTCTGGGCAAGCCCGGGTCCCAGATCCTGTTGTGCCTGTGAATAGGCTGCAGGGGGACGGTGAAGACCAGCAACAGCTTTCAGGGCTGCCACCTTCCGTGTGGGACAAGGAGCCGGACGTGTGCCTTTTCGGAAATAGGCTCTGCCGAGGACGAGAGCCGTGAGATGTTCCTCCTCTGGGCAAGCCCGGGTCCCAGATCCTGTCGTACCTGTGAATAGGCTGCAGGGGGACGGTGAAGACCAGCAACAGCTTTCAGGGCTGCCAACTTCCTTGTGGGACAAGGAGCCGGACGTGTGCGTTTTAGGAATCGGGCTCTGCCGAGGAAGAGAGCCATGAGATGTTCCTCCTCTGGCCATGCCCGGGTCCTGAATCCTGTTGTGCCTGTGAATAGGCTGCAGGGGGACGGTGAAGACCAGCAACAGCTTTAAGTGCTGCCACCTTCCGTGTGGGACAAGGAGCCGGACGTGTGCCTTCTCGGAAACAGGCTCTGCCGAGGACGAGAGCCATGAGATGTTCCTCCTCTGGGCAAGCCCGGGTCCCAGATCCTGTTGTGCCTGTGAATAGGCTGCAGGGGGACGGTGAAGACCAGCAACATCTTTCAGGGCTGCCACCTTCCGTGTGGGACAAGGAGCCGGACGTGTGCCTTTTCGGGAAGAGGCTCTGCCGAGGACAAGAGCCATGATATGTTCCTCCTCTGGGCGTGCCCGGGTCCTGAATCCTGTTGTGCCTTTGAATAGGCTGCAGGGGGACGGTGAAGACCAGCAACATCTTTCCGGCCTGCCACCTTCCGTGTGGGATAAGGAGCCGAACGTGTGCCTTTCCGGAATCAGGCTCTGCCGAGGACAAGAGCCATGAGATGTTCCTCCTCTGGGCAAGCCCGGGTCCCAGATCCTGTTGTGCCTGTGAATAGGCTGCAGGGGGACGGTGAAGACCAGCAACAGCTTTCTGGCCTGCCACCTTCCGTGTGGGACAAGGAGCCGGACGTGTGCCTTTTTGGGAAGAGGCTCTGCCGAGGAAGAGAGCCATGAGATGTTCCTCCTCTGGGCAAGCCCGGGTCCTGAATCCTGTTGTACCTGTGAATAGGCTGCAGGGGGACGGTGAAGACCAGCAACAGCTTTCAGGGCTGCCACCTTCCGTGTGGGACAAGGAGCCGGACGTGTGCCTTTTCGGAAATAGGCTCTGCCGAGGACGAGAGCCATGAGATGTTCCTCCTCTGGGCAAGCCCGGGTCCCAGATCCTGTGGTACCTGTGAATAGGCTGCAGGGGGACGGTGAAGACCAGCAACAGCTTTCAGGGCTGCCAACTTCCTTGTGGGACAAGGAGCCGGACGTGTGCGTTTTCGGAATCGGGCTCTGCCGAGGACGAGAGCCATGAGATGTTCCTCCTCTGGGCATGCCCGGGTCCTGAATCCTGTTGTGCCTGTGAATAGGCTGCAGGGGGACGGTGAAGACCAGCAACAGCTTTAAGGGCTGCCACCTTCCTTGTGGGACAAGGAGCCGGACGTGTGCGTTTTCGGAATCGGGCTCTGCCGAGGACGAGAGCCATGAGATGTTCCTCCTCTGGGCCAGCCCGGGTCCCAGATCCTGTTGTGCCTGTGAATAGGCTGCAGGGGGACGGTGAAGAGCAGCAACATCCTTCAGGGGTGCCACCTTCCGTGTGGGACAAGGAGCCGGACGTGTGACTTTTCAGAAATAGGCTCTGCCGAGGACGAGAGCCATGATATGTTCCTCCTCCCGGCAAGCCCGGGTCCTGAATCCTGTTGTACCTGTGAATAGGCTGCAGGGGGACGGTGAAGACCAGCAACAGCTTTCAGGGCTGCCACCTTCCGTGTGGGACAAGAAGCCGGACGTGTGCCTTTTCGGAAAGAGGCCCTGCCGAGGACGAGAGCCATGAGATGTTCCTCCTCTGGGCAAGCCCGGGTCCCAGATCCTGTTGTGCCTGTGAATAGGCTGCAGGGGGACGGTGAAGACCAGCAACAGCTTTCAGGGCTGCCACCTTCCGTGTGGGACAAGGAGCCGGACGTGTGCCTTTTCGGGAAGAGGCTCTGCTGAGGACAAGAGCCATGATATGTTCCTCCTCTGGGCGTGCCCGGGTCCTGAATCCTGTTGTGCCTTTGAATAGGCTGCAGGGGGACGGTAAAGACCAGCAACATCTTTCAGGGCTGCCACCTTCCGTGTGGGACAAGGAGCCGAACTTGTGCCTTTCCGGAATCAGGCTCTGCCGAGGACGAGAGCCATTAGATGTTCCTCCTCTGGGCAAGCCCGGGTCCCAGATCCTGTTTTGCCTGTGAATAGGCTGCAGGGGGACGGTGAAGACCAGCAACAGCTTTCTGGCCTGCCACCTTCCGTGTGGGACAAGGAGCCGGACGTGTGCGTTTTCGGAATCGGGCTCTGCCGAGGACGAGAGCCATGAGATGTTCCTCCTCTGGGCAAGCCCGGGTCCCAGATCCTGTTGTGCCTGTGAATAGCCTGCAGGGGGACGGTGAAGACCAGCAACAGCTTTCAGGGCTGCCACCTTCCGTGTGGGACAAGGAGCCGGACGTGTGCCTTTCCGGAATCAGGCTCCGCCGAGGACGAGAGCCATGAGATGTTCCTCCTCTGGGCAAGCCCGCGTCGTGAATCCTGTTGTACCTGTGAATAGGTTGCAGGGGGACGTTGAAGACCAGCAACAGCTTTCAGGGCTGCCACCTTCCGTGTGGGACAAGGAGCCGGACGTGTGCCTTTCCGGAATCAGGCTCTGCCGAGGACAAGAGCAATGAGATGTTCCTCCTCTGGGCAAGCCCGGGTCCCAGATCCTGTTGTGCCTGTGAATAGGCTGCAGGGGGACGGTGAAGAGCAGCAACATCCTTCAGGGGTGCCACCTTCCGTGTGGGACAAGGAGCCGGACGTGTGACTTTTCAGAAATAGGCTCTGCCGAGGACGAGAGCCATGATATGTTCCTCCTCTGGGCAAGCCCGGGTCCTGAATCCTGTTGTACCTGTGAATAGGCTGCAGGGGGACGGTGAAGACCAGCAACAGCTTTCAGGGCTGCCACCTTCCGTGTGGGACAAGGAGCCGGACGTGTGCCTTTTCGGAAAGAGGCACTGCCGAGGACGAGAGCCATGAGATGTTCCTCCTCTGGGCAAGCCCGGGTCCCAGATCCTGTTGTGCCTGTGAATAGGCTGCAGGGGGACGGTGAAGACCAGCAACATCTTTCAGGGCTGCCACCTTCCGTGTGGGACAAGGAGCCGGACGTGTGCCTTTTCGGGAAGAGGCTCTGCCGAGGACAAGAGCCATGATATGTTCCTCCTCTGGGCGTGCCCGGGTCCTGAATCCTGTTGTGCCTTTGAATAGGCTGCAGGGGGACGGTAAAGACCAGCAACATCTTTCCGGCCTGCCACCTTCCGTGTGGGACAAGGAGCCGAACGTGTGCCTTTCCGGAATCAGGCTCTGCCGAGGACGAGAGCCATGAGATGTTCCTCCTCTGGGCAAGCCCGGGTCCTGAATCCTGTTGTGCCTGTGAATAGGCTGCAGGGGGACGGTGAAGACCAGCAACAGCTTTCTGGCCTGCCACCTTCCGTGTGGGACAAGGAGCCGGACGTGTGCCTTTTTGGGAAGAGGCTCTGCCGAGGAAGAGAGCCATGAGATGTTCCTCCTCTGGGCAAGCCCGGGTCCTGAATCCTGTTGTACCTGTGAATAGGCTGCAGGGGGACGGTGAAGACCAGCAACAGCTTTCAGGGCTGCCACCTTCCGTGTGGGACAAGAAGCCAGACGTGTGCCTTTTCGGAAATAGGCTCTGCCGAGGACGAGAGCCATGAGATGTTCCTCCTCTGGGCAAGCCCGGGTCCCAGATCCTGTCGTGCCTGTGATTAGGCTGCAGGGGGACGGTGAAGACCAGCAACAGCTTTCAGGGCTGCCAACTTCCTTGTGGGACAAGGAGCCGGACGTGTGCGTTTTCGGAATCGGGCTCTGCCGAGGAAGAGAGCCATGAGATGTTCCTCCTCTGGGCAAGCCCGGGTCCTGAATCCTGTTGTACCTGTGAATAGGCTGCAGGGGGACGGTGAAGACCAGCAACAGCTTTCAGGGCTGCCACCTTCCGTGTGGGACAAGGAGCCGGACGTGTGCCTTTCCGGAATCAGGCTCTGCCGAGGACGAGAGCCATGAGATGTTCCTCCTCTGGGCAAGCCCGGGTCCCAGATCCTGTTGTGCCTGTGAATAGGCTGCAGGGGGACGGTGAAGACCAGCAACAGCTTTCAGGGCTGCCACCTTCCGTGTGGGACAAGGAGCCGGACGTCTGCCTTTTCGGAAAGAGGCCCTGCCGAGGATGAGAGCCATGAGATGTTCCTCCTGTGGGCAAGCCCGGGTCCCAGATCCTGTTGTACCTGTGAATAGGCTGCAGGGGGACGTTGAAGACCAGCAACATCTTTCAGGGCTGCCACCTTCCGTGTGGGACAAGTAGCCGGATGTGTGCCATTTCTGGACGAGGCTCTGCCGAGGACAAGAGCCATGAGATGTTCCTCCTCTGGGCAAGCCCGGGTCCTGAATCCTGTTGTACCTGTGAATAGGCTGCAGGGGGACGGTGAAGACCAGCAACAGCTTTCAGGGCTGCCACCTTCCTTGTGGGACAAGGAGCCGGACGTGTGCCTTTTCGGATTCGGGCTCTGCCGAGGAAGAGAGCCATGAGATGTTCCTCCTCTGGGCATGCCCGGGTCCTGAATCCTGTTGTGCCTGTGAATAGGCTGCAGGGGGACGGTGAAGACCAGCAACAGCTTTCAGGGCTGCCACCTTCCATGTGGGACAAGGAGCCGGACGTGTGCCTTTTCGGAAAGAGGCCCTGCCGAGGACGAGAGCCATGAGATGTTCCTCCTCTGGGCAAGCCCGGGTCCCAGATCCTGTTGTGCCTGTGAATAGGCTGCAGGGGGACGGTGAAGACCAGCAACATCCTTCAGGGGTGCCACCTTCCGTGTGGGACAAGGAGCCTCACGTGTGACTTTTCAGAAATAGGCTCTGCCGAGGACGAGAGCCATGATATGTTCCTCCTCTGGGCAAGCCCGGGTCCTGAATCCTGTTGTACCTGTGAATAGGCTGCAGGGGGACGGTGAAGACCAGCAACAGCTTTCAGGGCTGCCACCTTCCGTGTGGGACAAGAAGCCAGACGTGTGCCTTTTCGGAAATAGGCTCTGCCGAGGACGAGAGCCATGAGATGTTCCTCCTCTGGGCAAGCCCGGGTCCCAGATCCTGTCGTGCCTGTGATTAGGCTGCAGGGGGACGGTGAAGACCAGCAACAGCTTTCAGGGCTGCCAACTTCCTTGTGGGACAAGGAGCCGGACGTGTGCGTTTTCGGAATCGGGCTCTGCCGAGGAAGAGAGCCATGAGATGTTCCTCCTCTGGGCAAGCCCGGGTCCTGAATCCTGTTGTACCTGTGAATAGGCTGCAGGGGGACGGTGAAGACCAGCAACAGCTTTCAGGGCTGCCACCTTCCGTGTGGGACAAGGAGCCGGACGTGTGCCTTTCCGGAATCAGGCTCTGCCGAGGACGAGAGCCATGAGATGTTCCTCCTCTGGGCAAGCCCGGGTCCCAGATCCTGTTGTGCCTGTGAATATGGTGAAGACCAGCAACAGCTTTCAGGGCTGCCACCTTCCGTGTGGGACAAGGAGCCGGACGTCTGCCTTTTCGGAAAGAGGCCCTGCCGAGGATGAGAGCCATGAGATGTTCCTCCTGTGGGCAAGCCCGGGTCCCAGATCCTGTTGTACCTGTGAATAGGCTGCAGGGGGACGTTGAAGACCAGCAACATCTTTCAGGGCTGCCACCTTCCGTGTGGGACAAGTAGCCGGATGTGTGCCATTTCTGGACGAGGCTCTGCCGAGGACAAGAGCCATGAGATGTTCCTCCTCTGGGCAAGCCCGGGTCCTGAATCCTGTTGTACCTGTGAATAGGCTGCAGGGGGACGGTGAAGACCAGCAACAGCTTTCAGGGCTGCCACCTTCCTTGTGGGACAAGGAGCCGGACGTGTGCCTTTTCGGATTCGGGCTCTGCCGAGGAAGAGAGCCATGAGATGTTCCTCCTCTGGGCATGCCCGGGTCCTGAATCCTGTTGTGCCTGTGAATAGGCTGCAGGGGGACGGTGAAGACCAGCAACAGCTTTCAGGGCTGCCACCTTCCATGTGGGACAAGGAGCCGGACGTGTGCCTTTTCGGAAAGAGGCCCTGCCGAGGACGAGAGCCATGAGATGTTCCTCCTCTGGGCAAGCCCGGGTCCCAGATCCTGTTGTGCCTGTGAATAGGCTGCAGGGGGACGGTGAAGACCAGCAACATCCTTCAGGGGTGCCACCTTCCGTGTGGGACAAGGAGCCTCACGTGTGACTTTTCAGAAATAGGCTCTGCCGAGGACGAGAGCCATGATATGTTCCTCCTCTGGGCAAGCCCGCGTCGTGAATCCTGTTGTACCTGTGAATAGGCTGCAGGGGGACGGTGAAGACCAGCAACAGCTTTCAGGGCTGCCACCTTCCGTGTGGGACAAGGAGCCGGACGTGTGCCTTTTCGGGAAGAGGCTCTGCCGAGGACAAGAGCCATGATATGTTCCTCCTCTGGGCGTGCCCGGGTCCTGAATCCTGTTGTGCCTTTGAATAGGCTGCAGGGGGACGGTGAAGACCAGCAACATCTTTCCGGCCTGCCACCTTCCGTGTGGGACAAGGAGCCGAACGTGTGCCTTTCCGGAATTAGGCTCTGCCGAGGACGAGAGCCATGAGATGTTCCTCCTCTGGGCAAGCCCGGGTCCCAGATCCTGTTGTGCCTGTGAATAGGCTGCAGGGGGACGGTGAAGACCAGCAACAGCTTTCTGGCCTGCCACCTTCCGTGTGGGACAAGGAGGCGGACGTGTGCCTTTTTGGGAAGAGGCTCTGCCGAGGAAGAGAGCCATGAGATGTTCCTCCTCTGGGCAAGCCCGGGTCCCAGATCCTGTTGTACCTGTGAATAGGCTGCAGGGGGACGGTGAAGACCAGCAACAGCTTTCAGGGCTGCCACCTTCCGTGTGGGACAAGGAGCCGGACGTGTGCCTTTTCGGAAATAGGCTCTGCCGAGGAAGAGAGCCATGAGATGTTCCTCCTCTGGGCATGCCCGGGTCCCATATCCTGTTGTGCCTGTGAATAGGCTGCTGGGGGACGGTGAAGACCAGCAACAGCTTTCAGGGCTGCCACCTTCCGTGTGGGACAAGGAGCCGGACGTGTGGCTTCTCGGAAACAGGCTCTGCCGAGGACGAGAGCCATGAGATGTTCCTCCTCTGGGCAAGCCCGGGTCCTGAATCCTGTTGTACCTGTGAATAGGCTGCAGGGGTACGGTGAAGACCAGCAACAGCTTTCAGGGCTGCCACCTTCCGTGTGGGACAAGGAGCCGGACGTGTGCCTTTCCGGAATCAGGCTCTGCCGAGGACGAGAGCCATGAGATGTTCCTCCTCTGGGCAAGCCCGGGTCCCAGATCCTGTTGTGCCTGTGAATAGGCTGCAGGGGGACGGTGAAGACCAGCAACAGCTTTCAGGGCTGCCACCTTCCGTGTGGGACAAGGAGCCGGACGTGTGCCTTTTCGGAAAGAGGCCCTGCCGAGGACGAGAGCCATGAGATGTTCCTCCTCTGGGCAAGCCCGGGTCCCAGATCCTGTTGTACCTGTGAATAGGCTGCAGGGGGACGTTGAAGACTAGCAACATCTTTCAGGGCTGCCACCTTCCGTGTGGGACAAGTAGCCGGATGTGTGCCATTTCGGGAAGAGGCTCTGCCGAGGACAAGAGCCATGAGATGTTCCTCCTCTGGGCAAGCCCGGGTCCCAGATCCTGTTGTACCTGTGAATAGGCTGCAGGGGGACGGTGAAGACTAGCAACAGCTTTAAGGGCTGCCACCTTCCTTGTGGGACAAGGAGCCGGACGTGTGCCTTTTCGGATTCGGGCTCTGCCGAGGAAGAGAGCCATGAGATGTTCCTCCTCTGGGCATGCCCGGGTCCTGAATCCTGTTGTGCCTCTGAATAGGCTGCAGGGGGACGGTGAAGACCAGCAACAGCTTTCAGGGCTGCCACCTTCCATGTGGGACAAGGAGCCGGACGTGTGCCTTTTCCAAAGAGGCCCTGCCGAGGACGAGAGCCATGAGATGTTCCTCCTCTGGGCAAGCCCGGGTCCCAGATCCTGTTGTGCCTGTGAATAGGCTGCAGGGGGACGTTGAAGACCAGCAACATCTTTCAGGGCTGCCACCTTCCTTGTGGGACAAGGAGCCGGACGTGTGCCTTTTCGGATTCGGGCTCTGCCGAGGAAGAGAGCCATGAGATGTTCCTCCTCTGGGCATGCCCGGGTCCTGAATCCTGTTGTGCCTGTGAATAGGCTGCAGGGGGACGGTGAAGACCAGCAACAGCTTTCAGGGCTGCCACCTTCCATGTGGGACAAGGAGCCGGACGTGTGCCTTTTCGGAAAGAGGCCCTGCCGAGGACGAGAGCCATGAGATGTTCCTCCTCTGGGCAAGCCCGGGTCCCAGATCCTGTTGTGCCTGTGAATAGGCTGCAGGGGGACGGTGAAGACCAGCAACATCCTTCAGGGGTGCCACCTTCCGTGTGGGACAAGGAGCCGGACGTGTGACTTTTCAGAAATAGGCTCTGCCGAGGACGAGAGCCATGAGATGTTCCTCCTCTGGGCAAGCCCGCGTCGTGAATCCTGTTGTACATGTGAATAGGCTGCAGGGGGACGGTGAAGACCAGCAACATCTTTCAGGGCTGCCACCTTCCGTGTGGGACAAGGAGCCGAACGTGTGCCTTTTCGGGAAGAGGCTCTGCCGAGGACAAGAGCCATGATATGTTCCTCCTCTGGGCGTGCCCGGGTCCTGAATCCTGTTGTGCCTTTGAATAGGCTGCAGGGGGACGGTGAAGACCAGCAACATCTTTCCGGCCTGCCACCTTCCGTGTGGAACAAGGAGCCGAACGTGTGCCTTTCAGGAATTAGGCTCTGCCGAGGACAAGAGCCATGAGATGTTCCTCCTCTGGGCAAGCCCGGGTCCCACATCCTGTTGTGCCTGTGAATAGGCTGCAGGGGGACGGTGAAGACCAGCAACAGCTTTCTGGCCTGCCACCTTCCGTGTGGGACAAGGAGGCGGACGTGTGCCTTTTTGGGAAGAGGATCTGCCGAGGAAGAGAGCCATGAGATGTTCCTCCTCTGGGCAAGCCCGGGTCCCAGATCCTGTTGTACCTGTGAATAGGCTGCAGGGGGACGGTGAAGACCAGCAACAGCTTTCAGGGCTGCCACCTTCCGTGTGGGACAAGGAGCCGGACGTGTGCCTTTTCGGAAATAGGCTCTGCCGAGGAAGAGAGCCATGAGATGTTCCTCCTCTGGGCATGCCCGGGTCCCATATCCTGTTGTGCCTGTGAATAGGCTGCTGGGGGACGGTGAAGACCAGCAACAGCTTTCCGGGCTGCCACCTTCCGTGTGGGACAAGGAGCCGGACGTGTGGCTTCTCGGAAACAGGCTCTGCCGAGGACGAGAGCCATGAGATGTTCCTCCTCTGGGCAAGCCCGGGTCCTGAATCCTGTTGTACCTGTGAATAGGCTGCAGGGGTACGGTGAAGACCAGCAACAGCTTTCAGGGCTGCCACCTTCCGTGTGGGACAAGGAGCCGGACGTGTGCCTTTCCGGAATCAGGCTCTGCCGAGGACGAGAGCCATGAGATGTTCCTCCTCTGGGCAAGCCCGGGTCCCAGATCCTCTTGTGCCTGTGAATAGGCTGCAGGGGGACGGTGAAGACCAGCAACAGCTTTCAGGGCTGCCACCTTCCGTGTGGGACAAGGAGCCGGACGTGTGCCTTTTCGGAAAGAGGCCCTGCCGAGGACGAGAGCCATGAGATGTTCCTCCTCTGGGCAAGCCCGGGTCCCAGATCCTGTTGTACCTGTGAATAGGCTGCAGGGGGACGTTGAAGACTAGCAACATCTTTCAGGGCTGCCACCTTCCGTGTGGGACAAGTAGCCGGATGTGTGCCATTTCGGGAAGAGGCTCTGCCGAGGACAAGAGCCATGAGATGTTCCTCCTCTGGGCAAGCCCGGGTCCCAGATCCTGTTGTACCTGTGAATAGGCTGCAGGGGGACGGTGAAGACCAGCAACAGCTTTAAGGGCTGCCACCTTCCTTGTGGGACAAGGAGCCGGACGTGTGCCTTTTCGGATTCGGGCTCTGCCGAGGAAGAGAGCCATGAGATGTTCCTCCTCTGGGCATGCCCGGGTCCTGAATCCTGTTGTGCCTGTGAATAGGCTGCAGGGGGACGGTGAAGACCAGCAACAGCTTTCAGGGCTGCCACCTTCCGTGTGGGACAAGGAGCCGGACGTGTGCCTTTTCGGAATCGGGCTCTGCCGAGGACGAGAGCCATGAGATGTTCCTCCTCTGGGCAAGCCCGGGTCCCAGATCCTGTTGTGCCTGTGAATAGGCTGCAGGGGGACGTTGAAGACCAGCAACAGCTTTCAGGGCTGCCACCTTCCGTGTGGGACAAGTAGCCGGATGTGTGCCATTTCTGGACGAGGCTCTGCCGAGGACAAGAGCCATGAGATGTTCCTCCTCTGGGCAAGCCCGGGTCCTGAATCCTGTTGTGCCTGTGAATAGGCTGCAGGGGGACGGTGAAGACCAGCAACAGCTTTAAGGGCTGCCACCTTCCTTGTGGGACAAGGAGCCGGACGTGTGCCTTTTCGGATTCGGGCTCTGCCGAGGAAGAGAGCCATGAGATGTTCCTCCTCTGGGCATGCCCGGGTCCTGAATCCTGTTGTGCCTGTGAATAGGCTGCAGGGGGACTGTGAAGACCAGCAACAGCTTTCAGGGCTGCCACATTCCTTGTGGGACAAGGAGCCGGACGTGTGCCTTTTCGGAAAGAGGCCCTGCCGAGGACGAGAGCCATGAGATGTTCCTCCTCTGGGCAAGCCCGGGTCCCAGATCCTGTTGTGCCTGTGAATAGGCTGCAGGGGGACGGTGAAGACCAGCAACAGCTTTCACGGCTGCCACCTTCCTTGTGGGACAAGGAGCCGGACGTGTGCCTTTTCGGAAAGAGGCACTGCCGAGGACGAGAGCCATGAGATGTTCCTCCTCTGGGCAAGCCCGGGTCCCAGATCCTGTTGTGCCTGTGAATAGGCTGCAGGGGGACGGTGAAGAGCAGCAACATCCTTCAGGGGTGCCACCTTCCGTGTGGGACAAGGAGCTGGACGTGTGACTTTTCAGAAATAGGCTCTGCCGAGGACGAGAGCCATGATATGTTCCTCCTCTGGGCAAGCCCGCGTCGTGAATCCTGTTGTACCTGTGAATAGGCTGCAGGGGGACGGTGAAGACCAGCAACAGCTTTCAGGGCTGCCACCTTCCGTGTGGGACAAGGAGCCGAACGTGTGCCTTTTCGGGAAGAGGCTCTGCCGATGACAAGAGCCATGATATGTTCCTCCTCTGGGCGTGCCCGGGTCCTGAATCCTGTTGTGCCTTTGAATAGGCTGCAGGGGGACGGTGAAGACCAGCAACATCTTTCCGGCCTGCCACCTTCCGTGTGGGACAAGGAGCCGAACGTGTGCCTTTCCGGAATCAGGCTCTGCCGAGGACGAGAGCCATGAGATGTTCCTCCTCTGGGCAAGCCCGGGTCCCAGATCCTGTTGTGCCTGTGAATAGGCTGCAGGGGGACGGTGAAGACCAGCAACAGCTTTCTGGCCTGCCACCTTCCGTGTGGGACAAGGAGGCGGACGTGTGCCTTTTTGGGAAGAGGCTCTGCCGAGGAAGAGAGCCATGAGATGTTCCTCCTCTGGGCAAGCCCGGGTCCCAGATCCTGTTGTGCCTGTGAATAGGCTGCAGGGGGACGGTGAAGACCAGCAACAGCTTTCAGGGCTGCCACCTTCCGTGTGGGACAAGGAGCCGGACGTGTGCCTTTTCGGAAAGAGGCCCTGCCGAGGACGAGAGCCATGAGATGTTCCTCCTTTGGGCAAGCCCGGGTCCCAGATCCTGTTGTGCCTGTGAATAGGCTGCAGGGGGACGGTGAAGACCAGCAACAGCTTTCAGGGCTGCCACCTTCCATGTGGGACAAGGAGCCGGACGTGTGCCTTTTCGGAAAGAGGCCCTGCCGAGGACGAGAGCCATGAGATGTTCCTCCTCTGGGCAAGCCCGGGTCCCAGATCCTGTTGTGCCTGTGAATAGGCTGCAGGGGGACGGTGAAGAGCAGCAACATCCTTCAGGGGTGCCACCTTCCGTGTGGGACAAGGAGCTGGACATGTGACTTTTCAGAAATAGGCTCTGCCGAGGACGAGAGCCATGATATGTTCCTCCTCTGGGCAAGCCCGCGTCGTGAATCCTGTTGTACCTGTGAATAGGCTGCAGGGGGACGGTGAAGACCAGCAACAGCTTTCAGGGCTGCCACCTTCCGTGTGGGACAAGGAGCCGAACGTGTGCCTTTTCGGGAAGAGGCTCTGCCGATGACAAGAGCCATGATATGTTCCTCCTCTGGGCGTGCCCGGGTCCTGAATCCTGTTGTGCCTTTGAATAGGCTGCAGGGGGACGGTGAAGACCAGCAACATCTTTCCGGCCTGCCACCTTCCGTGTGGGACAAGGAGCCGAACGTGTGCCTTTCAGGAATCAGGCTCTGCCGAGGACGAGAGCCATGATATGTTCCTCCTCTGGGCAAGCCCGCGTCGTGAATCCTGTTGTACATGTGAATAGGCTGCAGGGGGACGGTGAAGACCAGCAACATCTTTCAGGGCTGCCACCTTCCGTGTGGGACAAGGAGCCGAACGTGTGCCTTTTCGGGAAGAGGCTCTGCCGAGGACAAGAGCCATGATATGTTCCTCCTCTGGGCGTGCCCGGGTCCTGAATCCTGTTGTGCCTTTGAATAGGCTGCAGGGGGACGGTGAAGACCAGCAACATCTTTCCGGCCTGCCACCTTCCGTGTGGAGCAAGGAGCCGAACGTGTGCCTTTCAGGAATTAGGCTCTGCCGAGGACAAGAGCCATGAGATGTTCCTCCTCTGGGCAAGCCCGGGTCCCACATCCTGTTGTGCCTGTGAATAGGCTGCAGGGGGACGGTGAAGACCAGCAACAGCTTTCTGGCCTGCCACCTTCCGTGTGGGACAAGGAGGCGGACGTGTGCCTTTTTGGGAAGAGGATCTGCCGAGGAAGAGAGCCATGAGATGTTCCTCCTCTGGGCAAGCCCGGGTCCCAGATCCTGTTGTACCTGTGAATAGGCTGCAGGGGGACGGTGAAGACCAGCAACAGCTTTCAGGGCTGCCACCTTCCGTGTGGGACAAGGAGCCGGACGTGTGCCTTTTCGGAAATAGGCTCTGCCGAGGAAGAGAGCCATGAGATGTTCCTCCTCTGGGCATGCCCGGGTCCCATATCCTGTTGTGCCTGTGAATAGGCTGCTGGGGGACGGTGAAGACCAGCAACAGCTTTCAGGGCTGCCACCTTCCGTGTGGGACAAGGAGCCGGACGTGTGGCTTCTCGGAAACAGGCTCTGCCGAGGACGAGAGCCATGAGATGTTCCTCCTCTGGGCAAGCCCGGGTCCTGAATCCTGTTGTACCTGTGAATAGGCTGCAGGGGTACGGTGAAGACCAGCAACAGCTTTCAGGGCTGCCACCTTCCGTGTGGGACAAGGAGCCGGACGTGTGCCTTTCCGGAATCAGGCTCTGCCGAGGACGAGAGCCATGAGATGTTCCTCCTCTGGGCAAGCCCGGGTCCCAGATCCTCTTGTGCCTGTGAATAGGCTGCAGGGGGACGGTGAAGACCAGCAACAGCTTTCAGGGCTGCCACCTTCCGTGTGGGACAAGGAGCCGGACGTGTGCCTTTTCGGAAAGAGGCCCTGCCGAGGACGAGAGCCATGAGATGTTCCTCCTCTGGGCAAGCCCGGGTCCCAGATCCTGTTGTACCTGTGAATAGGCTGCAGGGGGACGTTGAAGACTAGCAACATCTTTCAGGGCTGCCACCTTCCGTGTGGGACAAGTAGCCGGATGTGTGCCATTTCGGGAAGAGGCTCTGCCGAGGACAAGAGCCATGAGATGTTCCTCCTCTGGGCAAGCCCGGGTCCCAGATCCTGTTGTACCTGTGAATAGGCTGCAGGGGGACGGTGAAGACCAGCAACAGCTTTAAGGGCTGCCACCTTCCTTGTGGGACAAGGAGCCGGACGTGTGCCTTTTCGGATTCGGGCTCTGCCGAGGAAGAGAGCCATGAGATGTTCCTCCTCTGGGCATGCCCGGGTCCTGAATCCTGTTGTGCCTGTGAATAGGCTGCAGGGGGACGGTGAAGACCAGCAACAGCTTTCAGGGCTGCCACCTTCCGTGTGGGACAAGGAGCCGGACGTGTGCCTTTTCGGAATCGGGCTCTGCCGAGGACGAGAGCCATGAGATGTTCCTCCTCTGGGCAAGCCCGGGTCCCAGATCCTGTTGTGCCTGTGAATAGGCTGCAGGGGGACGTTGAAGACCAGCAACAGCTTTCAGGGCTGCCACCTTCCGTGTGGGACAAGTAGCCGGATGTGTGCCATTTCTGGACGAGGCTCTGCCGAGGACAAGAGCCATGAGATGTTCCTCCTCTGGGCAAGCCCGGGTCCTGAATCCTGTTGTACCTGTGAATAGGCTGCAGGGGGACGGTGAAGACCAGCAACAGCTTTAAGGGCTGCCACCTTCCTTGTGGGACAAGGAGCCGGACGTGTGCCTTTTCGGATTCGGGCTCTGCCGAGGAAGAGAGCCATGAGATGTTCCTCCTCTGGGCATGCCCGGGTCCTGAATCCTGTTGTGCCTGTGAATAGGCTGCAGGGGGACGGTGAAGACCAGCAACAGCTTTCAGGGCTGCCACATTCCTTGTGGGACAAGGAGCCGGACGTGTGCCTTTTCGGAAAGAGGCCCTGCCGAGGACGAGAGCCATGAGATGTTCCTCCTCTGGGCAAGCCCGGGTCCCAGATCCTGTTGTGCCTGTGAATAGGCTGCAGGGGGACGGTGAAGACCAGCAACAGCTTTCACGGCTGCCACCTTCCTTGTGGGACAAGGAGCCGGACGTGTGCCTTTTCGGAAAGAGGCACTGCCGAGGACGAGAGCCATGAGATGTTCCTCCTCTGGGCAAGCCCGGGTCCCAGATCCTGTTGTGCCTGTGAATAGGCTGCAGGGGGACGGTGAAGAGCAGCAACATCCTTCAGGGGTGCCACCTTCCGTGTGGGACAAGGAGCTGGACGTGTGACTTTTCAGAAATAGGCTCTGCCGAGGACGAGAGCCATGATATGTTCCTCCTCTGGGCAAGCCCGCGTCGTGAATCCTGTTGTACCTGTGAATAGGCTGCAGGGGGACGGTGAAGACCAGCAACAGCTTTCAGGGCTGCCACCTTCCGTGTGGGACAAGGAGCCGAACGTGTGCCTTTTCGGGAAGAGGCTCTGCCGATGACAAGAGCCATGATATGTTCCTCCTCTGGGCGTGCCCGGGTCCTGAATCCTGTTGT
Source organism: Astur gentilis (assembly GCF_929443795.1). Taxonomy (NCBI): domain Eukaryota; kingdom Metazoa; phylum Chordata; class Aves; order Accipitriformes; family Accipitridae; genus Astur; species Astur gentilis. Next base: position 1,062,037 of record NW_026060936.1, read on the forward strand.
GCCTTTGAATAGGCTGCAGGGGGACGGTGAAGACCAGCAACATCTTTCCGGCCTGCCACCTTCCGTGTGGGACAAGGAGCCGAACGTGTGCCTTTCCGGAATCAGGCTCTGCCGAGGACGAGAGCCATGAGATGTTCCTCCTCTGGGCAAGCCCGGGTCCCAGATCCTGTTGTGCCTGTGAATAGGCTGCAGGGGGACGGTGAAGACCAGCAACAGCTTTCTGGCCTGCCACCTTCCGTGTGGGACAAGGAGGCGGACGTGTGCCTTTTTGGGAAGAGGCTCTGCCGAGGAAGAGAGCCATGAGATGTTCCTCCTCTGGGCAAGCCCGGGTCCCAGATCCTGTTGTGCCTGTGAATAGGCTGCAGGGGGACGGTGAAGACCAGCAACAGCTTTCAGGGCTGCCACCTTCCGTGTGGGACAAGGAGCCGGACGTGTGCCTTTTCGGAAAGAGGCCCTGCCGAGGACGAGAGCCATGAGATGTTCCTCCTTTGGGCAAGCCCGGGTCCCAGATCCTGTTGTGCCTGTGAATAGGCTGCAGGGGGACGGTGAAGACCAGCAACAGCTTTCAGGGCTGCCACCTTCCATGTGGGACAAGGAGCCGGACGTGTGCCTTTTCGGAAAGAGGCCCTGCCGAGGACGAGAGCCATGAGATGTTCCTCCTCTGGGCAAGCCCGGGTCCCAGATCCTGTTGTGCCTGTGAATAGGCTGCAGGGGGACGGTGAAGAGCAGCAACATCCTTCAGGGGTGCCACCTTCCGTGTGGGACAAGGAGCTGGACGTGTGACTTTTCAGAAATAGGCTCTGCCGAGGACGAGAGCCATGATATGTTCCTCCTCTGGGCAAGCCCGCGTCGTGAATCCTGTTGTGCCTGTGAATAGGCTGCAGGGGGACGGTGAAGACCAGCAACAGCTTTCACGGCTGCCACCTTCCGTGTGGGACAAGGAGCCGAACGTGTGCCTTTTCGGGAAGAGGCTCTGCCGATGACAAGAGCCATGATATGTTCCTCCTCTGGGCGTGCCCGGGTCCTGAATCCTGTTGTGCCTTTGAATAGGCTGCAGGGGGACGGTGAAGACCAGCAACATCTTTCCGGCCTGCCACCTTCCGTGTGGGACAAGGAGCCGAACGTGTGCCTTTCAGGAATCAGGCTCTGCCGAGGACGAGAGCCATGAGATGTTCCTCCTCTGGGCAAGCCCGGGTCCCAGATCCTGTTGTGCCTGTGAATAGGCTGCAGGGGGACGGTGAAGACCAGCAACAGCTTTCTGGCCTGCCACCTTCCGTGTGGGACAAGGAGGCGGACGTGTGCCTTTTTGGGAAGAGGCTCTGCCGAGGAAGAGAGCCATGAGATGTTCCTCCTCTGGGCAAGCCCGGGTCCCAGATCCTGTTGTACCTGTGAATAGGCTGCAGGGGGACGTTGAAGACCAGCAACAGCTTTAAGGGCTGCCACCTTCCTTGTGGGACAAGGAGCCGGACGTGTGCCTTTTCGGAAAGAGGCCCTGCCGAGGACGAGAGCCATGAGATGTTCCTCCTTTGGGCAAGCCCGGGTCCCAGATCCTGTTGTGCCTGTGAATAGGCTGCAGGGGGACGGTGAAGACCAGCAACAGCTTTCAGGGCTGCCACCTTCCATGTGGGACAAGGAGCCGGACGTGTGCCTTTTCGGAAAGAGGCCCTGCCGAGGACGAGAGCCATGAGATGTTCCTCCTCTGGGCAAGCCCGGGTCCCAGATCCTGTTGTGCCTGTGAATAGGCTGCAGGGGGACGGTGAAGAGCAGCAACATCCTTCAGGGGTGCCACCTTCCGTGTGGGACAAGGAGCCGGACGTGTGACTTTTCAGAAATAGGCTCTGCCGAGGACGAGAGCCATGATATGTTCCTCCTCTGGGCAAGCCCGCGTCGTGAATCCTGTTGTACCTGTGAATAGGCTGCAGGGGGACGGTGAAGACCAGCAACAGCTTTCAGGGCTGCCACCTTCCGTGTGGGACAAGGAGCCGAACGTGTGCCTTTTCGGGAAGAGGCTCTGCCGAGGACAAGAGCCATGATATGTTCCTCCTCTGGGCGTGCCCGGGTCCTGAATCCTGTTGTGCCTTTGAATAGGCTGCAGGGGGACGGTGAAGACCAGCAACATCTTTCCGGCCTGCCACCTTCCTTGTGGGACAAGGAGCCGAACGTGTGCCTTTCCGGAATCAGGCTCTGCCGAGGAAGAGAGCCATGAGATGTTCCTCCTCTGGGCAAGCCCGGGTCTCAGATCCTGTTGTACCTGTGAATAGGCTGCAGGGGGACGGTGAAGACCAGCAACAGCTTTCAGGGCTGCCACCTTCCGTGTGGGACAAGGAGCCGGACGTGTGCCTTTTCGGAAATAGGCTCTGCCGAGGACGAGAGCCATGAGATGTTCCACCTCTGGGCAAGCCCGGGTCCCAGATCCTGTCGTACCTGTGAATAGGCTGCAGGGGGACGGTGAAGACCAGCAACAGCTTTCAGGACTGCCAACTTCCTTGTGGGACAAGGAGCCGGACGTGTGCGTTTTCGGAATCGGGCTCTGCCGAGGAAGAGAGCCATGAGATGTTCCTCCTCTGGGCATGCCCGGGTCCCATATCCTGTTGTGCATGTGAATAGGCTGCTGGGGGACGGTGAAGACCAGCAACAGCTTTCAGGGCTGCCACCTTCCGTGTGGGACAAGGAGCCGGACGTGTGGCTTCTCGGAAACAGGCTCTGCCGAGGACGAGAGCCATGAGATGTTCCTCCTCTGGGCAAGCCCGGGTCCTGAATCCTGTTGTACCTGTGAATAGGCTGCAGGGGGACGGTGAAGACCAGCAACAGCTTTCAGGGCTGCCACCTTCCGTGTGGGACAAGGAGCCGGACGTGTGCCTTTCCGGAATCAGGCTCTGCCGAGGACGAGAGCCATGAGATGTTCCTCCTCTGGGCAAGCCCGGGTCCCAGATCCTGTTGTGCCTGTGAATAGGCTGCAGGGGGACGGTGAAGACCAGCAACAGCTTTCAGGGCTGCCACCTTCCGTGTGGGACAAGGAGCCGGACGTGTGCCTTTTCGGAAAGAGGCCCTGCCGAGGACGAGAGCCATGAGATGTTCCTCCTCTGGGCAAGCCCGGGTCCCAGATCCTGTTGTACCTGTGAATAGGCTGCAGGGGGACGTTGAAGACTAGCAACATCTTTCAGGGCTGCCACCTTCCGTGTGGGACAAGTAGCCGGATGTGTGCCATTTCGGGAAGAGGCTCTGCCGAGGACAAGAGCCATGAGATGTTCCTCCTCTGGGCAAGCCCGGGTCCCAGATCCTGTTGTACCTGTGAATAGGCTGCAGGGGGACGGTGAAGACCAGCAACAGCTTTCAGGGCTGCCACATTCCTTGTGGGACAAGAGCCGGACGTGTGCCTTTTCGGATTCGGGCTCTACCGAGGAAGAGAGCCATGAGATGTTCCTCCTCTGGGCATGCCCGGGTCCTGAATCCTGTTGTGCCTGTGAATAGGCTGCAGGGGGACGGTGAAGACCAGCAACAGCTTTCAGGGCTGCCACCTTCCGTGTGGGACAAGGAGCCGGACGTGTGCCTTTTCGGAAAGAGGCCCTGCCGAGGACGAGAGCCATGAGATGTTCCTCCTCTGGGCAAGCCCGGGTCCCAGATCCTGTTGTGCCTGTGAATAGGCTGCAGGGGGACGGTGAAGACCAGCAACATCCTTCAGGGGTGCCACCTTCCGTGTGGGACAAGGAGCCGGACGTGTGACTTTTCAGAAATAGGCTCTGCCGAGGACGAGAGCCATAAGATGTTCCTCCTCTGGGCAAGCCCGGGTCCTGAATCCTGTTGTACCTGTGAATAGGCTGCAGGGGGACGGTGAAGACCAGCAACAGCTTTCAGGGCTGCCACCTTCCGTGTGGGACAAGGAGCCGGACGTGTGCCTTTTTGGAAAGAGGCCCTGCCGAGGACGAGAGCCATGAGATGTTCCTCCTCTGGGCAAGCCCGGGTCCCAGATCCTGTTGTATCTGTGAATAGGCTGCAGGGGGACGGTGAAGACCAGCAACAGCTTTCAGGGCTGCCACCTTCCGTGTGGGACAAGGAGCCGGACGTGTGCCTTTCCGGAATCAGGCTCCGCCGAGGACGAGAGCCATGATATGTTCCTCCTCTGGGCGTGCCCGGGTCCTGAATCCTGTTGTGCCTTTGAATAGGCTGCAGGGGGACGGTGAAGACCAGCAACATCTTTCCGGCCTGCCACCTTCCGTGTGGGACAAGGAGCCGAACGTGTGCCTTTCCGGAATCAGGCTCTGCCGAGGACGAGAGCCATGAGATGTTCCTCCTCTGGGCAAGCCCGGGTCCCAGATCCTGTTGTGCCTGTGAATAGGCTGCAGGGGGACGGTGAAGACCAGCAACAGCTTTCAGGGCTGCCACCTTCCATGTGGGACAAGGAGCCGGACGTGTGCCTTTTCGTAAAGAGGCCCGGCCGAGGACGAGAGCCATGAGATGTTCGTCCTTTGGGCAAGCCCGGGTCCCAGATCCTGTTGTGCCTGTGAAGAGGCTGCAGGGGGACGGTGAAGACCAGCAACAGCTTTCAGGGCTGCCACCTTCCGTGTGGGACAAGGAGCCGGACGTGTGACTTTTCAGAAATAGGCTCTGCCGAGGACGAGAGCCATGAGATGTTCCTCCTCTGGGCAAGCCCGGGTCCTGAATCCTGTTGTACCTGTGAATAGGCTGCAGGGGGACGGTGAAGACCAGCAACAGCTTTCAGGGCTGCCACCTTCCGTGTGGGACAAAGAGCCGGACGTGTGCCTTTTCGGAATCGGGCTGTGCCGAGGAAGAGAGCCATGAGATGTTCCTCCTTTGGGCAAGCCCGGGTCCCATATCCTGTTGTGCCTGTGAATAGGCTGCAGGGGGACGGTGAAGACCAGCAACAGCTTTCAGGGCTGCCACCTTCCGTGTGGGACAAGGAGCCGGACGTGTGCCTTCTCGGAAACAGGCTCTGCCGAGGACGAGAGCCATGAGATGTTCCTCCTCTGGGCAAGCCCGGGTCCTGAATCCTGTTGTACCTGTGAATAGGCTGCAGGGGGATGGTGAAGACCAGCAACAGCTTTCAGGGCTGCCACCTTCCGTGTGGGACAAGGAGCCGGACGTGTGCCTTTTCGGAAAGAGGCCCTGCCGAGGACGAGAGCCATGAGATGTTCCTCCTATGGGCAAGCCCGGGTCCCAGATCCTGTTGTGCCTGTGAATAGGCTGCAGGGGGACGGTGAAGACCAGCAACAGCTTTCAGGGCTGCCACCTTCCGTGTGGGACAAGGAGCCGGACGTGTGACTTTTCAGAAATAGGCTCTGCCGAGGACGAGAGCCATGAGATGTTCCTCCTCTGGGCAAGCCCGGGTCCTGAATCCTGTTGTACCTGTGAATAGGCTGCAGGGGGACGGTGAAGACCAGCAACAGCTTTCAGGGCTGCCACCTTCCGTGTGGGACAAGGAGCCGGACGTGTGCCTTTTCGGAAATAGGCTCTGCCGAGGACGAGAGCCATGAGATGTTCCTCCTCTGGGCAAGCCCCGGTCCCAGATCCTGTTGTGCCTGTGAATAGGCTGCAGGGGGACGGTGAAGACCAGCAACAGCTTTCAGGGCTGCCACCTTCCTTGTGGGACAAGGAGCCGGAATGTGCCTTTTCGGAATTGGGCCCTGCCGAGGACGAGAGCCATGAGATGTTCCTCCTCTGGGCAAGCCCGGGTCCTGAATCCTGTTGTGCCTGTGAATAGGCTGCAGGGGGACGGTGAAGAGCAGCAACAGCTTTCAGGGCTGCCACCTTCCGTGTGGGACAAGGAGCCGAACTTATGCCTTTCCGGAATCAGGCTCTGCCGAGGACGATAGCCATGAGATGTTCCTCCTCTGGGCAAGCCCGGGTCCCAGATCCTGTTGTGCCTGTGAATAGGCTGCAGGGGGACGGTGAAGACCAGCAACAGCTTTCAGGGCTGCCACCTTCCGTGTGGGACAAGGAGCCGAACGTGTGCCTTTTCGGAAAGAGGCTCTGCTGAGGACAACAGCCATGATATGTTCCTCCTCTGGGCGTGCCCGGGTCCTGAATCCTGTTGTGCCTTTGAATAGGCTGCAGGGGGACGGTGAAGACCAGCAACATCTTTCCGGCCTGCCACCTTCCGTGTGGGACAAGGAGCCGAACGTGTGCCTTTCCGGAATCAGGCTCTGCCGAGGACGAGAGCCATGAGATGTTCCTCCTCTGGGCAAGCCCGGGTCCCAGATCCTGTTCTGCCTGTGAATAGGCTGCAGGGGGACGGTGAAGACCAGCAACAGCTTTCTGGCCTGCCACCTTCCGTGTGGGACAAGGAGGCGGACGTGTGCCTTTTTGGGAAGAGGCTCTGCCGAGGAAGAGAGCCATGAGATGTTCCTCCTCTGGGCAAGCCCGGGTCCCAGATCCTGTTGTACCTGTGAATAGGCTGCAGGGGGACGGTGAAGACCAGCAACAGCTTTCAGGGCTGCCACCTTCCGTGTGGGACAAGGAGCCGGACGTGTGCCTTTTCGGAAATAGGCTCTGCCGAGGACGAGAGCCATGAGATGTTCCACCTCTGGGCAAGCCCGGGTCCCAGATCCTGTCGTACCTGTGAATAGACTGCAGGGGGACGGTGAAGACCAGCAACAGCTTTCAGGGCTGCCAAATTCCTTGTGGGACAAGGAGCCGGACGTGTGCGTTTTCGGAATCAGGCTCTGCCGAGGACGAGAGCCATGAGATGTTCCTCCTGTGGGCAAGCCCGGGTCCCAGATCCTGTTGTGCCTGTGAATAGGCTGCAGGGGGACGGTGAAGACCAGCAACAGCTTTCTGGCCTGCCACCTTCCGTGTGGGACAAGGAGCCGGACGTGTGCCTTTTCGGAAAGAGGCCCTGCCGAGGACGAGAGCCATGAGATGTTCCTCCTCTGGGCAAGCCCGGGTCCCAGATCCTGTTGTACCTGTGAATAGGCTGCAGGGGGACGTTGAAGACCAGCAACATCTTTCAGGGCTGCCACCTTCCGTGTGGGACAAGGAGCCGGATGTGTGCCTTTTCGGGAAGAGGCTCTGCCGAGGACAAGAGCCATGAGATGTTCCTCCTCTGGGCAAGCCTGGGTCCTGAATCCTGTTGTACCTGTGAATAGGCTGCAGGGGGACGGTGAAGACCAGCAACAGCTTTCAGGGCTGCCACCTTCCGTGTGGGACAAGGAGCCGGACGTGTGCCTTTTCGGAAAGAGGCCCTGCCGAGGACGAGAGCCATGAGATGTTCCTCCTTTGGGCAAGCCCGGGTCCCAGATCCTGTTGTGCCTGTGAATAGGCTGCAGGGGGACGGTGAAGACCAGCAACAGCTTTCAGGGCTGCCACCTTCCGTGTGGGACAAGGAGCCGGACGTGTGCCTTTTCGGAATCGGGCTCTGCCGAGGAAGAGAGCCATGAGATGTTCCTCCTCTGGGCAAGCCCGGGTCCCAGATCCTGTTGTGCCTGTGAATAGGCTGCAGGGGGACGGTGAAGACCAGCAACAGCTTTCAAGGCTGCCACCTTCCTTGTGGGACAAGGAGCCGAACTTGTGCCTTTCCGGAATCAGGCTCTGCCGAGGACGATAGCCATGAGATGATCCTCCTCTGGGCAAGCCCGGGCCCCAGATACTCTTGTGCCTGTGAATAGGCTGCAGGGGGACGGTGAAGACCAGCAACAGCTTTCAGGGCTGCCACCTTCCATGTGGGACAAGGAGCCGGACGTGTGCCTTTTCGAAAAGAGGCCCTGCCGAGGACGAGAGCCATGAGATGTTCGTCCTTTGGGCAAGCCCGGGTCCCAGATCCTGTTGTGCCTGTGAATAGGCTGCAGGGGGACGGTGAAGACCAGCAACAGCTTTCAGGGCTGCCACCTTCCTTGTGGGACAAGGAGCCGGAATGTGCCTTTTCGGAATTGGGCCCTGCCGAGGAAGAGAGCCATGAGATGTTCCTCCTCTGGGCAAGCCCGCATCGTGAATCCTGTTGTGCCTGTGAATAGGCTGCAGGGGGACGGTGAAGACCAGCAACAGCTTTCAGGGCTGCCACCTTCCGTGTGGGACAAGGAGCCGAACTTGTGCCTTTCCGGAATCAGGCTCTGCCGAGGACGATAGCCATGAGATGTTCCTCCTCTGGGCAAGCCCGGGTCCCAGATCCTCTTGTGCCTGTGAATAGGCTGCAGGGGGACGGTGAAGACCAGCAACAGCTTTCAGGGCTGCCACCTTCCGTGTGGGACAAGGAGCCGGACGTGTGCCTTTTCGGAAACAGGCCCTGCCGAGGACGAGAGCCATGAGATGTTCCTCCTCTGGGCAAGCCCGGGTCCCAGATCCTGTTGTACCTGTGAATAGGCTGCAGGGGGACGGTGAAGACCAGCAACAGCTTTCAGGGCTGCCACCTTCCGTGTGGGACAAGGAGCCGGACGTGTGCCTTTTCGGGAAGAGGCTCTGCCGAGGACGAGAGCCATGAGATGTTCCTCCTCTGGGCAAGCCCGGGTCCCAGATCCTCTTGTGCCTGTGAATAGGCTGCAGGGGGACGGTGAAGACCAGCAACAGCTTTCAGGGCTGCCACCTTCCGTGTGGGACAACGAGCCGGACGTGTGACTTTTCAAAAATAGGCTCTGCCGAGGACGAGAGCCATGAGATGTTCCTCCTCTGGGCAAGCCCTTGTCCCAGATCCTGTTGTACCTGTGAATAGGCTGCAGGGGGACGGTGAAGACCAGCAACAGCTTTCAGGGCTGCCACCTTCCGTGTGGGACAAGGAGCCGGACGTGTGCCTTTTCGGAATCGGGCTGTGCCGAGGAAGAGAGCCATGAGATGTTCCTCCTCTGGGCAAGCCCGGGTCCCAGATCCTGTTGTGCCTGTGAATAGGCTGCAGGGGGACGGTGAAGACCAGCAACAGCTTTCAGGGCTGCCACCTTCCGTGTGGGACAAGGAGCCGGACGTGTGCCTTCTCGGAAACAGGCTCTGCCGAAGACGAGAGCCATGAGATGTTCCTCCTCTGGGCAAGCCCGGGTCCTGAATCCTGTTGTACCTGTGAATAGGCTGCAGGGGGATGGTGAAGACCAGCAACAGCTTTCAGGGCTGCCACCTTCCGTGTGGGACAAGGAGCCGGACGTGTGCCTTTTCGGAAAGAGGCCCTGCCGAGGACGAGAGCCATGAGATGTTCCTCCTATGGGCAAGCCCGGGTCCCAGATCCTGTTGTGCCTGTGAATAGGCTGCAGGGGGACGGTGAAGACCAGCAACAGCTTTCAGGGCTGCCACCTTCCGTGTGGGACAAGGAGCCGGACGTGTGCCTTTTCGGGAAGAGGCTCTGCCGAGGACGAGAGCCATGAGATGTTCCTCCTCTGGGCAAGCCCGGGTCCCAGATCCTCTTGTGCCTGTGAATAGGCTGCAGGGGGACGGTGAAGACCAGCAACAGCTTTCAGGGCTGCCACCTTCCGTGTGGGACAACGAGCCGGACGTGTGACTTTTCAGAAATAGGCTCTGCCGAGGACGAGAGCCATGAGATGTTCCTCCTCTGGGCAAGCCCGGGTCCTGAATCCTGTTGTACCTGTGAATAGGCTGCAGGGGGACGGTGAAGACCAGCAACAGCTTTCAGGGCTGCCACCTTCCTTGTGGGACAAGGAGCCGGACGTGTGCCTTTTCGGAATCGGGCTGTGCCGAGGAAGAGAGCCATGAGATGTTCCTCCTCTGGGCAAGCCCGGGTCCTGAATCCTGTTGTACCTGTGAATAGGCTGCAGGGGGATGGTGAAGACCAGCAACAGCTTTCAGGGCTGCCACCTTCCGTGTGGGACAAGGAGCCGGACGTGTGCCTTTTCGGGAAGAGGCTCTGCCGAGGACGAGAGCCATGAGATGTTCCTCCTCTGGGCAAGCCCGGGTCCCAGATCCTCTTGTGCCTGTGAATAGGCTGCAGGGGGACGGTGAAGACCAGCAACAGCTTTCAGGGCTGCCACCTTCCGTGTGGGACAACGAGCCGGACGTGTGACTTTTCAGAAATAGGCTCTGCCGAGGACGAGAGCCATGAGATGTTCCTCCTCTGGGCAAGCCCGGGTCCTGAATCCTGTTGTACCTGTGAATAGGCTGCAGGGGGACGGTGAAGACCAGCAACAGCTTTCAGGGCTGCCACCTTCCTTGTGGGACAAGGAGCCGGACGTGTGCCTTTTCGGAATCGGGCTGTGCCGAGGAAGAGAGCCATGAGATGTTCCTCCTCTGGGCAAGCCCGGGTCCTGAATCCTGTTGTACCTGTGAATAGGCTGCAGGGGGATGGTGAAGACCAGCAACAGCTTTCAGGGCTGCCACCTTCCGTGTGGGACAAGGAGCCGGACGTGTGCCTTTTCGGAAAGAGGCCCTGCCGAGGACGAGAGCCATGAGATGTTCCTCCTATGGGCAAGCCCCGGTCCCAGATCCTGTTGTGCCTGTGAATAGGCTGCAGGGGGACGGTGAAGACCAGCAACAGCTTTCAGGGCTGCCACCTTCCTTGTGGGACAAGGAGCCGGAATGTGCCTTTTCGGAATTGGGCCCTGCCGAGGACGAGAGCCATGAGATGTTCCTCCTCTGGGCAAGCCCGGGTCCTGAATCCTGTTGTGCCTGTGAATAGGCTGCAGGGGGACGGTGAAGACCAGCAACAGCTTTCAGGGCTGCCACCTTCCGTGTGGGACAAGGAGCCGAACTTATGCCTTTCCGGAATCAGGCTCTGCCGAGGACGATAGCCATGAGATGTTCCTCCTCTGGGCAAGCCCGGGTCCCAGATCCTCTTGTGCCTGTGAATAGGCTGCAGGGGGACGGTGAAGACCAGCAACAGCTTTCAGGGCTGCCACCTTCCGTGTGGGACAAGGAGCCGAACGTGTGCCTTTTCGGGAAGAGGCTCTGCCGAGGACAACAGCCATGATATGTTCCTCCTCTGGGCGTGCCCGGGTCCTGAATCCTGTTGTGCCTTTGAATAGGCTGCAGGGGGACGGTGAAGACCAGCAACATCTTTCCGGCCTGCCACCTTCCGTGTGGGACAAGGAGCCGAACGTGTGCCTTTCCGGAATCAGGCTCTGCCGAGGACGAGAGCCATGAGATGTTCCTCCTCTGGGCAAGCCCGGGTCCCAGATCCTGTTCTGCCTGTGAATAGGCTGCAGGGGGACGGTGAAGACCAGCAACAGCTTTCTGGCCTGCCACCTTCCGTGTGGGACAAGGAGGCGGACGTGTGCCTTTTTGGGAAGAGGCTCTGCCGAGGAAGAGAGCCATGAGATGTTCCTCCTCTGGGCAAGCCCGGGTCCCAGATCCTGTTGTACCTGTGAATAGGCTGCAGGGGGACGGTGAAGACCAGCAACAGCTTTCAGGGCTGCCACCTTCCGTGTGGGACAAGGAGCCGGACGTGTGCCTTTTCGGAAATAGGCTCTGCCGAGGACGAGAGCCATGAGATGTTCCACCTCTGGGCAATTCCGGGTCCCAGATCCTGTCGTACCTGTGAATAGACTGCAGGGGGACGGTGAAGACCAGCAACAGCTTTCAGGGCTGCCAAATTCCTTGTGGGACAAGGAGCCGGACGTGTGCGTTTTCGGAATCAGGCTCTGCCGAGGACGAGAGCCATGAGATGTTCCTCCTGTGGGCAAGCCCGGGTCCCAGATCCTCTTGTGCCTGTGAATAGGCTGCAGGGGGACGGTGAAGACCAGCAACAGCTTTCTGGCCTGCCACCTTCCGTGTGGGACAAGGAGCCGGACGTGTGCCTTTTCGGAAAGAGGCCCTGCCGAGGACGAGAGCCATGAGATGTTCCTCCTCTGGGCAAGCCCGGGTCCCAGATCCTGTTGTACCTGTGAATAGGCTGCAGGGGGACGTTGAAGACCAGCAACATCTTTCAGGGCTGCCACCTTCCGTGTGGGACAAGGAGCCGGATGTGTGCCTTTTCGGGAAGAGGCTCTGCCGAGGACAAGAGCCATGAGATGTTCCTCCTCTGGGCAAGCCCGGACCCCAGATCCTGTTGTACCTGTGAATAGGCTGCAGGGGGACGGTGAAGACCAGCAACAGCTTTCAGGGCTGCCACCTTCCGTGTGGGACAAGGAGCCGGACGTGTGCCTTTTCGGAAAGAGGCCCTGCCGAGGACGAGAGCCATGAGATGTTCCTCCTTTGGGCAAGCCCGGGTCCCAGATCCTGTTCTGCCTGTGAATAGGCTGCAGGGGGACGGTGAAGACCAGCAACAGCTTTCAGGGCTGCCACCTTCCGTGTGGGACAAGGAGCCGGACGTGTGCCTTTTCGGAATCGGGCTCTGCCGAGGAAGAGAGCCATGAGATGTTCCTCCTCTGGGCAAGCCCGGGTCCCAGATCCTGTTGTGCCTGTGAATAGGCTGCAGGGGGACGGTGAAGACCAGCAACAGCTTTCAAGGCTGCCACCTTCCTTGTGGGACAAGGAGCCGAACTTGTGCCTTTCCGGAATCAGGCTCTGCCGAGGACGATAGCCATGAGATGATCCTCCTCTGGGCAAGCCCGGGCCCCAGATACTCTTGTGCCTGTGAATAGGCTGCAGGGGGACGGTGAAGACCAGCAACAGCTTTCAGGGCTGCCACCTTCCATGTGGGACAAGGAGCCGGACGTGTGCCTTCTCGGAAACAGGCTCTGCCGAGGACGAGAGCCATGAGATGTTCCTCCTCTGGGCAAGCCCGGGTCCTGAATCCTGTTGTACCTGTGAATAGGCTGCAGGGGGATGGTGAAGACCAGCAACAGCTTTCAGGGCTGCCACCTTCCGTGTGGGACAAGGAGCCGGACGTGTGCCTTTTCGGAAAGAGGCCCTGCCGAGGACGAGAGCCATGAGATGTTCCTCCTATGGGCAAGCCCGGGTCCCAGATCCTGTTGTGCCTGTGAATAGGCTGCAGGGGGACGGTGAAGACCAGCAACAGCTTTCAGGGCTGCCACCTTCCGTGTGGGACAAGGAGCCGGACGTGTGACTTTTCAGAAATAGGCTCTGCCGAGGACGAGAGCCATGAGATGTTCCTCCTCTGGGCAAGCCCGGGTCCTGAATCCTGTTGTACCTGTGAATAGGCTGCAGGGGGACGGTGAAGACCAGCAACAGCTTTCAGGGCTGCCACCTTCCGTGTGGGACAAGGAGCCGGACGTGTGCCTTTTCGGAAATAGGCTCTGCCGAGGACGAGAGCCATGAGGTGTTCCTCCTCTGGGCAAGCCCCGGTCCCAGATCCTGTTGTGCCTGTGAATAGGCTGCAGGGGGACGGTGAAGACCAGCAACAGCTTTCAGGGCTGCCACCTTCCTTGTGGGACAAGGAGCCGGAATGTGCCTTTTCGGAATTGGGCCCTGCCGAGGAAGAGAGCCATGAGATGTTCCTCCTCTGGGCAAGCCCGCATCGTGAATCCTGTTGTGCCTGTGAATAGGCTGCAGGGGGACGGTGAAGACCAGCAACATCTTTCCGGGCTGCCACCTTCCGTGTGGGACAAGGAGCCGAACTTGTGCCTTTCCGGAATCAGGCTCTGCCGAGGACGATAGCCATGAGATGTTCCTCCTCTGGGCAAGCCCGGGTCCCAGATCCTCTTGTGCCTGTGAATAGGCTGCAGGGGGACGGTGAAGACCAGCAACAGCTTTCAGGGCTGCCACCTTCCGTGTGGGACAAGGAGCCGGACGTGTGCCTTCTCGGAAACAGGATCTGCCGAAGACGAGAGCCATGAGATGTTCCTCCTCTGGGCAAGCCCGGGTCCTGAATCCTGTTGTACCTGTGAATAGGCTGCAGGGGGATGGTGAAGACCAGCAACAGCTTTCAGGGCTGCCACCTTCCGTGTGGGACAAGGAGCCGGACGTGTGCCTTTTCGGAAAGAGGCCCTGCCGAGGACGAGAGCCATGAGATGTTCCTCCTATGGGCAAGCCCGGGTCCCAGATCCTGTTGTGCCTGTGAATAGGCTGCAGGGGGACGGTGAAGACCAGCAACAGCTTTCAGGGCTGCCACCTTCCGTGTGGGACAAGGAGCCGGACGTGTGCCTTTTAGGGAAGAGGCTCTGCCGAGGACGAGAGCCATGAGATGTTCCTCCTCTGGGCAAGCCCGGGTCCCAGATCCTCTTGTGCCTGTGAATAGGCTGCAGGGGGACGGTGAAGACCAGCAACAGCTTTCAGGGCTGCCACCTTCCGTGTGGGACAACGAGCCGGACGTGTGACTTTTCAGAAATAGGCTCTGCCGAGGACGAGAGCCATGAGATGTTCCTCCTCTGGGCAAGCCCGGGTCCTGAATCCTGTTGTACCTGTGAATAGGCTGCAGGGGGACGGTGAAGACCAGCAACAGCTTTAAGGGCTGCCACCTTCCTTGTGGGACAAGGAGCCGGACGTGTGCCTTTTCGGAATCGGGCTGTGCCGAGGAAGAGAGCCATGAGATGTTCCTCCTCTGGGCAAGCCCGGGTCCCAGATCCTGTTGTGCCTGTGAATAGGCTGCAGGGGGACGGTGAAGACCAGCAACAGCTTTCAGGGCTGCCACCTTCCGTGTGGGACAAGGAGCCGGACGTGTGCCTTCTCGGAAACAGGCTCTGCCGAGGACGAGAGCCATGAGATGTTCCTCCTCTGGGCAAGCCCGGGTCCTGAATCCTGTTGTACCTGTGAATAGGCTGCAGGGGGATGGTGAAGACCAGCAACAGCTTTCAGGGCTGCCACCTTCCGTGTGGGACAAGGAGCCGGACGTGTGCCTTTTCGGAAAGAGGCCCTGCCGAGGACGAGAGCCATGAGATGTTCCTCCTATGGGCAAGCCCGGGTCCCAGATCCTGTTGTGCCTGTGAATAGGCTGCAGGGGGACGGTGAAGACCAGCAACAGCTTTCAGGGCTGCCACCTTCCGTGTGGGACAAGGAGCCGGACGTGTGACTTTTCAGAAATAGGCTCTGCCGAGGACGAGAGCCATGAGATGTTCCTCCTCTGGGCAAGCCCGGGTCCTGAATCCTGTTGTACCTGTGAATAGGCTGCAGGGGGACGGTGAAGACCAGCAACAGCTTTCAGGGCTGCCACCTTCCTTGTGGGACAAGGAGCCGGAATGTGCCTTTTCGGAATTGGGCCCTGCCGAGGAAGAGAGCCATGAGATGTTCCTCCTCTGGGCAAGCCCGCATCGTGAATCCTGTTGTGCCTGTGAATAGGCTGCAGGGGGACGGTGAAGACCAGCAACAGCTTTCAGGGCTGCCACCTTCCGTGTGGGACAAGGAGCCGAACTTGTGCCTTTCCGGAATCAGGCTCTGCCGAGGACGATAGCCATGAGATGTTCCTCCTCTGGGCAAGCCCGGGTCCCAGATCCTCTTGTGCCTGTGAATAGGCTGCAGGGGGACGGTGAAGACCAGCAACAGCTTTCAGGGCTGCCACCTTCCGTGTGGGACAAGGATCCGGACGTGTGCCTTTTCGAAAAGAGGCCCTGCCGAGGACGAGAGCCATGAGATGTTCCTCCTCTGGGCAAGCCCGGGTCCCAGATCCTGTTGTACCTGTGAATAGGCTGCAGGGGGACGGTGAAGACCAGCAACAGCTTTCAGGGCTGCCACCTTCCGTGTGGGACAAGGAGCCGGACGTGTGCCTTTTCGGGAAGAGGCTCTGCCGAGGACGAGAGCCATGAGATGTTCCTCCTCTGGGCAAGCCCGGGTCCCAGATCCTCTTGTGCCTGTGAATAGGCTGCAGGGGGACGGTGAAGACCAGCAACAGCTTTCAGGGCTGCCACCTTCCGTGTGGGACAACGAGCCGGACGTGTGACTTTTCAGAAATAGGCTCTGCCGAGGACGAGAGCCATGAGATGTTCCTCCTCTGGGCAAGCCCGGGTCCTGAATCCTGTTGTACCTGTGAATAGGCTGCAGGGGGACGGTGAAGACCAGCAACAGCTTTCAGGGCTGCCACCTTCCGTGTGGGACAAGGAGCCGGACGTGTGCCTTTTCGGAATCGGGCTGTGCCGAGGAAGAGAGCCATGAGATGTTCCTCCTCTGGGCAAGCCCGGGCCCCAGATCCTGTTGTGCCTGTGAATAGGCTGCAGGGGGACGGTGAAGACCAGCAACAGCTTTCAGGGCTGCCACCTTCCGTGTGGGACAAGGAGCCGGACGTGTGCCTTCTCGGAAACAGGCTCTGCCGAGGACGAGAGCCATGAGATGTTCCTCCTCTGGGCAAGCCCGGGTCCTGAATCCTGTTGTACCTGTGAATAGGCTGCAGGGGGATGGTGAAGACCAGCAACAGCTTTCAGGGCTGCCACCTTCCGTGTGGGACAAGGAGCCGGACGTGTGCCTTTTCGGAAAGAGGCCCTGCCGAGGACGAGAGCCATGAGATGTTCCTCCTATGGGCAAGCCCGGGTCCCAGATCCTGTTGTGCCTGTGAATAGGCTGCAGGGGGACGGTGAAGACCAGCAACAGCTTTCAGGGCTGCCACCTTCCGTGTGGGACAAGGAGCCGGACGTGTGCCTTTTCGGGAAGAGGCTCTGCCGAGGACGAGAGCCATGAGATGTTCCTCCTCTGGGCAAGCCCGGGTCCCAGATCCTCTTGTGCCTGTGAATAGGCTGCAGGGGGACGGTGAAGACCAGCAACAGCTTTCAGGGCTGCCACCTTCCGTGTGGGACAACGAGCCGGACGTGTGACTTTTCAGAAATAGGCTCTGCCGAGGACGAGAGCCATGAGATGTTCCTCCTCTGGGCAAGCCCGGGTCCTGAATCCTGTTGTACCTGTGAATAGGCTGCAGGGGGACGGTGAAGACCAGCAACAGCTTTAAGGGCTGCCACCTTCCTTGTGGGACAAGGAGCCGGACGTGTGCCTTTTCGGAATCGGGCTCTGCCGAGGACGAGAGCCATGAGATGTTCCTCCTCTGGGCAAGCCCGGGTCCCAGATCCTGTTGTGCCTGTGAATAGGCTGCAGGGGGACGGTGAAGACCAGCAACAGCTTTCAGGGCTGCCACCTTCCGTGTGGGACAAGGAGCCGGACGTGTGCCTTCTCGGAAACAGGCTCTGCCGAGGACGAGAGCCATGAGATGTTCCTCCTCTGGGCAAGCCCGGGTCCTGAATCCTGTTGTACCTGTGAATAGGCTGCAGGGGGATGGTGAAGACCAGCAACAGCTTTCAGGGCTGCCACCTTCCGTGTGGGACAAGGAGCCGGACGTGTGCCTTTTCGGAAAGAGGCCCTGCCGAGGACGAGAGCCATGAGATGTTCCTCCTATGGGCAAGCCCGGGTCCCAGATCCTGTTGTGCCTGTGAATAGGCTGCAGGGGGACGGTGAAGACCAGCAACAGCTTTCAGGGCTGCCACCTTCCGTGTGGGACAAGGAGCCGGACGTGTGCCTTCTCCGAAACAGGCTCTGCCGAGGACGAGAGCCATGAGATGTTCCTCCTCTGGGCAAGCCCGGGTCCTGAATCCTGTTGTACCTGTGAATAGGCTGCAGGGGGACGGTGAAGACCAGCAACAGCTTTCAGGGCTGCCACCTTCCTTGTGGGACAAGGAGCCGGAATGTGCCTTTTCGGAATTGGGCCCTGCCGAGGAAGAGAGCCATGAGATGTTCCTCCTCTGGGCAAGCCCGCATCGTGAATCCTGTTGTGCCTGTGAATAGGCTGCAGGGGGACGGTGAAGACCAGCAACAGCTTTCAGGGCTGCCACCTTCCGTGTGGGACAAGGAGCCGAACTTGTGCCTTTCCGGAATCAGGCTCTGCCGAGGACGATAGCCATGAGATGTTCCTCCTCTGGGCAAGCCCGGGTCCCAGATCCTCTTGTGCCTGTGAATAGGCTGCAGGGGGACGGTGAAGACCAGCAACAGCTTTCAGGGCTGCCACCTTCCGTGTGGGACAAGGATCCGGACGTGTGCCTTTTCGAAAAGAGGCCCTGCCGAGGACGAGAGCCATGAGATGTTCCTCCTCTGGGCAAGCCCGGGTCCCAGATGCTGTTGTACCTGTGAATAGGCTGCAGGGGGACGGTGAAGACCAGCAACAGCTTTCAGAGCTGCCACCTTCCGTGTGGGACAAGGAGCCGGACGTGTGCCTTTTCGGGAAGAGGCTCTGCCGAGGACGAGAGCCATGAGATGTTCCTCCTCTGGGCAAGCCCGGGTCCCAGATCCTCTTGTGCCTGTGAATAGGCTGCAGGGGGACGGTGAAGACCAGCAACAGCTTTCAGGGCTGCCACCTTCCGTGTGGGACAACGAGCCGGACGTGTGACTTTTCAGAAATAGGCTCTGCCGAGGACGAGAGCCATGAGATGTTCCTCCTCTGGGCAAGCCCGGGTCCTGAATCCTGTTGTACCTGTGAATAGGCTGCAGGGGGACGGTGAAGACCAGCAACAGCTTTCAGGGCTGCCACCTTCCGTGTGGGACAAGGAGCCGGACGTGTGCCTTTTCGGAATCGGGCTGTGCCGAGGAAGAGAGCCATGAGATGTTCCTCCTCTGGGCAAGCCCGGGCCCCAGATCCTGTTGTGCCTGTGAATAGGCTGCAGGGGGACGGTGAAGACCAGCAACAGCTTTCAGGGCTGCCACCTTCCGTGTGGGACAAGGAGCCGGACGTGTGCCTTCTCGGAAACAGGCTCTGCCGAGGACGAGAGCCATGAGATGTTCCTCCTCTGGGCAAGCCCGGGTCCTGAATCCTGTTGTACCTGTGAATAGGCTGCAGGGGGATGGTGAAGACCAGCAACAGCTTTCAGGGCTGCCACCTTCCGTGTGGGACAAGGAGCCGCACGTGTGCCTTTTCGGAAAGAGGCCCTGCCGAGGACGAGAGCCATGAGATGTTCCTCCTATGGGCAAGCCCGGGTCCCAGATCCTCTTGTGCCTGTGAATAGGCTGCAGGGGGACGGTGAAGACCAGCAACAGCTTTCAGGGCTGCCACCTTCCGTGTGGGACAAGGAGCCGGACGTGTGCCTTTTCGGGAAGAGGCTCTGCCGAGGACGAGAGCCATGAGATGTTCCTCCTCTGGGCAAGCCCGGGTCCCAGATCCTCTTGTGCCTGTGAATAGGCTGCAGGGGGACGGTGAAGACCAGCAACAGCTTTCAGGGCTGCCACCTTCCGTGTGGGACAACGAGCCGGACGTGTGACTTTTCAGAAATAGGCTCTGCCGAGGACGAGAGCCATGAGATGTTCCTCCTCTGGGCAAGCCCGGGTCCTGAATCCTGTTGTACCTGTGAATAGGCTGCAGGGGGACGGTGAAGACCAGCAACAGCTTTCAGGGCTGCCACCTTCCTTGTGGGACAAGGAGCCGGACGTGTGCCTTTTCGGAATCGGGCTGTGCCGAGGACGATAGCCATGAGATGTTCCTCCTCTGGGCAAGCCCGGGTCCCAGATCCTGTTGTGCCTGTGAATAGGCTGCAGGGGGACGGTGAAGACCAGCAACAGCTTTCAGGGCTGCCACCTTCCGTGTGGGACAAGGAGCCGGACGTGTGCCTTCTCGGAAACAGGCTCTGCCGAGGACGAGAGCCATGAGATGTTCCTCCTCTGGGCAAGCCCGGGTCCTGAAT
Organism: Astur gentilis; assembly: GCF_929443795.1. Lineage (NCBI taxonomy): Eukaryota > Metazoa > Chordata > Aves > Accipitriformes > Accipitridae > Astur > Astur gentilis. Next base: position 1,081,398 of record NW_026060936.1, read on the forward strand.
CCTGTTGTACCTGTGAATAGGCTGCAGGGGGATGGTGAAGACCAGCAACAGCTTTCAGGGCTGCCACCTTCCGTGTGGGACAAGGAGCCGGACGTGTGCCTTTTCGGAAAGAGGCCCTGCCGAGGACGAGAGCCATGAGATGTTCCTCCTATGGGCAAGCCCGGGTCCCAGATCCTGTTGTGCCTGTGAATAGGCTGCAGGGGGACGGTGAAGACCAGCTACAGCTTTCAGGGCTGCCACCTTCCGTGTGGGATAAGGAGCCGGACGTGTGACTTTTCAGAAATAGGCTCTGCCGAGGACGAGAGCCATGAGATGTTACTCCTCTGGGCAAGCCCGGGTCCTGAATCCTGTTGTACCTGTGAATAGGCTGCAGGGGGACGGTGAAGACCAGCAACAGCTTTCAGGGCTGCCACCTTCCGTGTGGGACAAGGAGCCGGACGTGTGCCTTTTCGGAATCAGGCTCTGCCGAGGACGAGAGCCATGAGGTGTTCCTCCTCTGGGCAAGCCCCGGTCCCAGATCCTGTTGTGCCTGTGAATAGGCTGCAGGGGGACGGTGAAGACCAGCAACAGCTTTCAGGGCTGCCACCTTCCTTGTGGGACAAGGAGCCGGAATGTGCCTTTTCGGAATTGGGACCTGCCGAGGAAGAGAGCCATGAGATGTTCCTCCTCTGGGCAAGCCCGCATCGTGAATCCTGTTGTGCCTGTGAATAGGCTGCAGGGGGACGGTGAAGACCAGCAACAGCTTTCAGGGCTGCCACCTTCCGTGTGGGACAAGGAGCCGGACGTGTGCCTTTTCGGAAAGAGGCTCTGCCGAGGACGATAGCCATGAGATGTTCCTCCTCTGGGCAAGCCCGGGTCCCAGATCCTCTTGTGCCTGTGAATAGGCTGCAGGGGGACGGTGAAGACCAGCAACAGCTTTCAGGGCTGCCACCTTCCGTGTGGGACAAGGATCCGGACGTGTGCCTTTTCGATAAGAGGCCCTGCCGAGGACGAGAGCCATGAGATGTTCCTCCTCTGGGCAAGCCCGGGTCCCAGATCCTGTTGTACCTGTGAATAGGCTGCAGGGGGACGGTGAAGACCAGCAACAGCTTTCAGGGCTGCCACCTTCCGTGTGGGACAAGGAGCCGGACGTGTGCCTTTTCGGGAAGAGGCTCTGCCGAGGACGAGAGCCATGAGATGTTCCTCCTCTGGGCAAGCCCGGGTCCCAGATCCTCTTGTGCCTGTGAATAGGCTGCAGGGGGACGGTGAAGACCAGCAACAGCTTTCAGGGCTGCCACCTTCCGTGTGGGACAACGAGCCGGACGTGTGACTTTTCAGAAATAGGTTCTGCCGAGGACGAGAGCCATGAGATGTTCCTCCTCTGGGCAAGCCCGGGTCCTGAATCCTGTTGTACCTGTGAATAGGCTGCAGGGGGACGGTGAAGACCAGCAACAGCTTTCAGGGCTGCCACCTTCCTTGTGGGACAAGGAGCCGGACGTGTGCCTTTTCGGAATCGGGCTGTGCCGAGGAAGAGAGCCATGAGATGTTCCTCCTCTGGGCAAGCCCGGGTCCCAGATCCTGTTGTGCCTGTGAATAGGCTGCAGGGGGACGGTGAAGACCAGCAACAGCTTTCAGGGCTGCCACCTTCCGTGTGGGACAAGGAGCCGGACGTGTGCCTTCTCGGAAACAGGCTCTGCCGAGGACGAGAGCCATGAGATGTTCCTCCTCTGGGCAAGCCCGGGTCCTGAATCCTGTTGTACCTGTGAATAGGCTGCAGGGGGATGGTGAAGACCAGCAACAGCTTTCAGGGCTGCCACCTTCCGTGTGGGACAAGGAGCCGGACGTGTGCCTTTTCGGAAAGAGGCCCTGCCGAGGACGAGAGCCATGAGATGTTCCTCCTATGGGCAAGCCCGGGTCCCAGATCCTGTTGTGCCTGTGAATAGGCTGCAGGGGGACGGTGAAGACCAGCAACAGCTTTCAGGGCTGCCACCTTCCGTGTGGGACAAGGAGCCGGACGTGTGACTTTTCAGAAATAGGCTCTGCCGAGGACGAGAGCCATGAGATGTTCCTCCTCTGGGCAAGCCCGGGTCCTGAATCCTGTTGTACCTGTGAATAGGCTGCAGGGGGACGGTGAAGACCAGCAACAGCTTTCAGGGCTGCCACCTTCCGTGTGGGACAAGGAGCCGGACGTGTGCCTTTTCGGAAATAGGCTCTGCCGAGGACGAGAGCCATGAGGTGTTCCTCCTCTGGGCAAGCCCCGGTCCCAGATCCTGTTGTGCCTGTGAATAGGCTGCAGGGGGACGGTGAAGACCAGCAACAGCTTTCAGGGCTGCCACCTTCCTTGTGGGGCAAGGAGCCGGAATGTGCCTTTTCGGAATTGGGCCCTGCCGAGGAAGAGAGCCATGAGATGTTCCTCCTCTGGGCAAGCCCGCATCGTGAATCCTGTTGTGCCTGTGAATAGGCTGCAGGGGGACGGTGAAGACCAGCAACAGCTTTCAGGGCTGCCACCTTCCGTGTGGGACAAGGAGCCGAACTTGTGCCTTTCCGGAATCAGGCTCTGCCGAGGACGAGAGTGATGAGATGTTCCTCCTGTGGGCAAGCCCGGGTCCCAGATCCTCTTGTGCCTGTGAATAGGCTGCAGGGGGACGGTGAAGACCAGCAACAGCTTTCAGGGCTGCCACCTTCCGTGTGGGACAAGGATCCGGACGTGTGCCTTTTCGAAAAGAGGCCCTGCCGAGGACGAGAGCCATGAGATGTTCCTCCTCTGGGCAAGCCCGGGTCCCAGATGCTGTTGTACCTGTGAATAGGCTGCAGGGGGACGGTGAAGACCAGCAACAGCTTTCAGAGCTGCCACCTTCCGTGTGGGACAAGGATCCGGACGTGTGCCTTTTCGAAAAGAGGCCCTGCCGAGGACGAGAGCCATGAGATGTTCCTCCTCTGGGCAAGCCCGGGTCCCAGATCCTCTTGTGCCTGTGAATAGGCTGCAGGGGGACGGTGAAGACCAGCAACAGCTTTCAGGGCTGCCACCTTCCGTGTGGGACAACGAGCCGGACGTGTGACTTTTCAGAAATAGGCTCTGCCGAGGACGAGAGCCATGAGATGTTCCTCCTCTGGGCAAGCCCGGGTCCTGAATCCTGTTGTACCTGTGAATAGGCTGCAGGGGGACGGTGAAGACCAGCAACAGCTTTCAGGGCTGCCACCTTCCGTGTGGGACAAGGAGCCGGACGTGTGCCTTTTCGGAATCGGGCTGTGCCGAGGAAGAGAGCCATGAGATGTTCCTCCTCTGGGCAAGCCCGGGTCCCAGATCCTGTCATACCTGTGAATAGGCTGCAGGGGGACGGTGAAGACCAGCAACAGCTTTCAGGGCTGCCACCTTCCGTGTGGGACAAGGAGCCGGACGTGTGCGTTTTCGGAATCAGGCTCTGCCGAGGACGAGAGCCATGAGATGTTCCTCCTGTGGGCAAGCCCGGGTCCCAGATCCTGTTGTGCCTGTGAATAGGCTGCAGGGGGACGGTGAAGACCAGCAACAGCTTTCAGGGCTGCCACCTTCCATGTGGGACAAGGAGCCGGACGTGTGACTTTTCGGAAAGAGGCCCTGCCGAGGACGAGAGCCATGAGATATTCCTCCTCTGGGCAAGCCCGGGTCCCAGATCCTGTTGTGCCTGTGAATAGGCTGCAGGGGGACGGTGAAGAGCAGCAACATCCTTCAGGGGTGCCACCTTCCGTGTGGGACAAGGAGCCGGACGTGTGACTTTTCAGAAATAGGCTCTGCCGAGGACGAGAGCCATGATATGTTCCTCCTCTGGGCAAGCCCGCGTCGTGAATCCTGTTGTACCTGTGAATAGGCTGCAGGGGGACGGTGAAGACCAGCAACAGCTTTCAGGGCTGCCACCTTCCGTGTGGGACAAGGATCCGGACGTGTGCCTTTTCGAAAAGAGGCCCTGCCGAGGACGAGAGCCATGAGATGTTCCTCCTCTGGGCAAGCCCGGGTCCCAGATGCTGTTGTACCTGTGAATAGGCTGCAGGGGGACGGTGAAGACCAGCAACAGCTTTCAGAGCTGCCACCTTCCGTGTGGGACAAGGAGCCGGACGTGTGCCTTTTCGGGAAGAGGCTCTGCCGAGGACGAGAGCCATGAGATGTTCCTCCTCTGGGCAAGCCCGGGTCCCAGATCCTCTTGTGCCTGTGAATAGGCTGCAGGGGGACGGTGAAGACCAGCAACAGCTTTCAGGGCTGCCACCTTCCGTGTGGGACAACGAGCCGGACGTGTGACTTTTCAGAAATAGGCTCTGCCGAGGACGAGAGCCATGAGATGTTCCTCCTCTGGGCAAGCCCGGGTCCTGAATCCTGTTGTACCTGTGAATAGGCTGCAGGGGGACGGTGAAGACCAGCAACAGCTTTCAGGGCTGCCACCTTCCGTGTGGGACAAGGAGCCGGACGTGTGCCTTTTCGGAATCGGGCTGTGCCGAGGAAGAGAGCCATGAGATGTTCCTCCTCTGGGCAAGCCCGGGTCCCAGATCCTGTCATACCTGTGAATAGGCTGCAGGGGGACGGTGAAGACCAGCAACAGCTTTCAGGGCTGCCACCTTCCGTGTGGGACAAGGAGCCGGACGTGTGCGTTTTCGGAATCAGGCTCTGCCGAGGACGAGAGCCATGAGATGTTCCTCCTGTGGGCAAGCCCGGGTCCCAGATCCTGTTGTGCCTGTGAATAGGCTGCAGGGGGACGGTGAAGACCAGCAACAGCTTTCAGGGCTGCCACCTTCCATGTGGGACAAGGAGCCGGACGTGTGCCTTTTCGGAAAGAGGCCCTGCCGAGGACGAGAGCCATGAGATATTCCTCCTCTGGGCAAGCCCGGGTCCCAGATCCTGTTGTGCCTGTGAATAGGCTGCAGGGGGACGGTGAAGAGCAGCAACATCCTTCAGGGGTGCCACCTTCCGTGTGGGACAAGGAGCCGGACGTGTGACTTTTCAGAAATAGGCTCTGCCGAGGACGAGAGCCATGATATGTTCCTCCTCTGGGCAAGCCCGCGTCGTGAATCCTGTTGTACCTGTGAATAGGCTGCAGGGGGACGGTGAAGACCAGCAACAGCTTTCAGGGCTGCCACCTTCCGTGTGGGACAAGGAGCCGGACGTGTGCCTTTTCGAAAAGAGGCCCTGCCGAGGACGAGAGCCATGAGATGTTCCTCCTCTGGGCAAGCCCGGGTCCCAGATGCTGTTGTACCTGTGAATAGGCTGCAGGGGGACGGTGAAGACCAGCAACAGCTTTCAGGGCTGCCACCTTCCGTGTGGGACAAGGAGCCGGACGTGTGCCTTTTCGGGAAGAGGCTCTGCCGAGGACGAGAGCCATGAGATGTTCCTCCTCTGGGCAAGCCCGGGTCCCAGATCCTCTTGTGCCTGTGAATAGGCTGCAGGGGGACGGTGAAGACCAGCAACAGCTTTCAGGGCTGCCACCTTCCGTGTGGGACAACGAGCCGGACGTGTGACTTTTCAGAAATAGGCTCTGCCGAGGACGAGAGCCATGAGATGTTCCTCCTCTGGGCAAGCCCGGGTCCTGAATCCTGTTGTACCTGTGAATAGGCTGCAGGGGGACGGTGAAGACCAGCAACAGCTTTCAGGGCTGCCACCTTCCGTGTGGGACAAGGAGCCGGACGTGTGCCTTTTCGGAAAGAGGCCCTGCCGAGGACGAGAGCCATGAGATGGTCCTCCTATGGGCAAGCCCGGGTCCCAGATCCTGTTGTGCCTGTGAATAGGCTGCAGGGGGACGGTGAAGACCAGCAACAGCTTTCAGGGCTGCCACCTTCCGTGTGGGACAAGGAGCCGGACGTGTGACTTTTCAGAAATAGGCTCTGCCGAGGACGAGAGCCATGAGATGTTCCTCCTCTGGGCAAGCCCGGGTCCTGAATCCTGTTGTACCTATGAATAGGCTGCAGGGGGACGGTGAAGACCAGCAACAGCTTTCAGGGCTGCCACCTTCCGTGTGGGACAAGGAGCCGGACGTGTGCCTTTTCGGAATCAGGCTCTGCCGAGGACGAGAGCCATGAGGTGTTCCTCCTCTGGGCAAGCCCCGGTCCCAGATCCTGTTGTGCCTGTGAATAGGCTGCAGGGGGACGGTGAAGACCAGCAACAGCTTTCAGGGCTGCCACCTTCCTTGTGGGACAAGGAGCCGGAATGTGCCTTTTCGGAATTGGGCCCTGCCGAGGAAGAGAGCCATGAGATGTTCCTCCTCTGGGCAAGCCCGCATCGTGAATCCTGTTGTGCCTGTGAATAGGCTGCAGGGGGACGGTGAAGACCAGCAACAGCTTTCAGGGCTGCCACCTTCCGTGTGGGACAAGGAGCCGAACTTGTGCCTTTCCGGAATCAGGCTCTGCCGAGGACGAGAGTGATGAGATGTTCCTCCTGTGGGCAAGCCCGGGTCCCAGATCCTCTTGTGCCTGTGAATAGGCTGCAGGGGGACGGTGAAGACCAGCAACAGCTTTCAGGGCTGCCACCTTCCGTGTGGGACAAGGATCCGGACGTGTGCCTTTTCGAAAAGAGGCCCTGCCGAGGACGAGAGCCATGAGATGTTCCTCCTCTGGGCAAGCCCGGGTCCCAGATGCTGTTGTACCTGTGAATAGGCTGCAGGGGGACGGTGAAGACCAGCAACAGCTTTCAGAGCTGCCACCTTCCGTGTGGGACAAGGATCCGGACGTGTGCCTTTTCGAAAAGAGGCCCTGCCGAGGACGAGAGCCATGAGATGTTCCTCCTCTGGGCAAGCCCGGGTCCCAGATCCTCTTGTGCCTGTGAATAGGCTGCAGGGGGACGGTGAAGACCAGCAACAGCTTTCAGGGCTGCCACCTTCCGTGTGGGACAACGAGCCGGACGTGTGACTTTTCAGAAATAGGCTCTGCCGAGGACGAGAGCCATGAGATGTTCCTCCTCTGGGCAAGCCCGGGTCCTGAATCCTGTTGTACCTGTGAATAGGCTGCAGGGGGACGGTGAAGACCAGCAACAGCTTTCAGGGCTGCCACCTTCCGTGTGGGACAAGGAGCCGGACGTGTGCCTTTTCGGAATCAGGCTCTGCCGAGGAAGAGAGCCATGAGATGTTCCTCCTCTGGGCAAGCCCGGGTCCCAGATCCTGTCATACCTGTGAATAGGCTGCAGGGGGACGGTGAAGACCAGCAACAGCTTTCAGGGCTGCCACCTTCCGTGTGGGACAAGGAGCCGGACGTGTGCGTTTTCGGAATCAGGCTCTGCCGAGGACGAGAGCCATGAGATGTTCCTCCTGTGGGCAAGCCCGGGTCCCAGATCCTGTTGTGCCTGTGAATAGGCTGCAGGGGGACGGTGAAGACCAGCAACAGCTTTCAGGGCTGCCACCTTCCATGTGGGACAAGGAGCCGGACGTGTGCCTTTTCGGAAAGAGGCCCTGCCGAGGACGAGAGCCATGAGATATTCCTCCTCTGGGCAAGCCCGGGTCCCAGATCCTGTTGTGCCTGTGAATAGGCTGCAGGGGGACGGTGAAGAGCAGCAACATCCTTCAGGGGTGCCACCTTCCGTGTGGGACAAGGAGCCGGACGTGTGACTTTTCAGAAATAGGCTCTGCCGAGGACGAGAGCCATGATATGTTCCTCCTCTGGGCAAGCCCGCGTCGTGAATCCTGTTGTACCTGTGAATAGGCTGCAGGGGGACGGTGAAGACCAGCAACAGCTTTCAGGGCTGCCACCTTCCGTGTGGGACAAGGAGCCGAACGTGTGCCTTTTCGGGAAGAGGCTCTGCCGAGGACAAGAGCCATGATATGTTCCTCCTCTGGGCGTGCCCGGGTCCTGAATCCTGTTGTGCCTTTGAATAGGCTGCAGGGGGACGGTGAAGACCAGCAACATCTTTCCGGCCTGCCACCTTCCGTGTGGGACAAGGAGCCGAACGTGTGCCTTTCCGGAATCAGGCTCTGCCGAGGACGAGAGCCATGAGATGTTCCTCCTCTGGGCAAGCCCGGGTCCCAGATCCTGTTGTGCCTGTGAATAGGCTGCAGGGGGACGGTGAAGACCAGCAACAGCTTTCTGGCCTGCCACCTTCCGTGTGGGACAAGGAGGCGGACGTGTGCCTTTTTGGGAAGAGGCTCTGCCGAGGAAGAGAGCCATGAGATGTTCCTCCTCTGGGCAAGCCCGGGTCCCAGATCCTGTTGTACCTGTGAATAGGCTGCAGGGGGACGGTGAAGACCAGCAACAGCTTTCAGGGCTGCCATCTTCCGTGTGGGACAAGGAGCCGGACGTGTGCCTTTTCGGAAATAGGCTCTGCCGAGGACAAGAGCCATGAGATGTTCCACCTCTGGGCAAGCCTGGGTCCCAGATCCTGTCGTACCTGTGAATAGGCTGCAGGGGGACGGTGAAGACCAGCAACAGCTTTCTGGCCTGCCACCTTCCGTGTGGGACAAGGAGGCGGACGTGTGCCTTTTTGGGAAGAGGCTCTGCCGAGGAAGAGAGCCATGAGATGTTCCTCCTCTGGGCAAGCCCGGGTCCCAGATCCTGTTGTGCCTGTGAATAGGCTGCAGGGGGACGGTGAAGACCAGCAACAGCTTTCAGGGCTGCCACCTTCCGTGTGGGACAAGGAGCCGGACGTGTGCCTTTTCGGAAATAGGCTCTGCCGAGGACAAGAGCCATGAGATGTTCCACCTCTGGGCAAGCCTGGGTCCCAGATCCTGTCGTACCTGTGAATAGGCTGCAGGGGGACGGTGAAGACCAGCAACAGCTTTCAGGGCTGCCAACTTCCTTGTGGGACAAGGAGCCGGACGTGTGCGTTTTCGGAATCGGGCTCTGCCGAGGAAGAGAGCCATGAGATGTTCCTCCTCTGGGCATGCCCGGGTCCCATATCCTGTTGTGCCTGTGAATAGGCTGCTGGGGGACGGTGAAGACCAGCAACAGCTTTCAGGGCTGCCACCTTCCGTGTGGGACAAGGAGCCGGACGTGTGGCTTCTCGGAAACAGGCTCTGCCGAGGACGAGAGCCATGAGATGTTCCTCCTATGGGCAAGCCCGGGTCCTGAATCCTGTTGTACCTGTGAATAGGCTGCAGGGGTACGGTGAAGACCAGCAACAGCTTTCAGGGCTGCCACCTTCCTTGTGGGACAAGGAGCCGGACGTGTGCCTTTCCGGAAAGAGGCCCTGCCGAGGACGAGAGCCATGAGATGTTCCTCCTCTGGGCAAGCCCGGGTCCCAGATCCTGTTGTGCCTGTGAATAGGCTGCAGGGGGACGGTGAAGACCAGCAACAGCTTTCAGGGCTGCCACCTTCCGTGTGGGACAAGGAGCCGGACGTGTGCCTTTTCGGAAAGAGGCCCTGCCGAGGACGAGAGCCATGAGATGTTCCTCCTCTGGGCAAGCCCGGGTCCCAGATCCTGTTGTACCTGTGTATAGGCTGCAGGGGGACGTTGAAGACTAGCAACATCTTTCAGGGCTGCCACCTTCCGTGTGGGACAAGTAGCCGGATGTGTGCCATTTCGGGAAGAGGCTCTGCCGAGGACAAGAGCCATGAGATGTTCCTCCTCTGGGCAAGCCCGGGTCCCAGATCCTGTTGTACCTGTGAATAGGCTGCAGGGGGACGGTGAAGACCAGCAACAGCTTTAAGGGCTGCCACCTTCCTTGTGGGACAAGGAGCCGGACGTGTGCCTTTTCGGATTCGGGCTCTACCGAGGAAGAGAGCCATGAGATGTTCCTCCTCTGGGCATGCCCGGGTCCTGAATCCTGTTGTGCCTGTGAATAGGCTGCAGGGGGACGGTGAAGACCAGCAACAGCTTTCAGGGCTGCCACCTTCCGTGTGGGACAAGGAGCCGGACGTGTGCCTTTTCGGAAAGAGGCCCTGCCGAGGACGAGAGTCATGAGATGTTCCTCCTCTGGGCAAGCCCGGGTCCCAGATCCTGTTGTGCCTGTGAATAGGCTGCAGGGGGACGGTGAAGACCAGCAACATCCTTCAGGGGTGCCACCTTCCGTGTGGGACAAGGAGCCGGACGTGTGACTTTTCAGAAATAGGCTCTGCCGAGGACGAGAGCCATGAGATGTTCCTCCTCTGGGCAAGCCCGGGTCCTGAATCCTGTTGTACCTGTGAATAGGCTGCAGGGGGACGGTGAAGACCAGCAACAGCTTTCAGGGCTGCCACCTTCCGTGTGGGACAAGGAGCCGGACGTGTGCCTTTTCGGAAAGAGGCCCTGCCGAGGACGAGAGCCATGAGATGTTCCTCCTCTGGGCAAGCCCGGGTCCCAGATCCTGTTGTGCCTGTGAATAGGCTGCAGGGGGACGGTGAAGACCAGCAACAGCTTTCAGGGCTGCCACCTTCCGTGTGGGACAAGGAGCCGGACGTGTGACTTTTCAGAAATAGGCTCTGCCGAGGACGAGAGCCATGAGATGTTCCTCCTCTGGGCAAGCCCGGGTCCTGAATCCTGTTGTACCTGTGAATAGGCTGCAGGGGGACGGTGAAGACCAGCAACAGCTTTCCGGGCTGCCACCTTCCGTGTGGGACAAGGAGCCGGACGTGTGCCTTTTCGGAAATAGGCTCTGCCGAGGACGAGAGCCATGAGGTGTTCCTCCTCTGGGCAAGCCCCGGTCCCAGATCCTGTTGTGCCTGTGAATAGGCTGCAGGGGGACGGTGAAGACCAGCAACAGCTTTCAGGGCTGCCACCTTCCTTGTGGAACAAGGAGCCGGAATGTGCCTTTTCGGAATTGGGCCCTGCCGAGGAAGAGAGCCATGAGATGTTCCTCCTCTGGGCAAGCCCGCATCGTGAATCCTGTTGTGCCTGTGAATAGGCTGCAGGGGGACGGTGAAGACCAGCAACAGCTTTCAGGGCTGCCACCTTCCGTGTGGGACAAGGAGCCGGACGTGTGCCTTTTCGAAAAGAGGCCCTGCCGAGGACGAGAGCCATGAGATGTTCCTCCTCTGGGCAAGCCCGGGTCCCAGATGCTGTTGTACCTGTGAATAGGCTGCAGGGGGACGGTGAAGACCAGCAACAGCTTTCAGAGCTGCCACCTTCCGTGTGGGACAAGGAGCCGGACGTGTGCCTTTTCGGGAAGAGGCTCTGCCGAGGACGAGAGCCATGAGATGTTCCTCCTCTGGGCAAGCCCGGGTCCCAGATCCTGTTGTGCCTGTGAATAGGCTGCAGGGGGACGGTGAAGACCAGCAACAGCTTTCAGGGCTGCCACCTTCCGTGTGGGACAACGAGCCGGACGTGTGACTTTTCAGAAATAGGCTCTGCCGAGGACGAGAGCCATGAGATGTTCCTCCTCTGGGCAAGCCCGGGTCCTGAATCCTGTTGTACCTGTGAATAGGCTGCAGGGGGACGGTGAAGACCAGCAACAGCTTTCAGGGCTGCCACCTTCCGTGTGGGACAAGGAGCCGGACGTGTGCCTTTTCGGAATCGGGCTGTGCCGAGGAAGAGAGCCATGAGATGTTCCTCCTCTGGGCAAGCCCGGGTCCCAGATCCTGTCATACCTGTGAAAAGGCTGCAGGGGGACGGTGAAGACCAGCAACAGCTTTCAGGGCTGCCACCTTCCGTGTGGGACAAGGAGCCGGACGTGTGCGTTTTCGGAATCAGGCTCTGCCGAGGACGAGAGCCATGAGATGTTCCTCCTGTGGGCAAGCCCGGGTCCCAGATCCTGTTGTGCCTGTGAATAGGCTGCAGGGGGACGGTGAAGACCAGCAACAGCTTTCTGGCCTGCCACCTTCCGTGTGGGACAAGGAGCCGGACGTGTGCCTTTTCGGAAAGAGGCCCTGCCGAGGACGAGAGCCATGAGATGTTCCTCCTCTGGGCAAGCCCGGGTCCCAGATCCTGTTGTACCTGTGAATAGGCTGCAGGGGGACGTTGAAGACCAGCAACATCTTTCAGGGCTGCCACCTTCCGTGTGGGACAAGGAGCCGGATGTGTGCCTTTTCGGGAAGAGGCTCTGCCGAGGACAAGAGCCATGAGATGTTCCTCCTCTGGGCAAGCCCGGGTCCTGAATCCTGTTGTACCTGTGAATAGGCTGCAGGGGGACGGTGAAGACCAGCAACAGCTTTCAGGGCTGCCACCTTCCGTGTGGGACAAGGAGCCGGACGTGTGCCTTTTCGGAAAGAGGCCCTGCCGAGGACGAGAGCCATGAGATGTTCCTCCTTTGGGCAAGCCCGGGTCCTCAATCCTGTTGTACCTGTGAATAGGCTGCAGGGGGACGGTGAAGACCAGCAACAGCTTTCAGGGCTGCCACCTTCCGTGTGGGACAAGGAGCCGGACGTGTGCCTTTTCGGAAAGAGGCCCTGCCGAGGACGAGAGCCATGAGATGTTCCTCCTTTGGGCAAGCCCGGGTCCCAGATCCTGTTGTGCCTGTGAATAGGCTGCAGGGGGACGTTGAAGACCAGCAACAGCTTTCAGGGCTGCCACCTTCCGTGTGGGAAAAGGAGCCGAACTTGTGCCTTTCCGGAATCAGGCTCTGCCGAGGACGATAGCCATGAGATGATCCTCCTCTGGGCAAGCCCGGGTCCCAGATACTCTTGTGCCTGTGAATAGGCTGCAGGGGGACGGTGAAGACCAGCAACAGCTTTCAGGGCTGCCACCTTCCATGTGGGACAAGGAGCCGGACGTGTGCCTTTTCGAAAAGAGGCCCTGCCGAGGACGAGAGCCACGAGATGTTCGTCCTTTGGGCAAGCCCGGGTCCCAGATCCTGTTGTGCCTGTGAATAGGCTGCAGGGGGACGGTGAAGACCAGCAACAGCTTTCAGGGCTGCCACTTTCCGTGTGGGACAAGGAGCCGGACGTGTGAATTTTCAGAAATAGGCTCTGCCGAGGACGAGAGCCATGAGATGTTCCTCCTCTGGGCAAGCCCGGGTCCTGAATCCTGTTGTACCTGTGAATAGGCTGCAGGGGGATGGTGAAGACCAGCAACAGCTTTCAGGGCTGCCACCTTCCGCGTGGGACAAGGAGCCGGACGTGTGCCTTTTCGGAAAGAGGCCCTGCCGAGGACGAGAGCCATGAGATGTTCCTCCTATGGGCAAGCCCGGGTCCCAGATCCTGTTGTGCCTGTGAATAGGCTGCAGGGGGACGGTGAAGACCAGCAACAGCTTTCAGGGCTGCCACCTTCCGTGTGGGACAAGGAGCCGGACGTGTGACTTTTCAGAAATAGGCTCTGCCGAGGACGAGAGCCATGAGATGTTCCTCCTCTGGGCAAGCCCGGGTCCTGAATCCTGTTGTACCTGTGAATAGGCTGCAGGGGGACGGTGAAGACCAGCAACAGCTTTCAGGGCTGCCACCTTCCGTGTGGGACAAGGAGCCGGACGTGTGCCTTTTCGGAAAGAGGCCCTGCCGAGGACGAGAGCCATGAGATGTTCCTCCTTTGGGCAAGCCCGGGTCCCAGATCCTGTTGTGCCTGTGAATAGGCTGCAGGGGGACGGTGAAGACCAGCAGCAGCTTTCAGGGCTGCCACCTTCCATGTGGGACAAGGAGCCGGACGTGTGCCTTTTCGGAAAGAGGCCCTGCCGAGGACGAGAGCCATGAGATGTTCCTCCTCAGGGCAAGCCCGGGTCCCAGATCCTGTTGTGCCTGTGAATAGGCTGCAGGGGGACGGTGAAGAGCAGCAACATCCTTCAGGGGTGCCACCTTCCGTGTGGGACAAGGAGCCGGACGTGTGACTTTTCAGAAATAGGCTCTGCCGAGGACAAGAGCCATGATATGTTCCTCCTCTGGGCAAGCCCGCGTCGTGAATCCTGTTGTACCTGTGAATAGGCTGCAGGGGGACGGTGAAGACCAGCAACAGCTTTCAGGGCTGCCACCTTCCGTGTGGGACAAGGAGCCGGACGTGTGACTTTTCAGAAATAGGCTCTGCCGAGGACGAGAGCCATGAGATGTTCCTCCTCTGGGCAAGCCCGGGTTCTGAATCCTGTTGTACCTGTGAATAGGCTGCAGGGGGATGGTGAAGACCAGCAACAGCTTTCAGGGCTGCCACCTTCCGCGTGGGACAAGGAGCCGGACGTGTGCCTTTTCGGAAAGAGGCCCTGCCGAGGACGAGAGCCATGAGATGTTCCTCCTATGGGCAAGCCCGGGTCCCAGATCCTGTTGTGCCTGTGAATAGGCTGCAGGGGGACGGTGAAGACCAGCAACAGCTTTCAGGGCTGCCACCTTCCGTGTGGGACAAGGAGCCGGACGTGTGCCTTTTCGGAAAGAGGCCCTGCCGAGGACGAGAGCCATGAGATGTTCCTCCTCTGGGCAAGCCCGGGTCCCAGATCCTGTTGTACCTGTGTATAGGCTGCAGGGGGACGTTGAAGACTAGCAACATCTTTCAGGGCTGCCACCTTCCGTGTGGGACAAGTAGCCGGATGTGTGCCATTTCGGGAAGAGGCTCTGCCGAGGACAAGAGCCATGAGATGTTCCTCCTCTGGGCAAGCCCGGGTCCCAGATCCTGTTGTACCTGTGAATAGGCTGCAGGGGGACGGTGAAGACCAGCAACAGCTTTAAGGGCTGCCACCTTCCTTGTGGGACAAGGAGCCGGACGTGTGCCTTTTCGGATTCGGGCTCTACCGAGGAAGAGAGCCATGAGATGTTCCTCCTCTGGGCATGCCCGGGTCCTGAATCCTGTTGTGCCTGTGAATAGGCTGCAGGGGGACGGTGAAGACCAGCAACAGCTTTCAGGGCTGCCACCTTCCGTGTGGGACAAGGAGCCGGACGTGTGCCTTTTCGGAAAGAGGCCCTGCCGAGGACGAGAGTCATGAGATGTTCCTCCTCTGGGCAAGCCCGGGTCCCAGATCCTGTTGTGCCTGTGAATAGGCTGCAGGGGGACGGTGAAGACCAGCAACATCCTTCAGGGGTGCCACCTTCCGTGTGGGACAAGGAGCCGGACGTGTGACTTTTCAGAAATAGGCTCTGCCGAGGACGAGAGCCATGAGATGTTCCTCCTCTGGGCAAGCCCGGGTCCTGAATCCTGTTGTACCTGTGAATAGGCTGCAGGGGGACGGTGAAGACCAGCAACAGCTTTCAGGGCTGCCACCTTCCGTGTGGGACAAGGAGCCGGACGTGTGCCTTTTCGGAAAGAGGCCCTGCCGAGGACGAGAGCCATGAGATGTTCCTCCTCTGGGCAAGCCCGGGTCCCAGATCCTGTTGTGCCTGTGAATAGGCTGCAGGGGGACGGTGAAGACCAGCAACAGCTTTCAGGGCTGCCACCTTCCGTGTGGGACAAGGAGCCGGACGTGTGACTTTTCAGAAATAGGCTCTGCCGAGGACGAGAGCCATGAGATGTTCCTCCTCTGGGCAAGCCCGGGTCCTGAATCCTGTTGTACCTGTGAATAGGCTGCAGGGGGACGGTGAAGACCAGCAACAGCTTTCCGGGCTGCCACCTTCCGTGTGGGACAAGGAGCCGGACGTGTGCCTTTTCGGAAATAGGCTCTGCCGAGGACGAGAGCCATGAGGTGTTCCTCCTCTGGGCAAGCCCCGGTCCCAGATCCTGTTGTGCCTGTGAATAGGCTGCAGGGGGACGGTGAAGACCAGCAACAGCTTTCAGGGCTGCCACCTTCCTTGTGGAACAAGGAGCCGGAATGTGCCTTTTCGGAATTGGGCCCTGCCGAGGAAGAGAGCCATGAGATGTTCCTCCTCTGGGCAAGCCCGCATCGTGAATCCTGTTGTGCCTGTGAATAGGCTGCAGGGGGACGGTGAAGACCAGCAACAGCTTTCAGGGCTGCCACCTTCCGTGTGGGACAAGGAGCCGGACGTGTGCCTTTTCGAAAAGAGGCCCTGCCGAGGACGAGAGCCATGAGATGTTCCTCCTCTGGGCAAGCCCGGGTCCCAGATGCTGTTGTACCTGTGAATAGGCTGCAGGGGGACGGTGAAGACCAGCAACAGCTTTCAGAGCTGCCACCTTCCGTGTGGGACAAGGAGCCGGACGTGTGCCTTTTCGGGAAGAGGCTCTGCCGAGGACGAGAGCCATGAGATGTTCCTCCTCTGGGCAAGCCCGGGTCCCAGATCCTCTTGTGCCTGTGAATAGGCTGCAGGGGGACGGTGAAGACCAGCAACAGCTTTCAGGGCTGCCACCTTCCGTGTGGGACAACGAGCCGGACGTGTGACTTTTCAGAAATAGGCTCTGCCGAGGACGAGAGCCATGAGATGTTCCTCCTCTGGGCAAGCCCGGGTCCTGAATCCTGTTGTACCTGTGAATAGGCTGCAGGGGGACGGTGAAGACCAGCAACAGCTTTCAGGGCTGCCACCTTCCGTGTGGGACAAGGAGCCGGACGTGTGCCTTTTCGGAATCGGGCTGTGCCGAGGAAGAGAGCCATGAGATGTTCCTCCTCTGGGCAAGCCCGGGTCCCAGATCCTGTCGTACCTGTGAAAAGGCTGCAGGGGGACGGTGAAGACCAGCAACAGCTTTCAGGGCTGCCACCTTCCGTGTGGGACAAGGAGCCGGACGTGTGCGTTTTCGGAATCAGGCTCTGCCGAGGACGAGAGCCATGAGATGTTCCTCCTGTGGGCAAGCCCGGGTCCCAGATCCTGTTGTGCCTGTGAATAGGCTGCAGGGGGACGGTGAAGACCAGCAACAGCTTTCTGGCCTGCCACCTTCCGTGTGGGACAAGGAGCCGGACGTGTGCCTTTTCGGAAAGAGGCCCTGCCGAGGACGAGAGCCATGAGATGTTCCTCCTCTGGGCAAGCCCGGGTCCCAGATCCTGTTGTACCTGTGAATAGGCTGCAGGGGGACGTTGAAGACCAGCAACATCTTTCAGGGCTGCCACCTTCCGTGTGGGACAAGGAGCCGGATGTGTGCCTTTTCGGGAAGAGGCTCTGCCGAGGACAAGAGACATGAGATGTTCCTCCTCTGGGCAAGCCCGGGTCCTGAATCCTGTTGTACCTGTGAATAGGCTGCAGGGGGACGGTGAAGACCAGCAACAGCTTTCAGGGCTGCCACCTTCCGTGTGGGACAAGGAGCCGGACGTGTGCCTTTTCGGAAAGAGGCCCTGCCGAGGACGAGAGCCATGAGATGTTCCTCCTTTGGGCAAGCCCGGGTCCTCAATCCTGTTGTACCTGTGAATAGGCTGCAGGGGGACGGTGAAGACCAGCAACAGCTTTCAGGGCTGCCACCTTCCGTGTGGGACAAGGAGCCGGACGTGTGCCTTTTCGGAAAGAGGCCCTGCCGAGGACGAGAGCCATGAGATGTTCCTCCTTTGGGCAAGCCCGGGTCCCAGATCCTGTTGTGCCTGTGAATAGGCTGCAGGGGGACGTTGAAGACCAGCAACAGCTTTCAGGGCTGCCACCTTCCGTGTGGGAAAAGGAGCCGAACTTGTGCCTTTCCGGAATCAGGCTCTGCCGAGGACGATAGCCATGAGATGATCCTCCTCTGGGCAAGCCCGGGTCCCAGATACTCTTGTGCCTGTGAATAGGCTGCAGGGGGACGGTGAAGACCAGCAACAGCTTTCAGGGCTGCCACCTTCCATGTGGGACAAGGAGCCGGACGTGTGCCTTTTCGAAAAGAGGCCCTGCCGAGGACGAGAGCCACGAGATGTTCGTCCTTTGGGCAAGCCCGGGTCCCAGATCCTGTTGTGCCTGTGAATAGGCTGCAGGGGGACGGTGAAGACCAGCAACAGCTTTCAGGGCTGCCACTTTCCGTGTGGGACAAGGAGCCGGACGTGTGAATTTTCAGAAATAGGCTCTGCCGAGGACGAGAGCCATGAGATGTTCCTCCTCTGGGCAAGCCCGGGTCCTGAATCCTGTTGTACCTGTGAATAGGCTGCAGGGGGATGGTGAAGACCAGCAACAGCTTTCAGGGCTGCCACCTTCCGCGTGGGACAAGGAGCCGGACGTGTGCCTTTTCGGAAAGAGGCCCTGCCGAGGACGAGAGCCATGAGATGTTCCTCCTATGGGCAAGCCCGGGTCCCAGATCCTGTTGTGCCTGTGAATAGGCTGCAGGGGGACGGTGAAGACCAGCAACAGCTTTCAGGGCTGCCACCTTCCGTGTGGGACAAGGAGCCGGACGTGTGACTTTTCAGAAATAGGCTCTGCCGAGGACGAGAGCCATGAGATGTTCCTCCTCTGGGCAAGCCCGGGTCCTGAATCCTGTTGTTCCTGTGAATAGGCTGCAGGGGGACGGTGAAGACCAGCAACAGCTTTCAGGGCTGCCACCTTCCGTGTGGGACAAGGAGCCGGACGTGTGCCTTTTCGGAAAGAGGCCCTGCCGAGGACGAGAGCCATGAGATGTTCCTCCTTTGGGCAAGCCCGGGTCCCAGATCCTGTTGTGCCTGTGAATAGGCTGCAGGGGGACGGTGAAGACCAGCAGCAGCTTTCAGGGCTGCCACCTTCCATGTGGGACAAGGAGCCGGACGTGTGCCTTTTCGGAAAGAGGCCCTGCCGAGGACGAGAGCCATGAGATGTTCCTCCTCTGGGCAAGCCCGGGTCCCAGATCCTGTTGTGCCTGTGAATAGGCTGCAGGGGGACGGTGAAGAGCAGCAACATCCTTCAGGGGTGCCACCTTCCGTGTGGGACAAGGAGCCGGACGTGTGACTTTTCAGAAATAGGCTCTGCCGAGGACAAGAGCCATGATATGTTCCTCCTCTGGGCAAGCCCGCGTCGTGAATCCTGTTGTACCTGTGAATAGGCTGCAGGGGGACGGTGAAGACCAGCAACAGCTTTCAGGGCTGCCACCTTCCGTGTGGGACAAGGAGCCGGACGTGTGACTTTTCAAAAATAGGCTCTGCCGAGGACGAGAGCCATGAGATGTTCCTCCTCTGGGCAAGCCCGGGTTCTGAATCCTGTTGTACCTGTGAATAGGCTGCAGGGGGATGGTGAAGACCAGCAACAGCTTTCAGGGCTGCCACCTTCCGCGTGGGACAAGGAGCCGGACGTGTGCCTTTTCGGAAAGAGGCCCTGCCGAGGACGAGAGCCATGAGATGTTCCTCCTATGGGCAAGCCCGGGTCCCAGATCCTGTTGTGCCTGTGAATAGGCTGCAGGGGGACGGTGAAGACCAGCAACAGCTTTCAGGGCTGCCACCTTCCGTGTGGGACAAGGAGCCGGACGTGTGACTTTTCAGAAATAGGCTCTGCCGAGGACGAGAGCCATGAGATGTTCCTCCTCTGGGCAAGCCCGGGTCCTGAATCCTGTTGTACCTGTGAATAGGCTGCAGGGGGACGGTGAAGACCAGCAACAGCTTTCAGGGCTGCCACCTTCCGTGTGGGACAAGGAGCCGGACGTGTGCCTTTTCGGAAAGAGGCCCTGCCGAGGACGAGAGCCATGAGATGTTCCTCCTTTGGGCAAGCCCGGGTCCCAGATCCTGTTGTGCCTGTGAATAGGCTGCAGGGGGACGGTGAAGACCAGCAACAGCTTTCAGGGCTGCCACCTTCCATGTGGGACAAGGAGCCGGACGTGTGCCTTTTCGGAACGAGGCCCTGCCGAGGACGAGAGCCATGAGATGTTCCTCCTCTGGGCAAGCCCGGGTCCCAGATCCTGTTGTGCCTGTGAATAGGCTGCAGGGGGACGGTGAAGAGCAGCAACATCCTTCAGGGGTGCCACCTTCCGTGTGGGACAAGGAGCCGGACGTGTGACTTTTCAGAAATAGGCTCTGCCGAGGACAAGAGCCATGATATGTTCCTCCTCTGGGCGTGCCCGGGTCCTGAATCCTGTTGTGCCTTTGAATAGGCTGCAGGGGGACGGTGAAGACCAGCAACATCTTTCCGGCCTGCCACCTTCCGTGTGGGACAAGGAGACGAACGTGTGCCTTTCCGGAATCAGGCTCTGCCGAGGACGAGAGCCATGAGATGTTCCTCCTCTGGGCAAGCCCGGGTCCCAGATCCTGTTGTGCCTGTGAATAGGCTGCAGGGGGACGGTGAAGACCAGCAACAGCTTTCTGGCCTGCCACCTTCCGTGTGGGACAAGGAGGCGGACGTGTGCTTTTTTGGGAAGAGGTTCTGCCGAGGAAGAGAGCCATGAGATGTTCCTCCTCTGGGCAAGCCCGGGTCCCAGATCCTGTTGTACCTGTGAATAGGCTGCAGGGGGACGGTGAAGACCAGCAACAGCTTTCAGGGCTGCCACCTTCCGTGTGGGACAAGGAGCCGGACGTGTGCCTTTTCGGAAATAGGCTCTGCCGAGGACGAGAGCCATGAGATGTTCCACCTCTGGGCAAGCCCGGGTCCCAGATCCTGTCGTACCTGTGAATAGGCTGCAGGGGGACGGTGAAGACCAGCAACAGCTTTCAGGGCTGCCAACTTCCTTGTGGGACAAGGAGCCGGACGTGTGCGTTTTCGGAATCGGGCTCTGCCGAGGAAGAGAGCCATGAGATGTTCCTCCTCTGGGCATGCCCGGGTCCCATATCCTGTTGTGCCTGTGAATAGGCTGCTGGGGGACGGTGAAGACCAGCAACAGCTTTCAGGGCTGCCACCTTCCGTGTGGGACAAGGAGCCGGACGTGTGGCTTCTCGGAAACAGGCTCTGCCGAGGACGAGAGCCATGAGATGTTCCTCCTCTGGGCAAGCCCGGGTCCTGAATCCTGTTGTACCTGTGAATAGGCTGCAGGGGTACGGTGAAGACCAGCAACAGCTTTCAGGGCTGCCACCTTCCGTGTGGGACAAGGAGCCGGACGTGTGCCTTTCCGGAATCAGGCTCTGCCGAGGACGAGAGCCATGAGATGTTCCTCCTCTGGGCAAGCCCGGGTCCTGAATCCTGTTGTACCTGTGA
Organism: Astur gentilis; assembly: GCF_929443795.1. Taxonomy (NCBI): domain Eukaryota; kingdom Metazoa; phylum Chordata; class Aves; order Accipitriformes; family Accipitridae; genus Astur; species Astur gentilis. The sequence continues at coordinate 1,101,996 of NW_026060936.1, forward strand.
ATAGGCTGCAGGGGGACGGTGAAGACCAGCAACAGCTTTCAGGGCTGCCACCTTCCGTGTGGGACAAGGAGCCGGACGTGTGCCTTTTCGGAAAGAGGCCCTGCCGAGGACGAGAGCCATGAGATGTTCCTCCTTTGGGCAAGCCCGGGTCCCAGATCCTCTTGTGCCTGTGAATAGGCTGCAGGGGGACGGTGAAGACCAGCAACAGCTTTCAGGGCTGCCACCTTCCGTGTGGGACAAGGAGCCGGACGTGTGACTTTTCAGAAAAAGGCTCTGCCGAGGACGAGAGCCATGAGATGTTCCTCCTCTGGGCAAGCCCGGGTCCTGAATCCTGTTGTACCTGTGAATAGGCTGCAGGGGGACGGTGAAGACCAGCAACAGCTTTCCGGCCTGCCACCTTCCGTGTGGGACAAGGAGCCGGACGTGTGCCTTTTCGGAAAGAGGCCCTGCCGAGGACGAGAGCCATGAGATGTTCCTCCTATGGGCAAGCCCGGGTCCCAGATCCTGTTGTGCCTGTGAATAGGCTGCAGGGGGACGGTGAAGACCAGCAACAGCTTTCAGGGCTGCCACCTTCCGTGTGGGACAAGGAGCCGGACGTGTGACTTTTCAGAAATAGGCTCTGCCGAGGACGAGAGCCATGAGATGTTCCTCCTCTGGGCAAGCCCGGGTCCTCAATCCTGTTGTACCTGTGAATAGGCTGCAGGGGGACGGTGAAGACCAGCAACAGCTTTCAGGGCTGCCACCTTCCGTGTGGGACAAGGAGCCGGACGTGTGCCTTTTCGGAAAGAGGCCCTGCCGAGGACGAGAGCCATGAGATGTTCCTCCTTTGGGCAAGCCCGGGTCCCAGATCCTGTTGTGCCTGTGAATAGGCTGCAGGGGGACGTTGAAGACCAGCAACAGCTTTCAGGGCTGCCACCTTCCGTGTGGGAAAAGGAGCCGAACTTGTGCCTTTCCGGAATCAGGCTCTGCCGAGGACGATAGCCATGAGATGATCCTCCTCTGGGCAAGCCCGGGTCCCAGATACTCTTGTGCCTGTGAATAGGCTGCAGGGGGACGGTGAAGACCAGCAACAGCTTTCAGGGCTGCCACCTTCCATGTGGGACAAGGAGCCGGACGTGTGTCTTTTCGAAAAGAGGCCCTGCCGAGGACGAGAGCCACGAGATGTTCGTCCTTTGGGCAAGCCCGGGTCCCAGATCCTGTTGTGCCTGTGAATAGGCTGCAGGGGGACGGTGAAGACCAGCAACAGCTTTCAGGGCTGCCACTTTCCGTGTGGGACAAGGAGCCGGACGTGTGACTTTTCAGAAATAGGCTCTGCCGAGGACGAGAGCCATGAGATGTTCCTCCTCTGGGCAAGCCCGGGTCCTGAATCCTGTTGTACCTGTGAATAGGCTGCAGGGGGATGGTGAAGACCAGCAACAGCTTTCAGGGCTGCCACCTTCCGCGTGGGACATGGAGCCGGACGTGTGCCTTTTCGGAAAGAGGCCCTGCCGAGGACGAGAGCCATGAGATGTTCCTCCTATGGGCAAGCCCGGGTCCCAGATCCTGTTGTGCCTGTGAATAGGCTGCAGGGGGACGGTGAAGACCAGCAACAGCTTTCAGGGCTGCCACCTTCCGTGTGGGACAAGGAGCCGGACGTGTGACTTTTCAGAAATAGGCTCTGCCGAGGACGAGAGCCATGAGATGTTCCTCCTCTGGGCAAGCCCGGGTCCTGAATCCTGTTGTACCTGTGAATAGGCTGCAGGGGGACGGTGAAGACCAGCAACAGCTTTCAGGGCTGCCACCTTCCGTGTGGGACAAGGAGCCGGACGTGTGCCTTTTCGGAAATAGGCTCTGCCGAGGACGAGAGCCATGAGATGTTCCTCCTCTGGCAAGCCCCGGTCCCAGATCCTGTTGTGCCTGTGAATAGGCTGCAGGGGGACGGTGAAGACCAGCAACAGCTTTCAGGGCTGCCACCTTCCTTGTGGGACAAGGAGCCGGAATGTGCCTTTTCGGAATTGGGCTCTGCCGAGGAAGAGAGCCATGAGATGTTCCTCCTCTGGGCAAGCCCGCATCGTGAATCCTGTTGTGCCTGTGAATAGGCTGCAGGGGGACGGTGAAGACCAGCAACAGCTTTCAGGGCTGCCACCTTCCGTGTGGGACAAGGATCCGGACGTGTGCCTTTTCGAAAAGAGGCCCTGCCGAGGACGAGAGCCATGAGATATTCCTCCTCTGGGCAAGCCCGGGTCCCAGATCCTGTTGTACCTGTGAATAGGCTGCAGGGGGACGGTGAAGACCAGCAACAGCTTTCAGGGCTGCCACCTTCCGTGTGGGACAAGGAGCCGGACGTGTGCCTTTTCGGGAAGAGGCTCTGCCGAGGACGAGAGCCATGAGATGTTCCTCCTCTGGGCAAGCCCGGGTCCCAGATCCTCTTGTGCCTGTGAATAGGCTGCAGGGGGACGGTGAAGACCAGCAACAGCTTTCAGGGCTGCCACCTTCCGTGTGGGACAACGAGCCGGACGTGTGACTTTTCAGAAATAGGCTCTGCCGAGGACGAGAGCCATGAGATGTTCCTCCTCTGGGCAAGCCCGGGTCCTGAATCCTGTTGTACCTGTGAATAGGCTGCAGGGGGACGGTGAAGACCAGCAACAGCTTTCAGGGCTGCCACCTTCCGTGTGGGACAAGGAGCCGGACGTGTGCCTTTTCGGAATCGGGCTGTGCCGAGGAAGAGAGCCATGAGATGTTCCTCCTCTGGGCAAGCCCGGGTCCCAGATCCTGTTGTGCCTGTGAATAGGCTGCAGGGGGACGGTGAAGACCAGCAACATCTTTCAGGGCTGCCACCTTCCGTGTGGGACAAGGAGGCGGACGTGTGCCTTTTCGGAAAGAGGCCCTGCCGAGGACGAGAGCCATGAGATGTTCCTCCTCTGGGCAAGCCCGGGTCCCAGATCCTGTTGTACCTGTGAATAGGCTGCAGGGGGACGTTGAAGACCAGCAACATCTTTCAGGGCTGCCACCTTCCGTGTGGGACAAGGAGCCGGATGTGTGCCTTTTCGGAATCAGGCTCTGCCGAGGACGAGAGCCATGAGATGTTCCTCCTCTGGGCAAGCCCGGGTCCTGAATCCTGTTGTACCTGTGAATAGGCTGCAGGGGGACGGTGAAGACCAGCAACAGCTTTCAAGGCTGCCACCTTCCTTGTGGGACAAGGAGCCGGACGTGTGCCTTTTCGGAATCGGGCTGTGCCGAGGAAGAGAGCCATGAGATGTTCCTCCTCTGGGCAAGCCCGGGTCCCAGATCCTGTTGTGCCTGTGAATAGGCTGCAGGGGGACGGTGAAGACCAGCAACAGCTTTCAGGGCTGCCACCTTCCGTGTGGGACAAGGAGCCGGACGTGTGCCTTCTCGGAAACAGGCTCTGCCGAGGACGAGAGCCATGAGATGTTCCTCCTCTGGGCAAGCCCGGGTCCTGAATCCTGTTGTACCTGTGAATAGGCTGCAGGGGGATGGTGAAGACCAGCAACAGCTTTCAGGGCTGCCACCTTCCGTGTGGGACAAGGAGCCGGACGTGTGCCTTTTCGGAAAGAGGCCCTGCCGAGGACGAGAGCCATGAGATGTTCCTCCTATGGGCAAGCCCGGGTCCCAGATCCTGTTGTGCCTGTGAATAGGCTGCAGGGGGACGATGAAGACCCGCAACAGCTTTCAGGGCTGCCACCTTCCGTGTGGGACAAGGAGCCGGACGTGTGACTTTTCAGAAATAGGCTCTGCCGAGGACGAGAGCCATGAGATGTTCCTCCTCTGGGCAAGCCCGGGTCCTGAATCCTGTTGTACCTGTGAATAGGCTGCAGGGGGACGGTGAAGACCAGCAACAGCTTTCAGGGCTGCCACCTTCCTTGTGGGACAAGGAGCCGGACGTGTGACTTTTACAGAAATAGGCTCTGCCGAGGACGAGAGCCATGAGATGTTCCTCCTCTGGGCAAGCCCGGGTCCTGAATCCTGTTGTACCTGTGAATAGGCTGCAGGGGGACGGTGAAGACCAGCAACAGCTTTCAGGGCTGCCACCTTCCGTGTGGGACAAGGAGCCGGACGTGTGCCTTTTCGGAAATAGGCTCTGCCGAGGACGAGAGCCATGAGATGTTCCTCCTCTGGGCAAGCCCCGGTCCCAGATCCTGTTGTGCCTGTGAATAGGCTGCAGGGGGACGGTGAAGACCAGCAACAGCTTTCAGGGCTGCTACCTTCCTTGTGGGACAAGGAGCCGGAATGTGCCTTTTCGGAATTGGGCTCTGCCGATGAAGAGAGCCATGAGATGTTCCTCCTCTGGGCAAGCCCGGGTCCCAGATCCTCTTGTGCCTGTGAATAGGCAGCAGGGGGACGGTGAAGACCAGCAACAGCTTTCAGGGCTGCCACCTTCCGTGTGGGACAAGGATCCGGACGTGTGCCTTTTCGAAAAGAGGCCCTGCCGAGGACGAGAGCCATGAGATGTTCCTCCTGTGGGCAAGCCCGGGTCCCAGATCCTGTTGTGCCTGTGAATAGGCTGCAGGGGGACGGTGAAGACCAGCAACAGCTTTCAGGGCTGCCACCTTCCGTGTGGGACAAGGAGCCGGACGTGTGACTTTTCAGAAATAGGCTCTGCCGAGGACGAGAGCCATGAGATGTTCCTCCTCTGGGCAAGCCCGGGTCCTGAATCCTGTTGTACCTGTGAATAGGCTGCAGGGGGACGGTGAAGACCAGCAACAGCTTTCAGGGCTGCCACCTTCCGTGTGGGACAAGGAGCCGGACGTGTGCCTTTTCGGAATCGGGCTGTGCCGAGGAAGAGAGCCATGAGATGTTCCTCCTCTGGGCAAGCCCGGGTCCCAGATCCTGTTGTGCCTGTGAATAGGCTGCAGGGGGACGGTGAAGACCAGCAACAGCTTTCAGGGCTGCCACCTTCCTTGTGGGACAAGGAGCCCGACGTGTGCCTTTTCGGAATCGGGCTCTGCCGAGGAAGAGAGCCATGAGATGTTCCTCCTCTGGGCATGCCCGGGTCCTGAATCCTGTTGTGCCTGTGAATAGGCTGCAGGGGGACGGTGAAGACCAGCAACAGCTTTTAGGGCTGCTACCTTCCGTGTGGGACAAGGAGCCGAACTTGTGCCTTTCCGGAATCAGGCTCTGCCGAGGACGATAGCCATGAGATGTTCCTCCTCTGGGCAAGCCCGGGTCCCAGATCCTCTTGTGCCTGTGAATAGGCTGCAGGGGGACGGTGAAGACCAGCGACAGCTTTCAGGGCTGCCACCTTACGTGTGGGACAAGGAGCCGAACTTGTGCCTTTCCGGAATCAGGCTCTGCCGAGGACGAGAGCCATGAGATGTTCCTCCTCTGTGCAAGCCCGGGTCCTGAATCCTGTTGTACCTGTGAATAGGCTGCAGGGGGACGGTGAAGACCAGCAACATCTTTCAGGGCTGCCAACATCCTTGTGGGACAAGGAGCCGGATGTGTGCCTTTTCGGGAAGAGGCTCTGCCGAGGACAAGAGCCATGAGATGTTCCTCCTCTGGGCAAGCCCGGGTCCTGAATCGTGTTGTGCCTGTGAATAGGCTGCAGGGGGACGGTGAAGACCAGCAACAGCTTTCAGGGCTGCCACCTTCCGTGTGGGACAAGGATCCGAACGTGTGCCTTTCCGGAATCAGGCTCTGCCGAGGACGAGAGCCATGAGATGTTCCTCCTGTGGGCAAGCCCGGGTCCCAGATCCTCTTGTGCCTGTGAATAGGCTGCAGGGGGACGGTGAAGACCAGCAACAGCTTTCAGGGCTGCCACCTTCCGTGTGGGACAAGGAGCCGGACGTGTGCCTTTTCGGAAACTGGCTCTGCCGAGGACGAGAGACTAAACCTGACCCTAACCCTAACCCTAACCCCTAACCCTAACCCTAAGCCCATCCCTAACGACCCTAACCCTAACCCTAACCCTAATCCCTTAACACTAACCCTAACCCTAAACCCTAACCCTAACCCTAACTGTAACCCTAACCCGGACCCTATCTCCTAACTCTATCCCTAACCCTAACCACTAACCCTAACCGTAACCCTAACAACCTAACCCTAACACTCACCCTAACACCTAACCCTAACCCTAATCCTAACCCTTAACCCTAACCCTAACCCTAACCCTAATGGACCCTAACCCTAACCCTAACACTAAGACCTAACCCTAACCCTAACCCTAACCCCTAACACTAACACTAACGCTAACCCCTAACCCTAACCCTAACCCTAATGGCCCTAACCCTAAACCTAACCCTAACCCTAACCCTAACCCTAACCCCAACCCTAACCCTAACCCTAACCCTAAGCCCTAACTGTAAACCTTTTCTGACAAGTTGCAGGATGTGTGCCGTTTCCGAAACAGGTTCTGCTGAGGACGAGAGCCATGAGATTTTCCTCCTCTGGGCAAGCCCGGGTCCCAGATCCTGTTGTGCCTGTGAATAGGCTGCAGGGGGTCGGTGAAGACCAGCAACATCTTTCCGGGCTGCCACCTTCCGTGTGGGACACGGAGCCGGACGTGTGCCTTTCCAGAATCAGGCTCTGCCGAGGACGAGAGCCATGAGATGTTCCTCCTCTGGGCAAGCCCCGGTCCCAGATCCTGTTGTGCCTGTGAATAGGCTGCAGGGGGACGTTGAAGACCAGCAACAGCTTTCCGGCCTGCCACCTTCCGTGTGGGACAAGGAGCCGGACGTGTGCCTTTTCGGAAACAGGCCCTGCCGAGGACGAGGGCCATGAGATGTTCCTCCTCTGGGCAAGCCCGGGTCCCAGATCCTGTTGTGCCTGTGAATAGGCTGCAGGGGGACGGTGAAGACCAGCAACATCTTTCAGGGCTGCCACCTTCCTTGTGGGACAAGGAGCCGGACGTGTGCCTTTCCGGAATCAGGCTCTGCCGAGGACGAGAGCCATGAGATGTTCCTCCTCTGGGCAAGCCCGGGTCCCAGATCCTGTTGTACCTGTGAATAGGCTGCAGGGGGACGGTGAAGACCAGCAACAGCTTTCAGGGCTGCCACCTTCCATGTGGGACAAGGAGCCGGATGTGTGCCTTTTTGGAATCGGGCTCTGCCGAGGAAGAGAGCCATGAGATGTTCCTCCTCTGGGCATGCCCGGGTCCTGAATCCTGTTGTGCCTGTGAATAGGCTGCAGGGGGACGGTGAAGACCAGCAACAGCTTTCACGTCTGCGACCTTCTGTGTGGGACAAGGAGCCGAACGTGTGCCTTTCCGGAATCAGGCTCTGCCGAGGACGAGAGCCATGAGATGTTCCTCCTCTGGGCAAGCCCGGGTCCCAGATCCTCTCGTACCTGTCAATAGGCTGCAGGGGGACGGTGAAGACCAGCAACAGCTTTCAGGGCTGCCACCTTCCGTGTGGGTCAAGGAGCCGGACGTGTGCCTTTTCGGAAAGAGGCCCTGCCGAGGACGAGAGCCATGAGATGTTCCACCTCTGGGCAAGCCCGGGTCCCAGATCCTGTCGTACCTGGGAATAGGCTGCAGGGGGACGGTGAAGACCAGCAACAGCTTTCAGGGCTGCCACCTTCCGTGTGGGACAAGGAGCCGGACGTGTGCGTTTTCGGAATCGGGCTCTGCCGAGGACGAGAGCCATGAGATGTTCCTCCTCTGGGCAAGCCCGGGTCCCAGATCCTGTCGTACCTGTGAATAGGCTGCAGGGGGACGGTGAAGACCAGCAACAGCTTTCAGGGCTGCCACCTTCCGTGTGGGAAAAGGAGCCGGACGTGTGCTTTTTCGGAAACAGGCCCTGCCGAGGACGAGAGCCATGAGATGTTCCTCCTCTGGGCAAGCCCAGGTCCCAGATCCTGTTCTGCCTGTGAATAGGCTGCAGGGGGACGGTGAAGACCAGCAACATCTTTCCGGGCTGCCACCTTCCGTGTGGGACAAGGAGCCGGACGTGTGCCTTTTCAGAATCGGGCTCTGCCGAGGACGAGAGCCATGAGATGTTCCTCCTCTGGGCATGCCCGGGTCCTGAATCCTATTGTGCCTATGAATAGGCTGCAGGGGGACGGTGAAGACCAGCAACAGCTTTCCAGCCTGCCACCTTCTGTGTGGGACAAGGAGCCGAACGTGTGCCTTTCCGGAATCAGGCTCTGCCGAGGACGAGAGGCATGAGATGTTCCTCCTCTGGGCAAGCCCGGGTCCCAGATCCTGTCATACCTGTCAATAGGCTGCAGGGGGACGGTGAAGACCAGCAACAGCTTTCAGGGCTGCCACCTTCCTTGTGGGACAAGGAGCCGGACGTGTGCCTTTTCGGAATCGGGCTCTGCCGAGGACGAGAGCCATGAGATGTTCCTCCTATGGGCAAGCCCCGGTCCCAGATCCTGTTGTGCCTGTGAATAGGCTGCAGGGGGACGGTGAAGACCAGCAACAGCTTTCAGGGCTGCCACCTTCCGTGTGGGACAAGGAGCCGGACGTGTGCCTTTTCGGAAACAGGCCCTGCCGAGGACGAGGGCCATGAGATGTTCCTCCTCTGGGCAAGCCCGGGTCCCAGATCCTGTTGTGCCTGTGAATAGGCTGCAGGGGGACGGTGAAGACCAGCAACATCTTTCCGGGCTGCCACCTTCCGTGTGGGACAAGGATCCGGACGTATGCCTTTTCGGAAATAGGCTCTGCCGAGGACGAGAGCCATGAGATGTTCCTCCTCTGGGCAAGGCCGGGCCCCAGATCCTGTTGTACCTGTGAATAGGCTGCAGGGGGACGGTGAAGACCAGAAACAGCTTTCAGGGCTGCCACCTTCCATGTGGGACAAGGAGCCGGATGTGTGCCTTTTTGGAATCGGGCTCTGCCGAGGAAGAGAGCCATGAGATGTTCCTCCTCTGGGCATGCCCGGGTCCTGAATCCTATTGTGCCTGTGAATAGGCTGCAGGGGGACGGTGAAGACCAGCAACAGCTTTCACGTCTGCGACCTTCTGTGTGGGACAAGGAGCCGAACGTGTGCCTTTCCGGAATCAGGCTCTGCCGAGGACGAGAGCCATGAGATGTTCCTCCTCTGGGCAAGCCTGGGTCCCAGATCCTCTCGTACCTGGGAATAGGCTGCAGGGGGACGGTGAAGACCAGCAACAGCTTTCAGGGCTGCCACCTTCCGTGTGGGTCAAGGAGCCGGACGTGTGCCTTTTCGGAAAGAGGCCCTGCCGAGGACGAGAGCCATGAGATGTTCCACCTCTGGGCAAGCCCGGGTCCCAGATCCTGTCGGATCTGGGAATAGGCTGCAGGGGGACGGTGAAGACCAGCAACAGCTTTCAGGGCTGCCACCTTCCGTGTGGGACAAGGAGCCGGACGTGTGCCTTTTCGGAATCAGGCTCTGCCGAGGACGAGAGCCATGAGATGTTCCTCCTCTGGGCAAGCCCGGGTCCCAGATCCTGTCGTACCTGTGAATAGGCTGCAGGGGGACGGTGAAGACCAGCAACAGCTTTCAGGGCTGCCACCTTCCGTGTGGGAAAAGGAGCCGGACGTGTGCTTTTTCGGAAACAGGCCCTGCCGAGGACGAGAGCCATGAGATGTTCCTCCTCTGGGCAAGCCCAGGTCCCAGATCCTGTTCTGCCTGTGAATAGGCTGCAGGGGGACGGTGAAGACCAGCAACATCTTTCCGGGCTGCCACCTTCCGTGTGGGACAAGGAGCCGGACGTGTGCCTTTTCAGAATCGGGCTCTGCCGAGGACGAGAGCCATGAGATGTTCCTCCTCTGGGCATGCCCGGGTCCTGAATCCTATTGTGCCTATGAATAGGCTGCAGGGGGACGGTGAAGACCAGCAACAGCTTTCCAGCCTGCCACCTTCTGTGTGGGACAAGGAGCCGAACGTGTGCCTTTCCGGAATCAGGCTCTGCCGAGGACGAGAGGCATGAGATGTTCCTCCTCTGGGCAAGCCCGGGTCCCAGATCCTGTCATACCTGTCAATAGGCTGCAGGGGGACGGTGAAGACCAGCAACAGCTTTCAGGGCTGCCACCTTCCTTGTGGGACAAGGAGCCGGACGTGTGCCTTTTCGGAATCGGGCCCTGCCGAGGACGAGAGTCATGAGATGTTCCTCCTATGGGCAAGCCCCGGTCCCAGATCCTGTTGTGCCTGTGAATAGGCGGCAGGGGGACGGTGAAGACCAGCAACAGCTTTCAGGGCTGCCACCTTCCGTGTGGGACAAGGAGCCGGACGTGTGCCTTTTCGGAAACTGGCTCTGCCGAGGACGAGAGACTAAACCTGACCCTAACCCTAACCCTAACCCCTAACCCTAACCCTAAGCCCATCCCTAACGACCCTAACCCTAACCCTAACCCTAATCCCTTAACACTAACCCTAACCCTAAACCCTAACCCTAACCCTAACTGTAACCCTAACCCGGACCCTATCTCCTAACTCTATCCCTAACCCTAACCACTAACCCTAACCGTAACCCTAACAACCTAACCCTAACACTCACCCTAACACCTAACCCTAACCCTAATCCTAACCCTTAACCCTAACCCTAACCCTAACCCTAATGGACCCTAACCCTAACCCTAACACTAAGACCTAACCCTAACCCTAACCCTAACCCCTAACACTAACACTAACGCTAACCCCTAACCCTAACCCTAACCCTAATGGCCCTAACCCTAAACCTAACCCTAACCCTAACCCTAACCCTAACCCCAACCCTAACCCTAACCCTAACCCTAAGCCCTAACTGTAAACCTTTTCTGACAAGTTGCAGGATGTGTGCCGTTTCCGAAACAGGTTCTGCTGAGGACGAGAGCCATGAGATTTTCCTCCTCTGGGCAAGCCCGGGTCCCAGATCCTGTTGTGCCTGTGAATAGGCTGCAGGGGGTCGGTGAAGACCAGCAACATCTTTCCGGGCTGCCACCTTCCGTGTGGGACACGGAGCCGGACGTGTGCCTTTCCAGAATCAGGCTCTGCCGAGGACGAGAGCCATGAGATGTTCCTCCTCTGGGCAAGCCCCGGTCCCAGATCCTGTTGTGCCTGTGAATAGGCTGCAGGGGGACGTTGAAGACCAGCAACAGCTTTCCGGCCTGCCACCTTCCGTGTGGGACAAGGAGCCGGACGTGTGCCTTTTCGGAAACAGGCCCTGCCGAGGACGAGGGCCATGAGATGTTCCTCCTCTGGGCAAGCCCGGGTCCCAGATCCTGTTGTGCCTGTGAATAGGCTGCAGGGGGACGGTGAAGACCAGCAACATCTTTCAGGGCTGCCACCTTCCTTGTGGGACAAGGAGCCGGACGTGTGCCTTTCCGGAATCAGGCTCTGCCGAGGACGAGAGCCATGAGATGTTCCTCCTCTGGGCAAGCCCGGGTCCCAGATCCTGTTGTACCTGTGAATAGGCTGCAGGGGGACGGTGAAGACCAGCAACAGCTTTCAGGGCTGCCACCTTCCATGTGGGACAAGGAGCCGGATGTGTGCCTTTTTGGAATCGGGCTCTGCCGAGGAAGAGAGCCATGAGATGTTCCTCCTCTGGGCATGCCCGGGTCCTGAATCCTGTTGTGCCTGTGAATAGGCTGCAGGGGGACGGTGAAGACCAGCAACAGCTTTCACGTCTGCGACCTTCTGTGTGGGACAAGGAGCCGGTCGTGTGCCTTTCCGGAATCAGGCTCTGCCGAGGACGAGAGCCATGAGATGTTCCTCCTCTGGGCAAGCCCGGGTCCCAGATCCTCTCGTACCTGTCAATAGGCTGCAGGGGGACGGTGAAGACCAGCAACAGCTTTCAGGGCTGCCACCTTCCGTGTGGGTCAAGGAGCCGGACGTGTGCCTTTTCGGAAAGAGGCCCTGCCGAGGACGAGAGCCATGAGATGTTCCACCTCTGGGCAAGCCCGGGTCCCAGATCCTGTCGTACCTGGGAATAGGCTGCAGGGGGACGGTGAAGACCAGCAACAGCTTTCAGGGCTGCCACCTTCCGTGTGGGACAAGGAGCCGGACGTGTGCGTTTTCGGAATCGGGCTCTGCCGAGGACGAGAGCCATGAGATGTTCCTCCTCTGGGCAAGCCCGGGTCCCAGATCCTGTCGTACCTGTGAATAGGCTGCAGGGGGACGGTGAAGACCAGCAACAGCTTTCAGGGCTGCCACCTTCCGTGTGGGAAAAGGAGCCGGACGTGTGCTTTTTCGGAAACAGGCCCTGCCGAGGACGAGAGCCATGAGATGTTCCTCCTCTGGGCAAGCCCAGGTCCCAGATCCTGTTCTGCCTGTGAATAGGCTGCAGGGGGACGGTGAAGACCAGCAACATCTTTCCGGGCTGCCACCTTCCGTGTGGGACAAGGAGCCGGACGTGTGCCTTTTCAGAATCGGGCTCTGCCGAGGACGAGAGCCATGAGATGTTCCTCCTCTGGGCATGCCCGGGTCCTGAATCCTATTGTGCCTATGAATAGGCTGCAGGGGGACGGTGAAGACCAGCAACAGCTTTCCAGCCTGCCACCTTCTGTGTGGGACAAGGAGCCGAACGTGTGCCTTTCCGGAATCAGGCTCTGCCGAGGACGAGAGGCATGAGATGTTCCTCCTCTGGGCAAGCCCGGGTCCCAGATCCTGTCATACCTGTCAATAGGCTGCAGGGGGACGGTGAAGACCAGCAACAGCTTTCAGGGCTGCCACCTTCCTTGTGGGACAAGGAGCCGGACGTGTGCCTTTTCGGAATCGGGCCCTGCCGAGGACGAGAGCCATGAGATGTTCCTCCTATGGGCAAGCCCCGGTCCCAGATCCTGTTGTGCCTGTGAATAGGCTGCAGGGGGACGGTGAAGACCAGCAACAGCTTTCAGGGCTGCCACCTTCCGTGTGGGACAAGGAGCCGGACGTGTGCCTTTTCGGAAACAGGCCCTGCCGAGGACGAGGGCCATGAGATGTTCCTCCTCTGGGCAAGCCCGGGTCCCAGATCCTGTTGTGCCTGTGAATAGGCTGCAGGGGGACGGTGAAGACCAGCAACATCTTTCCGGGCTGCCACCTTCCGTGTGGGACAAGGATCCGGACGTATGCCTTTTCGGAAATAGGCTCTGCCGAGGACGAGAGCCATGAGATGTTCCTCCTCTGGGCAAGGCCGGGCCCCAGATCC